>NC_054056.1:48586068-48905175 GCF_017639655.2 Falco naumanni
CTGGGACTCTTTAGCCTGGAGAAGAGAGACTGAGAGGGGATCTTATCAATGCACACATTATCTTAAGGGCGAGTGCCAAGAGGCCGGGGCCAGGCTCTTTTCAGTGGTGCCCAGCAACAGGACAAGGGACAATGGGAACAAACTGCAGCATGGGAAAGTTCCTCCTGAATATGAGGAAAAACTTCTTTACATTGAGGGTGACAGCATTCTGGAACAGGCTGCCCAGGGAGGTTGTAGAGTCTCCTCTGCAGACATTCAAAACCCACCTGGGTGTGACTATGTGCAACCTGTTCTGGGTGAACCTGCTTTAGCAGGGGGTTGGACCAGATGATCTAGAGGTCCCTTCCAACCCTTACCATTCTGTGATTCTGTGCAAGGCCAATATTAATGTCATTCATAAATGCCATTCATATTTCTATAAATGAGATTATCTATATGCTTGCATGATATGAACATTAAATGACAGACATTTTATCTGCACTTGACTTCAAATGCTTTGTTTTCAATTTTCAATGTCAGCAATGGTTAAGTGATGGTATAGGCCCTCTGGACTGCCAGATAATAAGGTATAAGCAGTATTTATGTATTAGTATTTATGAAGATCTTCAGATCTTTATGTGTGCAACACATAAAAGTGTACCAACAATCACTTCTTGGTAAAGAATTATACAAATTATAAATGATTTTCTATAGGAAATAACAACAAAATCAGCAAATGATAGACCTAGTTGGATGACTTTACCTGCCTCATTCCAGAAAGATACGTGTACAATACTCTACTATTCACACTAGAAGAAAAGGCAAGAAGCATTCTCTTTGTAAATATTATATTGAGAAAGCAGATTTAGTTTTAATTTTGAATGACAAGTAAAGAAAGTTGTTTAATGCAAATCCTTTCCAAAGGAGAGCATACAACAAGACACAATTTATTATTCATCATCCGCTTTCTGTACTTCATTTTATATATCTGCTATAGCGATTTTATGCTATTGTTTGGTCTAAAAATATGAGAAATTTAAATGTACTTGCAGGGATGAACCCCATCAATTTTAAAGCAATACTATTCAATTACTTATGTTAGTTTATATTTCTAAGGTTGCTCCTCATTGTGTAACCACAGAACTTTCCATTTTACTACACCAGAGTACTGAGAATATTTTGCACAGAATTTGCAAAGGCACAGTTTGAAACCAGTAATTTAAAACCAGTAAGCTCCTGAAAGAGGAAAAAAATAGTTTTCCTCTTGTTTTCTGGGGATTCTTTGTTTAGATTTTTTGTTCAATATTTATGGAGCTCCTAGCATAATGTGGTCCTGATTTAGGACTAGTGCCCTAGAATTTTGAAATAAATTTTGAAATAATACAAATAAATTGTAATTGCATCATATTTGGTAGAGAGAAAATGATTTTTACTTAGAAAAGGTGTAAAGCTTCCTACCTAGTAATAAAAGAGAAAGAAGAACCTCATTCTTCGCAGTGCTTTGTGCCCTTAGAGTATCCATGTCTCAGGTATCAAGGTCTGTCATGCATATAAGATTACAGCAAGGGCTCCCACAGGATAAACACTACTTAAAAATAAATTAAAAAAAACCAAAAGGTATCTAGAGGTAATTCTAATTATAGCAATGTGTACTGGAAATACCAATTTTACTACAATTCCCAGAATTCTTCAGAGGCTGGAATGTGTCTGTGTTTCTCCAATAAGCAGAAAACATTACATTTTTTATGGACAGATACTAAGGCTACTGTTTTTTACATGAAAATATTTGTGGTACCATATACCATACTCCATTTGACAGATACAGAAAGAAAAGCAAAATATTATGAAAATATACTACCAAATAAAAGAAAACAGAGCACAGCCAAAACAGTCCCCTATTCTACCTGAATCACAGATTAGTACGGGAAAAAGCAACTGTGATAAATGAGCCAGTTTTAATTAATCACTCTTTAGTTATATGGGTAGTCTGAAAAAGTGAATTAGCACTTCATATGAACCCTTGAGACATTTTTGCATCAGTAATGTAATCGAAAATAGAAAAAAATGGAGTGTATGTGCACATAATTTTATTTTTCTTAGACAAACATTTGAATATTAACTTTCATGTATGTGCAGTCTAAGTGGTTGCAACTCTTTGATAAAGACCTTTTCTCTTCCTATGCAGACCTTTATTTTTATTCAGTTATTATTAGATTAAAATTTAGAAGGGACTACAAAACTCTTCTCTAGGATAACACTGCTTCTGCCAATGGCTGAAGATTCAAGCAAAAAATTTTAGTCTATGAAAGGCAGAAATGTGAATCTCCAAATAATCTTCTTTTTCCTTCAAAATCCACTCATTAATAAAATGCAGGATTGAGCAAGGATTTTAAAAATTATTATTATTATTATTATTTATCATCTTTTTTGTCAAGAGACGATGATGTATTCTTTACTGAGTAATTTTGTCAGTGCTAAACAAAATAGTAGTTTATCTAAAAATCCTTCATAAGTTTTTTGAAACTACACAAATGTATATTTCAGATTTTTTTCTTACTTTAAACAGCAAAAAAAATTAAACAGTAAAACCTTCCTTTTTGCTTTTTACTAAATCAAGTGCTTGTATTTGAATCCAAAATTAACTAGTTGTCCCAACTAGATTTTTTTTTGTAATTTTTTATTTTGTTCATTTCATCCAATATGAGTAAATATGGCAGAATCTTGTATGAATTATTTGCTCTTTCCATTTCTACAGTTTCCATAACTAGTAGAAAAAATTGGGTTAGCTAGGAGTTGACAAGACCAACAAACCATTTTGAAAATATGACTAGAAGTTCGTTAAGAAAAGCGTCTGTGATGATGGACCAAATATTAAGCAATGATGCATTGTGTCACAAAAATATGTCCTTACTTTACTAGAAGAGTTGGTGTCTCTAACTTCTCAGAGTATTTTAGACCAGTGCACTTGCTCTTTATCACACAAGTTCAACCATGGGGCAAATTGTGCTTAAAAAAAGACTCACCTGAGTACCAAAGAGATGTTCAGTCTTGAATACAGCTCACCTTTCTGTAACAAACCCCAAAATTTAACTCCACACAGTTATAATTTAATGTTCCAATTAATTATTTCACTAAGCTGGAAAGAAAAAATTGGAGAAAAAGGAAGATATTCAGCAAATTCAAGGTTTCTATGTTACACTGAATTCAAGACTCACCGGAATTTTTGTGGTAGCAATTGGTCTAGTTAGAAGATTTTTGATATTCTAAAAGTTTATTTTATAGATTATTTACATGTATTTTCAGCTTTTAAAATAAATCATGTTTTATTTGTGTTGTAGGGTTAGTAAACTTTGATTTCTTGTGGTTTTTTTTCTACACACTGGAAATGTTTTCCATTTAATTTTTGTGTGTTTACACTAGACATACCAAAATTCTATTTTTATACAAATTTTGTTTAAACTATTCTATATCTTCACCTACTGAATTGAAAAGCCTGCACATATTGACAAAATCTTTCACTATCATACAAGGCAAATGTGTTTTTTAAAGAAATCTTTCTTCTACAGGTCTTGCTTGCTGTTTTCTTTTAACCAACCAGAATACTAGTAACAACAACAAGAAAATACCTTATTCCTTAAAAATTCTCAAAATCTAGAATTTTGACTTAAAATATTACTGAAGGAACGATAAAGAAATTGTGGTGACAAACACATTTTCTACCAGGATTCACTCTAATTAGGGGAGGTTTAGATTGTATATTAGGAAAAATCTCTTCACCAAAAGGTTTATCAAGCACGGGACCAGGCTACCCAAGGAAGTGGCTGAGTCACCATCCCTGGAGGTATTTAAGATATGTAGATGAGGCACTTAGTAACCTGCTTTAGTGGTGGACTTGGCAGCACTAAGTTAATGGTTGGACTCAATGATCTTAAGAGTGTTTTCCAACTAAATGATTCTATGATTCATCACAGTACATGTTGACTAAAGCCATGTATTTCTACAATGATGTAACCCACTAGCTCAATGTCAGAATGGATTTGGATGCAATATAAAATGGCTTATGCTGTGAAGCTGCTTCTGCAACATAGGAAGGACAGTGTCACAGTGATTGATGATTGACCTTCGGTGCTGGACTGCTTTATATGTTTATGATGTAAGACTTTTGAAGGCTAGTGTTTCATTGCTGAAGTCCTGGCCTTTCAAATGTCTCATGGGGAAGCAGGGGAGCTTTATTGTGCCTTACCAACCAGGTATATTCACCAGTCTGCAGCAACAAAGATATTTATACTGTATTAATTCATCCAGTATAAATTCACAATATAAAATCAGTACTTAAAGCACATGCTTTATTAATTAGCTTCTAGTTAACTTTATTGTTTAATCAGTTACAATACTTTAGCCCATCAAGATACAGTCCTGGCTCAGGGAGTATCCAATGCTTTCAGAGATCATAGTGAAGAAATCTGCCTGCAGTTTCCCTTGCTTTCTCTCTTTTCTCCTCCTTCCTTTGTATTCCCGTAAAATGTTAATGTGATAATTTCACCAGCACAATTTCCTAATCAGTAAAATGTATCCTGAGACAGAGCTGCAGAGTTTGTCTGGTCTAAACAGTTTGCATAGCCTGAACTCCGCAGTCACACTGGGACTTTGCAATGTTGGGTTTGTTGGTTTATTTTGGCTCTGAGTTGATCATCACTGAATTCTGCCTTCTTATATTTTACAGTGGTGGGTTTCTGAATAGGACTTACTGTGACCCCACTGGAATTTCATATCCTTGCAGTCAAAGAAAAACCTCTGGCTTAAATAGGTGAGTTGTGACTGGTAGAGGGATGCAGATAGAGTTTTAGATCCCTCAGGTCCTACAAATAGGAGTTGTTTTTTTTTTTTTTTAATCCTCTTTCCTGAGTAAGAAACCATGTCATGCTGTGTGTTTTGTTCCAGGAGTAGATGGGACACTCTGGCTTTCTGTATGAATGGGGAATATGAGAAGAGGAAAAAGTGGCTGGATTAGATTTGGGCTGAGTAAATGTTGATCTTTCCTCACCTGCTCTGCACAAGTCTTCACCTCACTGAAACATTTTTATTAAATTTTAATCTAAAGCACAGAAAAGATTGTTGATTGTTGAAACGCCTAACCCTGCTCTAAGCTTCTCTGCTAGGCCAGATTATAGATGTTACCTGTGCCACACTGACATTTACTTTACTCTTTTATAGCCTAGATGTGCTATGAATTGTCATAGAAACCAAAAGAATAAAAAAATTGTGTGGTTATGTGTGACAAAACAAAGAGCCCAAGACTTTATTAGATGCTAAGAATTAACTTGTGTTCAGAAGGTTCCCTCTGCATTTGTTGTTCCTGATGCCACTCTTCTGTGATATCGCAATTTGCTTATGGGAGGAGGGGGGAACTTGTGCTGAAACCCCAATTTAAGAGTCTGTCAAATATATTTTTGGGGGAGTGTAAGCTTGCATCTCACTCATGAGATCTTTGATCACAAATAGGTGGCCTGCCTCTTTTTTGAAAGTCATATACGATCAAAGAGATATTTTATTTAGAGATGCAAATGCTGCTGTCAAGCCCATGAAATACATACAAATGACAATTTTTACAGACCTGCATTGTACTTCAAAAGAGTGCTTTTTATTTAAAAGGTCATAACCATTTTGGTATCAGATACTGTTATTTGTGAGAGGAAGGTTCAGCAATCTTTTCTTCTTTTGACTTAAACATCATATGAATATGTGTATTAAAGCAAAGCTGAATCTCTCAGAATGAGGAAATGAATTTTTTAACAGATGTTAAAAGGCTAATAAGTTCACAACTCTTAGCACCCAGTCAGAATGCCAGATTTTTATACTACAATAAAATTTTACCAGATTTCTGAAAGTATGTGATCTCTTGAAAAGAAAAATCATAAGAAACTTGGATCAGATGTCTATTATTTGAAAAACTTTACAGTCCACTAAAGAGTGCTTTTGGCAGGGAAGTAGGAAATGAGTTGGAAAGCATTAATAAACTTTCAGTATACTTGAAAACACCAGCTTATGGTACTTGATCTTTAAGTGAACTCTAGATTACTTCCATTTTTTTGAAACCATAAGTAGTGCTTAGAGAGAAAGATAGTTTATCTAAGTAAAAAAACAGAAGGAGGGGAAAGAAAGTTTAGCTTGGACAAAAGCTAGAAAAGACAGAAAAAGTACTTATTTTTTGGCATTGAGTTTGATTAATACTTTAAGTGTTCCACAGAAAGAAACATAAAATTTCACTAGGATTCCATTTTAATTTCACTTACATGTTACTGAAGTCCATTTTACAATGAATTCATAACAAAATGTCATTAGTCTGGCACAGCAGCACAAGAAAGGTATGTCAACTAGTTGATAACAAGAAAAAGAGAGTACATAAACTTTGGGGATCAAAGACTTGATTCCAGAACAGCAGTTTGTTCCTCTGGCTTGACAGGCACTGATTTGTTCAGGTATTAAGCCAGATCTACTTTGCTCCTCCATAAAAATGTTAAGTGGTTCAAATTCAGTACAAGGCTATGTAGAGCCAGGAAACCCCGGTGAAAATACTAGCCTCTGAAAAACACTGTTTCTAAAAAAGGTAGCAAACTTTGGAGATCAGCCAGAGACTTTTAAAAATTGGGAATTTCCAGAGCTCTTGCTTCTTTTCGCAAGAGGCTTGAAAGCTATTTATATAGATACGTGGGTTTTTTTTGTTTGTTTTTTAAAAGACCCAAACAAACTCACAAAAGAATCTCTCCCTTTATTTAACATACATTTCTTGAGACTTGACTGATTTTCCTAAAAGCTTTTTTTGGGGATAGGAGAGCATGTTTTATGTGAATTCAAGCACCTTAATTGAAAGGTGTCTATGAGTGTAGTGAAGCCTTAATAATGCTGTGTTTTATCCAGAATGTTAATTAGGTGTTGTGCTGTATGGGTATTAACAAGAAATAAAAGCAAAAGTTTTAAAGAGTACATCTATAAATCCCCTGCCTTTCAACTTTCCTTCCTGTGATCTTTTTATCAGTTCTTCAGTCACATTAGAATTTTATAGGATCGAAAAGACTTGTGTTTATCATTAAAAACAAAACAAAAATAATTTTCTTGAGAACAACCTTTCTGGCTGACTATGTATGTCAATAATAAACAAGAATGAGATTAGGACAGCAGCTTGCTTTCCTTTTGCTAAGTGTCCTTAACTTAATGCAAATAAGACCATTCGCTGTGACTATGTCAAAGCAGCAGCCAAAGCAGATTTGAATAGATAAACTCTGTGCAGTAGAAGTACTCAGGTATAAATCTTTAAAATGCTAAAATAAACCACTTTTGTGTGTACCCTGATGCAATAGATATTAGCCTGCCTAGTAAATCAGATGCATATGACTATTTTCTGTACAGAGTAGGAGTTGCTTCAGGTGAACTCTGAAACATTTATAAAGGATTTGAAAAAAAACTTTCAGAAAATACTGTATCAGAGCTCCTCTGTTTTAAATGAGATGGGAATCCATTCTACTAGAAGGAATAATATACTGAACTAGTAATTTACAATATTTGCAACATAGGAAAAGAAAGAAAAGCGTAGTGTAAAAGAGTTTTTAGGAGATGAAGAAAAATTAAGGGATGGTGGTGGTCACCATTCAGTCACCTCTTAGAGACTATTGCTTTTTGCTGTGAGCCTGAGGGGAGTCAGAGAAAATACTGAGCATTTTTTTCTACTATTCTTCAAATTTGTCCTGATAAAAAGATTACAGTCACCAGGGAGATATTTTGGTTAGCATGTTTCTTTTAAATTACAAGTTGCTTACTAAGGGTTTGAAATTTTGATTTTAAACTGATATAGGGAAAAGAGAGTTTTCACCTCAAATCAAGATTGTTAAAACATCGTATATCTGAAAACACAACTGTGGAGTGCAGACCATGCAGTTTTGTGTTTGTCCTCTGTGATTATTTATACTGTTACAGAAAACCACTGTCACAAAATTCTTAAGAGCTAGCATTTATGTGGGATTAAAACCCCTTATTTTTGCCTTGGGAAGGTCCTGCATGTTTAGTACCACTGAAGTCAATGGAAGAGCAGACTCCTAATGGACAAGTTGACAGTGACATATATGATTAGATAAAATGGTACAAAAATCTTTGGGACAGACAGGCAGGCAGGCAGACAATAGGGAGTGAGGGAGAGACTGACTTAAGAACGACTGCTATTGGAAAAAATACCAGTGGTTTAATTTGGATTATAATTATACCTGACATCTCTTTTTGCCATCTTAATAGCATTAGTGTAATTTTTTTCTGTGCCACTTTGTGAAGATCTGACTTTCCAAGGTTGTGTGTTCCTGAGGCATCGCTTACTAGAAGGCCAAAAATGTATGAATGTAAAAAAAAAAAGCCTCCATTTTTTTCTTCAGAATGATAACTGAACCCAGAGGTGACCCTTATACACAATTGCAGTTATTCAGGTCTAAAAAGCCAGCAAATTCCATGTAACTATATCTTCCAGCTTCAACAGTAGGGCAGACTGTCAGCTCCCTCATCTGTCAGCACTTGTTCAGGCGAGTAAATGAGGACTGGTGCATACTACCAATATCTATTTGCTACAGGATGTGCACTCAACAAAGTCACGAAAAGGAGTTTCAAGCAAGGGCCAAAAGCAATCAGTCATTTTCTCCTGTCAATGATAAGAAAAGTGACATAAAAGAGAGAGGTGCTTGTCCCAAAGGTGGTATCAGTAGCAAACTGTCACCAAATAAAAATAGTTAGAATCCTAATGACTATATTAATTCAATACAAATAAGCCAGGTTCTAGTTAGCCTAGCATTTCCTCTTGCTAGGCCTCAGACAGGAAAAACAGATGTTTTACTGCTCAGAGGACAAACTATGTGCAACTTTGGGTGAAAAAAAGAAATGCTCAAATGGTGAGATGCTCAGCACCATTTTATCTCCTTGGAGCTGGAGTCCTTGAAAACCATGCTGTATCTCATCAAACTAGCAGAAATCTTCCTGACTTTTTCTTCTCCATGTTGTGAAAGACTCAGTTACAGCTAAAGTCCTGCCCATGCTCAGTGTATATTTAATTCTTCACTGGTTTACAGATCTCTGCCATCACCCAGGGAGACTGGAGGAGGGCAAGAAAGTAGACAGGGTGCAATGCAGAGGAGCTCTGCTCAATGAGCAGTCTCTTCCAGCAGTGAAACTGGCTGCTCATTGAAAGCATGCCTTTATACCACCCAGCACTATAAGCTGAATCCCTCCACAGGGAATTAAAAATTAACAGTAAAAACTTACTGCTCTGACCTGATATGATTTTATAACAGTATTTTATCATTCAAAAAGACCACAGAAGGTCCAATACAGTGGAAAATGAATTTAGAAGTCTTCAAATCAGGAGTGGATTTGTAGGGAATGACTGACTAAGACTCCACTGATCCTGCCTCATCTGGCACATTGTATGACCCCAATCACGTTATGTACTGCTGTACATCTCTTCACATCAAGACTGAAGATGTATCTGGGTCTGTAAATTGACTGTGCTTTTCCAATGCCATATGAAATGCTTGATTCAACTTAATCAGGTGTGTGAAAAGGAAAGATGTCTTGATAGTTCTTTTCAAGCCTTTATCCATACAGTGTTATGTTCTAACATTTTAGAAATATTTTACATACATAAATATAAAAAGGAGTCTATTAATTCTGTGACTTTTATTTACATATTTGCAATCCAAATACTAAATAAACCCATACGGTTTGTGGCGATGTAATTCTTTCCAGAATAGTCCATTGTGATGTCACATGGAAGTGCCAAAACAACTATGCGTGAGCTAACAAAGTATTGAAAAAGCATGGAGCTAGATTAGTTCAGCCTTCTGCCCATATTAGTATATCTTGCATCTCTATCAGGCCAATCGTCCAAGGAACAGCACTCTGATGCTGTGACTCCAGAGCTTTGCCATGGGGGTAGGTCACGCTGTCTTTTAGTTGTGTACATTCAGACCTCTTCCCACAATACTTACTCATCAGCAGAGGATTAAAAATGAAACTTTTGCCATTCCGTGTGCAAATATCCATAACCATTTTGTTTAAAGTGTAGAAAATATACCACCCAGAAACTGAAACAATTTTAAATATTTGAGTATTCTGCCCCGCCCCCCACCCCACCCCCACCCCATTCTGAAATAATGATATCTTTCTATGCTAATTCTTAGTTAGAAATCAGTGAGTATTCTCATATTAAAGTCTGTCATAAAGGTGTTGTCTATACTGGTAATCTGTATCTGGAAACATGGTTTGATAAAATATATATGGGGGGAAAGGTTCTGTAGTTGACATTAAAACAAAAGATAAGAAAAAAAAACCTCCAGTATATTCGAACTCCCCTTCTAACACTTTTTCTTATGCTGTCTTTGGAACAATAAAAAAACCCAACACCAAAACATTCAAGTGATGCTTTCAGTAGTGGGTGCTCTATTGAACTTCCATTCCTCTTTCATTTTCCCCTGTCAGCTTCTTGCACTGATGTCAGTAATTTACCTTAGATTTGACTTGCTTCTCACCCTGCCTTTCTGAACTCTCACACAAAAGACATTTAGAAAGAGACTATGGTATAGTGATTTCATTCAACCTAGATGTTTGATTTCTGCAGCTCCTTCGGATCCAGCTTCCAAAACTTCCACTCTTCAGACAGCTCAAAGAAAGGATGCTTTTGCTTTACAACCTGTTGCCATTGCCATGCTGAATATAGATGCTTCCTGTTGTGTTTCCCCTTTCGACCTACAGCACTCAGATGGCTCATAAACTACAGGCCTTTTGTATCCCCCAGGCTTTTCCTTCACAGGAAACTTTGTGGTTGACTTGTTGCCCTGATCTGAGATGTTGGCCACCTGAATATGGTAAGTAGCCCCAAAGAGGGGATGAAGGTTACTATTTAACTGTATTCTCAAAACCTAGATCCTCCAGTGACAGAAATAAGCACCACCACGAGCATAGTACCACTCTTCATTCAAAATAAGTTGTTATATTTGGGGCACTCCATGTATGGTCTAGAGGAACCACATGAGAAAACAAGACCTGAGGCAGACTTTTGAAGGACCTTTTTACCCCTCACTTTCTTTCTGCCAGACAGAAAGAAGCAGATGGGCAGCCATTTATCACACTGTCAAACCAGCAGATGTCTTCAGGATCTGCACTACTCTCTTGGTGAAGTCACAGAAGATAAAAGGATCCTTTCAAGGTGGTAAATTCTTCAAGGTGTTAGAGGTTTGCCAATCACTTCATAGACTGGGCAATTCCCCTTTTAGGGGGTTGTGAGCAAATGAAGTGAAAGGGCAGACTTTGTGATCAATTAGTCTTATCATTTGCATAGTATAGCCAGCCACTTCAAATGAATTTTTTAAGATCTTTAGAAAGATATCCCCTTGAATCTACTGCAAAACTGATAAGTTAGTCCAGTAGTAACAGTTCCTACATAATTTCAGGTCTGATTATGTCTTCTTTTACTACCAAGAAATAGATCTTATTCTTTCTTCACTGGAATGAAGATCAATTTACTATTGTGTTTTCACATCTTATGTGGATGAGCGCAGGCTTAGCTCAGGTCACCTCTTAAATTTTCTCTTTGATGAGCTGAAAAGACTTCTGGAGTCTTTCAGCAGCAAGAATATTTTCCAGTCTTTAAATTATTTTCATGGCATGGCTCAATCCTCTCTGAAAGCTTTCCAGTTTATCAATATCCTTCTTCTGTTGTGGATGCAAGTAGTAAGTACATGGCTGCAGTAGTCAAACTACCAACACGAAATAATGAGGTAAACTTACCCACACGCAATTATTGCAAATTCACCATTTATACATCAAAGAATTGCATGGAATTGTTTTGGCTACTATATCACGTAAATGATCATCCTATTATTACCCACCATGATGCCTAATTTCTTTTTTGAGGTTGTTACTGTAGGAACAGATCTCGCCATCCAGTATGACCTGAATTCTTCTTAGATATTTGAGTTTGTATTTTACCATACCAGAAAACATACTACAGATGGCTGTGGTCAAGTTACCAGCAAACCAGAGCACTCTGCCTAAGCAAGCTGTTCTCTTCATTATTATCAAACCTTCAGTTTTCATATTTGCAGTCGATACCAGGCATAACACTTCCTTTTCTAAGTATTTAAAGTAACCCCTAAATAGGATAGGGCAGGCACTAATCCCTGCAGTACTCCTCCAAAGGTCCATGCAGTTAGTGATAAAAGTTGGACAACGGTTTCTTAGAGAAAATACTCTGCATTACCAGATAAGTGCAAAGACTATATACACATAACAACAGATTGTATTATCTTTACAGATTTTTAAAAAATGTCCCACCAAGATGTTATGAACAACTTTGAAGAAAAGGTAGCATGTCCCTGAAAGAAAATCATATAGAGAGGAATATCCACCAAAACCAACAATAGCAAATTGGTTCATGAGTTGAGCAGCACTGTGAATAATGCATAAAATGTTCTTGACAAATAGATGCCTAAAGATGTACTAGAGGCTATGAAGACCAGGGTAGGATATTAAGAAAAGAGGTATCTTCTGCAGTGAGGCCAAAAACATAGAGTAAGTGTGTTTGATCACCTGTGAACTAACCAGGGATACCTCACACACCTTCACTCACCAATGTCCAGATCAGCACTCAGTATGTTGATTTTTGCAAATCAAGTTTATTAACATCTTAGAAAAAAGAGGATTAATTTTATGAATGTGTTTATGTCCTTTTTTCAGTTAGTTTTTTTTACTAATAGAATTGATCTAATTAATATTCATTGCTCTCATTTATTTACTTCTTTTTATAATTTATTAATTGTCTGAGGGATTGCCACATTTTTACAGCTGCTTTCACTTATCCTTTAAGCTAAGTTGCTGTTTGCTTTGAGGTTTCACCAGGTCGAATTTTTTGCTGATAACATTTTAGATAACTAGTTCAAAAATATTAAATAGTTTGCAATAATAATTTAGACTTTTCCAACTGAGTTCTGTCTCTGATTTGTCTCATAATTGTTTTCAGCTATGATAAACTGACCTTTTTAAGCACTAAGCATATATCTCATTGGTATGTCTTTTATTCTGTTTGCATACAGTAGTGAAATCAACTTGTAATCATTTACACCTAAGAAACCCTAATTTTTAGTTCTGTGATCAGGTCCTTTTTATCTGTCAAGTCGAGGTATAAGGCAGAATTCCTTTGTGTAGGATGAAACACTCTCTAAGTTAAGAAATTGTCATCTATAATTTTTAGAAATCCCTAGGACATTTCAGTAATGGCAGCCTGAGAAACCCCAGCATATGTTGGGCAGATTGAACTCCTCCCCACCCCCCTTCCCTTTCCCTGATAAAACAGTTTTTCTTCCTACACATTATAACTAGGTGCTGGAGGGCAATCCATAGTATGGAGGAGAAAGAATGTAAGAGGAAAATAAGAAAGTAGATAGGTAGATTAATTATCCTGATAAATACTGAACCAGAAAAGGGGATGCTAGAAATGGTGATCAGCTCTGGTCCTAGATTTTTTGCCCCGGTGATCTTCTTCCTTTGCTTCCTCTGAAAACTTTTGGAAGCAGAGCACCCGCATTTTGACAGCTGTAGCATACACATTGTCTATTTTTTGTCTCCCAAAGGTGGAAGGAACAGCAGTGTACCACCACAGAAGATATTCCAAACCATTGAAGCATCTGTCTTTAAAAAGCACATAAATAATACATTTGTTCTGAATGTATACATGTAATACTTTACTATATTTTCACATTGATTCACAATACAAAATGGTTTGACTTAAGGTGATATCATTTAAATTGGAGCTGGATGTTTTTCTTCCCCAGAATTGAAATTATCAGTAATGAAGAGAAGATGGTGTTTAACTGAAATTTAGGAACTTGGGCCCGAGACCTCATTCCAAACATGTCCTTTTCTATTCACAACAACCTTTCATTTCACTCTTTGTTGTCTGTATCATTGCTTTTACCTTTGTTTCCGATATCACTTTACCTTCAAAACTGAATTTCTAAGTGTACTAACAAATTAGAGTTCTGGGGGTTTTAGTGGGTTTGGTTGGTTGGTTGGTTTGTTCTTGGTGGATAAACAATTATAAAAATAAAACAGGAAATAATAACCCAAAATAAAGAGAACAAATATATCAAATATCTACGGAATTCAAGTTGTCTAGGCCTGATTGATAAACTACATCTGTGTCTATTCAAAGATATATAGGTGAAGCAGTGGTAATCACATTAATGAGATCTTAAAAATTTGTGAAGTATTGAAATCGTGAAGTATTGAAGTCATGAAGTATTGAAAGGCTGGAAAACTGAAAATAATACTTGGCATTGATTAAATAGATAAAGAAGATTAAGAAGCCCTAACTCCTTAAATTCCATTCATGGAGATGGGATTCATGGGATATCTGTCAGCTTGAAAGCACCTAGGAAAAGGCGTCAGCTAACATGGAGCTGACAGGAGCAAATTCAGTCAAGCCAACTTAATCTCTGCAAAAGCAGAAGAGATCTCTCAGTCAGAAGAGACAATGGACATCTCATATTTGGGCTTCAGTGAGGTTCTTACACAGTGTCTCATGTTGTTCTCGGAAACTGCCTTGAAAAACATAGCAGCACTATAGCTTCAACCTTAGTAGGATAAATAGGTTGATGGCTGGAAAAGCTAGCTCAACGTTATTATCAATAGTTCACTATCAAAGTAAAAGGTAGTAGGCTGTGCTGGTTTTGGCTGGGATAGAGTTAATTTTCTTCGTAGTAGCTAGCATGGGGCTATGTTGTAGATTTGTGCTGGAAACAGTGTTGATGATACAGGGATGTTTTAGTCATTGCTGAGCAGTGCTCACACAGAGCCAAGGCCTTTTCTGCTCCTCACACCATCCCGCCAGTGAGCAGGAGGGGACACAGTGGGGACATCTGACCTCAACTGGCCAAAGGGATATTCCATACCATATGGTGTCATGCTCAGCATATAAAGTTGGGGGAAGACAAAGGAAAGGAGGGACATTAGGAGTGATGGCATTCATCCTCCCAAGTAACCATTAGGCGTGATGGAGCCCTGCTTTCCTGGAGATGGCTGAACACCTGCCTGCTGGTGGGAAGTAGTGAATGAATGCCTTGTTTTGCTTTCCTTGTTTGTGCAGCTTTTGCTTTGCCTGTTAAATTGTCTTTATCTCAACCCATGAGTTTTCTTACTTTCACCCTTCCAGTTCTCTCCCACACCCCACAAGAAGGGGAGCGAGTGACCCGTTGTGTGGGGCTTAGTTGCCAGCTGGGGTTAAACCACAACATAGACCTATATAGTGGGCTATCCTGTACCTACTAATCCTGAATCCTTTCTTTAGCAATGCTGATGACAGAATAGACATAATCTTCTGATAATACCAGGCTCAGAGGTGTGAGGAATATGTTGGACAAAAAAGTTTGTAAGTAAATATGAAATAGCATATACTTCAGTAAGAACAAAGCTGTATACCACTGAAACCAAAAAACACCAAGTGATCTCTAGGAGATGCGCAATTCTGCATTGCACAAAGTGACTGAAACAGACCTTGCTTACCTTTGCTTGCTAGTTTTTTCTGGATTGGGCTCATGTCATGACACTGACCTGTGCAGATGAATAACAAGGAATTTGCTTCTTCATATTTCCTCCTAATTTATTTCTACTTCTATTTGTGTAATCGAGACCCATTTTGGTGATTTATATCTCTAGAAGTAGGAGCGATTGTTATAAAAATTCTGTGTCCATTCACTGAGAAACACTAAAAATCAAAAAATACAATCACAAATACAAAACTATATTGGCCAAGTTTGCATAAAAAGATTTATTTTGAAGTAAGCCACTTTCTTTTAAATGTTTGATGAGTGTTGCTGCAAGATGATGCCTATTTGGAAGCACATACTAAATATACTGAATATATATTGTGAAAGAAATATAGCTGTAGATAGTTTATCAAACCCATTAATTAGAAATAGAAACAGAGAAATTTGGAGACAGGATTTTTCCTAATAAAGAGAATTATCATTTGGGATTTATGAATAAATTGTAAGAATAAAAGGATGAAAATGATAGCTGTATTTGATAAATTAAACAGTTCTGCAATAATATCTACATAATTTTTAAAATATCAGGAAACCTGTGCCCTGTTGACATATTCCAAGAAAAACCAATATTCATTTCCTTTTCTTTTTATTAAACTTTTAGTTCTTGAACTGTGGACACAGATCATTTTACTGTTTATCAAAGGTCACATGAAATTGTGTATGAAACTAAATGCATTGTACTGGCTTTAAATTTTCAATTAGAATGGTATGTTTAAATTGAAAAATAATATCTGAAGCATAAGATTAAATGGAGAAATGATAAACAGGCAAAAAACTTGCTAATAAAATTATTAAATTAGTATCGAATTGTATATTCCTTGAACATTGCAAAGCTTGGTAAGTAAAGCAGTTGGTGAGGGCTGAATAAGTCCTCCCTTACGTATATCAATTGGGCATATAGAGGGGGAAATTTCTAAGAAATGAGAAAAATCCAAAGAAAGAAGACATTAAAAAATTCTGCAAAAAGACAAGGTTGTGCAATTTTTTCTTCAAGTGAAAGTGCGAAAAGGTATTTACATAAGTAATAAAAAATAATAACTTTGCATAACTATTATATTACCGATCCATCACTGTGTAGAAAAGGCCATTAAAGTACTGTAGTTCTGAAAATATCATTTAGGATTGAGAAAATCCTCTATGATTTCAATTGCAAATGTATTGCACCAGTAGTTCTTTCTGAGACTTGAGACATAATGTGCACAGGATGCTTGCCATGTTGTATCTGAGAGATATGTTCTGACCTCCGAGTCCTTAATTGAGAAACTCCATGACAACTCTGACAGCAGACCCGCGTTCCACTCAAATGCAGGAAGTCTCACTCGGAAGCTTTACTGGAAGCAGACTTGGCTATAAATGCAACAAATAATGCTACTGTTCAACATTTTAATTTCAGCTGACCCAAAGCAGTTGAGCATCTCCCACTCTTGGTGGCATTCGGAGTAATGTTCATTGCATATTGATGTTTAATGTATATTGATGTATAAAGGAATGATGTAGAAACTTACAAAGAAAATACCAGAACTTTGTGATATTATCAGTCTCCCGCAGTGACACTTCATGTTAATTTTATTCCATAACTGCAGTAGCCTAACCTCTACATCATAAATTGTTTTTAGTAGCTTTATGCTTCCAAAAAAAAAAAAAAAAAAAAAAAAAAAAAGGCAAGAGTTTTGTGCTGTGATTGACAATGAATTTACTGTAGAACAGAAAGAGCTGGATCATGCTTGTTCTACTATTGCTACTTGCCTCAAATCCCTCAGATTTCAGTGTTACCAATTTGTTTCTTCTCTAAACTGTGAGAGATCAGTGTAACAGCAGTGTGCATTTCCTAGAGAGCTCTTTCAAGACCTTTTCAGACTGTCCATCTCTTCTCTTACACCTTTCCCTTGCATGTTCAAGTCCAAATATTTTTCTTGACCTTTTGGCCTGTAGCTTCTTGCCACAAACTTTGTGGAGAAAACCTAGAGCTCTGGTTCCTTTTAACCATAGACATGATGTAATTCTGCCTACATTACTTCACTATTTTTTGCAGTATATGCATGTATATACATATTCTGCTTAACTAGTCATCTGGGGAAGGATGTGAGATCATTTTGTAAGATTGGACTAGAATGGAATTTAAGGGTCGTTTTTATAAGCTAATGGGCAGCTGCTGTTAACTCTGTATGAGGAACCAGTCCCCAGACATTTGTCTGAATTTCAAATCCTTGGGGTACAGTTTGAAATATCTATGTATATGCATATTTATATGACTGAAAAGGATAAAACAACAAAATAAAATGAAAGCTAAGACGGTATAGAAGTACACAGTGACTGCAAGCACTTCTGGCCTTCCAAATATATCCATCGAGCCCATAGGCACCACAAGTCTGCAGGGGCCAGAATGTTTGGGTATTATTAACATAACCATTAATTCCAGAAACTAGTCTTGGCTGTTATAAAATCAAGAAAAAGGGTTAAAATTTCAGAAGCCTCTTTAATTTGTGGATTTCAAAAAGAAATTCCAAAGTTTTAAATGACATTCATTTTAATGTCCCAAACAGGTGATAAGCCATAGTAGCAGCCTATTAGCCAGTTTTTTACAGCTACAGTCTTTATTGCACTCCTATTACTCACATGATTGCAGTACACGAAGAAGGCAATTGGTTTCACCTTATTTCTCAAGTAGAGGAAAGGAAGGTTGAGAAGCCATCATGCATTACAGTTAACATGGCCTTTCTCTGCTTCTAATCTCAATGATGCATGTGCTGAGAGCACTCATTTGTGTAACCAGTTCAGGCATTTCTCTGATGGCTGGACAAGCAATGCTGTAAGAATCCAAGTACTCTGCATGTGATAGGGCTCATAGATATCCATTGGTTGCAAGACATTGACCTTGTAGCTCTACATTTAGACAACACTCAACCAGACAACAATAATATAATTTCATTAAGAACACACTTAAATTTTCTGGGGTTTGTGTATCCAGAGGATTTTTGTTAGTGACAGAAATACAGTAGTTCCTTTTTCATTCTTCAATATCTCCTTTGCAGTCCAAGGGTCTATCAGGAAGACAATGTTCCTTTCAGAGATTTTTTGCCTTTATCAAGCCTTTCACATGTTTGTAGTGGAGCTAAGATATGCTTTAAATAAGGAGTTCCAATAAGCTTATTACAAAACAATTTTGACTTAAACAAAAACTACTTATGTGAAATAAATTAATTTTTAACCCCTACACATCTAATACGTTTATATATTAGAAATTTTGTTGAATTTTCCAGTTTTTACTAGTAAAAATCTCTACAGTTGAGTATAGAACTCATTTTTTTCCCAGACCTTCATATTAATTATAAACTCTGTATAGGAAGTCCTAGGAGCCCTCATTCTAGCTTTTATTTAAATTTCCTCACAGACATATTTTCTTTATGATAATTCTCAAGAATGTCTTAGTGAGGATATTACATTTTACAAAAGCTATTTTAACATGAGTGTAGGCAGAAATGATACACTTTATTCAAGCAAATTAAAAGAAGAAAGCCAAAATTTGCAAGTAGTCTTAATTTCATTTCACTTTTAAGTAGGAATCTCAGGAGTAAACAAGTTATTTCAGTAGAGCTGGCCTAAATTGAAAAGGCTCCGTATGCTAATTTTAAAGGTGCTTAAAGTAACCAGACATAATTTCAACAAGTCTGTCATTAGCCCTGATTTGTTTCTCTTGGTTTCAACTGCCTCGATTAATTTCTCAGCCTGTCAACTTTTATATAAAACAAGTTTTGTCATAAGAAAATATATTTTCACCCTCCTTTTTCTTCACATACATGGGGTTGTGGCTGTTAGGATATTTTTTTCCTTAAGTCTTCTGAATTCTGTTCTAGTGTTCATTCAGGGAAACATGAGTTTCTCTTCTGGAAGCACATGACAGTTACAGAGTCAAAGCCTGTTATTGTTAGTATAAACACCTTGATTCTAGACCTCTCAATCAACAATATTTTAAAAGAAAATAAACTTTTAAGACAGAAATTTATACAGCAATCCGGTCTTTATGTCCTTTCTCATAAGAGTGAAATAAACCATTTATCATTTTTTTCAGATCCACTTCACATTCTTTTATCCCTTCAGTTTTCCTTCGTTTGTACATATTCTTCATAACATATGGATGGATGGATGAATTATTAATATGCTGTATATTTTTCCTCTCAACAAGGATCAAGGAACTGGAATTCTTTTTTAATGTTTAACCTATATTCCTCATACTATGTTCTCTCAGTTCTAATTGTAATTTGCCTATATATTGAATAGGCAGTGTGCAACATTATTCCTGAAGATTTCTGACAAGGATAAACCTATTGTGCAAAACAAACCCCAAAACAGCAGGAAGAAACACATCTCTGGAAGCTTGCATAGAATGGACTGTGTTTTGAGAGCATAATTCAGGTTTACCAAGAAGTTATTTTGCATCTATTCTTTTGAGCTTTTAAGCTTCCTTCATTGTTTCATGAGATTATCTGTGAACACATTGCAGTGCTCTACCTTACTCCTGTTTAATCACCTACAGACCATTTTTTTCATATTTAGTTCAAAATTTGAAAAATTCATCATAACCTATCAACAGAAAAAAAGAGCTATAAGGGAAGGTGAGAAATTCAGAACCCACATTCTTAATAAAGGAAATAAAAAATCACAAGGTAAGATTCTTAAATGTGTGTTTGAGAAACCCTACTCAGCCAATGGAAAAAATATGGAAAAAGATGTAATATTATCCAAAGAAATCTGTGTTGTCAAAATGTAAATAAATAATCAGCATAACACATTCACTTTACAACCTCTTCCATCTGTACCATCAATACATACATTCAAGATTAAACTCCTTTGTAATACCTGTGTTCACTAGAAGAGAAGTATTTCTTAATATCAAAGGAAAATTCATGTAGGCATTTTAACATATTTGGATGTAAAACAAAATTATTTTCAAGCATCCATAGTTATAATTATCATATAAAACTACATAAGGAATAGCTGATGAAAATTGTATAATATTTGACATTCAAACTCCTGAAAAAGAGGAGTTTTGAGATACACAGTCTAACGATGAATTAATTAAAGGTAATAATCTTTATGATCACATCTTTAAATGTATCAGTTACTGGCCTCAAAGTCTTCACATCATCTTGGTACAGTTCATTACTATACAAAAATCTTAGGGAAATCTTAGGGGAAAAAAATGAGTTAAAGAAATATTTAGTCTCCATATGAAATCAATGTTTAGCTTTCATAATACATTTAAAATTTTAATTTAATTCTTTTTTTAATTGAAGATTTCTTTGGCTCCTAGAAAGAAAAAGGCAAGGGATTAAAATTTGGTGGATCCCATGTGTGTAATTTGTAAGGCTTAAGCCAATACCTAAAACTTTTTGAAAAAGTTTTGTAGTCAAGCAAGGAAGCTTGACCTTCCCTATATTGATTTCTATCATAACATTCTAAAACTTCTAAAGTATGACCTTTCCTTATTCAAAGTTAGAAATATTTTAAAACTGTTGATATTATACATGGCAAAATAACATTAGACATTGCAAAATAAGGTGCTCATCATTACATAAAAGTGGTACTGCAGAAGTAAGTGTATGAGAATGATGTTAACAATGTTACGTAAAGTGATGCTAGGAATGTGGAATAAACATACATTTCTTATTGTTAGTTCCTGAAACGTGGAAATATTATAGCCGCATACAAGTTAACATAATGATTTTCTGGCTTGTGCCCTGTGGGAGGAAGTACCTTCTACAAGATTTGTGAAAACAGTTAGAGCCGTTCTTGAAGGTTACTGGATCCAATAAAGGTATAAATCTTCTAGAACCTGAATTTTCTTTGACTTTCCTGACTACCTTCCCACACTTCTATAAGTTTTAAAAAAACACAGGCATTCACAAATAAGGTTATTTTTCTTCCATGAGGATTCCAGGTGGTTGCAGTATTACATATGAAAATACACTTCCACACCTTAAGCCTATAACTTCCAAACATCCAAGCACCTTCTCACATAGACCTTCTCATGTTCACTTCATGATCTCTACTTGTACATGGCTTTTTAAAATTCAGAGCAATAATGTAATCTTAGTAACTATAATTCCCAGGGTATCTGTAGGCTAGAACTACAGGTTCAGCCCTTAAGCTTGCTAAGACAAGGTATTTTTTCTGATGCTTCTTAGTGCCTTGTGATTTGTCTTCACTGGAAACTTCTGTTACTGCTTGCTCCTTCAATAGCACTTCTCAAGGCTATAGTGTGTAGTTCTCCCATCACAGAAGGACTCAAAGTTGTGAGATATTAGGAAAAGCAGTTGGCAGCACCTCATTTGTTCCATGGCAGGGGGCTTGTGCCGTAGCAGCGTGCAATCAAATGCCTTTGATTGTTGTAATGGCTGAAAGCAGTTCCAGTTCCTACATGAGCGAAGAATAAATATTTACATTTTTAACAAATATGTCTTCTCAGTTTTCCTCCTTTGTCAGTGAATAAGAACATGTGAACACAGGCGATCTAAAAGTTTATTTCAAAAAGGTTGGGTACAACTATCCTAAACCACAAGGCTCTTCCCTTCCTACAGTTCTTTCAAGCTGTGATTGAACGGGACAAAGCACAAAGCAATCTTGGAATAGTAAGCATAACTGCACCTATCATTTCATGGGATGAAAGTATATTTATGCATGAAAAAGTTTGAGGCATACAGGTGAAACTGTCAAGGTGTGAATGCGCGCACAAGTGCTAAAGAAGGTGAACTGGTCTATTTGTTTTCTCAAGCTTTCCAGAACTGTAATGATTACTTTTTCATCAAGACACCTTTATACTTGGGGTTGGAGAAAGTAATAAGAGACTACTGAGAACCTGTTAGGAAGCCCATGTTACATGGCTTTAGTATTTAGAATTGGTAATAGAATCATCAATGTTGGAAAAGACCTTTAAGAGCATTAAGCCCAACTGTTAACCCAGGACAGCCAAGTCCATCCCTAAACCATGTCCCTAAGCACCACATCTACCCATTTTTTAAACACCTCTAGAGATGGTGATTCCACCACCTCCCTGGCCAGCCTGTTCCAATGCTTGACCACCCTTTCAGTGAAGACTTTTTTCCTAATATCCAGTCTAAACCTCCCCTAGTGCAACTAAAGGCTGTTTTATCTTCTCCTATTGCTTGTTATCTGGGAGAAAAGACCTACCCATACTTGCCTACAACCTCCTTTCATTTAGTTGTAAAGAGCAATAGGGTCTCTCCTGAGCTTCTTCCTCTCCAGGCTAAACCACCCAAGTTCACTCAGCCACTCCTCAGCAGTCTTGTGCTCTAGACCCTTCAAAAGTTTTGTTGCCCTTCTCTGGTCACACTCCAGCACCTCTACATCTACTCACTTCAGGAGGGGCCCAGAATAGAACACAGGATTTGAGGTGCATCCTCACCAGTGCCGAGTGCAGGGGGACCATCACTGCCCTAGTCCTGCTGGCCTCACTGTTTCTGATACAAACTGGGACGCTGTTGGCCTTCTTGGCCACCTGGGCACACTGCTGGCTCATGTTCAACCAGCTGTCAACCAGCACTCCCTGGTCCTTTTCCTTCAGGCAGCTTTCCAGCCACTCTGTCCCCAACCTGCAACATCACATGGTGTTGCTTTTTCCTCCCAAGTGCAGGACCTGGCACTTCTTGTTGAACCTCATACAATTGGCCTCACTGTCTATGCAAATAGTCATAACATTATGAATGCATTTAAAAGTTTTATTCTCTATAAAAAACAGAGGACTATGAAATAAAGCTTACACAGACAACCTGAATGTTTACACAGACACTGAATATTGAGATTCACACCCATAGCCTTTGATTTCTATCTTAGATAAATGCTTCCAAGATGGTGTGAAAGAGGTTCTTCACCCAGGAGCATAAGCAAAATAGCTTAACAACCCTTTGCACCAGTTTGGAGTGGGCAGTATGTACCCTGGAAAAGAAAGAATGTCTTGGACAGAGAGGGTGTGTGTATGCAGTACATGTAAGTAGAGAGAGCAATGGGGATAAAACAGAATAAGACTTTCTCTGACGTGGAAAAAGTAGTAAAAGTTCAAAACTCTGAGTTTCAGGCTGAAAAAATGCTAAAAGGATCGGTTTACCTTAGAATGAGAGGCAGTACTCCAAAGCTACTCCAAAAGGCAGTATTCCAAAGCAACAGTAGCAGGGGACAGCCTGTCATAGGAATGGAGAAGTTATCCTTCCAAAAAACATCCATTGGTTGGACCCAGTAGAACATTCCTTACATACTTTAGTCTTAAAGAACCGACAGAAGTGATAGAAATAAACATCCCTTTTGTAATTTTAATTGTAGTTGCTAAGGAGCTGGGTACTAATTTTCTTTGAGGGCTGAAGGACCAGACATTTTCTTTCTCTTTTCTGTGAGGAACAGCTTGAAAAATCTTCCTGGGCCATTACCAGGTCTTGTATATGATACTTGTTAGAGAAGAGGCAAAAGAGTAATGTATATGAAAGAGTAACAGAGCTGAAGTAAGAACAAAAAAATTAAATGGAAGTCTAACTTGAAGGACAGGCTCCTTGATGACACGTGTCTTGAAAAGTCATAATAACCACAGTGGAGATTAAAGTCCCTCTTAAAACCAAACCATATACTGCAAAACTCAACTCCAAGAACATCAGCACTAAGCAACAGATATTAAACAGCATAAGATAACAACCTTTATTGAATCTGTAAGGTGCAGCAGGTTTCAGGAAGTGAATTTGGTAACATAATCCATCCATCTCCATACCTGTGGCTGGAAGGTAAAATACAGTTGCTCTACTCTGTAAAAAAATAATTTAACAATGAGATGGGTTAGTTTTATGAATCATGGAATCCTTTCACCACTAATTCATTACTCTACTCAGTGTGTATTAAAAACCAGTTTCCACAAAACAGAACTTTGCCTACATTTTGAAAGTCAAAACAACATTTCATTCCTAAGATTGGAATAATTTGATTTGTAGTGACAAAGATTTTATGTCGCTTTAGATTTATAAGTGAAACCAGCTGAATTAAATGATGTAAATTTGCAAACAGATCAACTCAAAGTAATTACTTCAGTGTGGCTCAGCATGTCCAGACTAGCTCTCCCGTGTGTTCAGTCTTATCGGATCCATGGGCATAGACCCCTGTAGAAAGACCTTTCAAAGTCAACGGGACTTTAGAGTCCACCCAAGCTGCTGATTTCTGACCTAAAAGACAAATCTTACACATACCAAAAAATGAGCTTAAAGTGAGAAAAGGTATCCCCATATGTCCTAAAGGACAAAGGAGAGGATATTTACATTAGGAAACTGTGGCAAGGGCTGAGGGCTGATGAGCACAAATCAGAGGAGCAGATAGATAAAAAGCACTTACAAATCTCAATAAATTATGGAAGAGGCAAAGAAGTTTTTGGACAACTCAGATAAGGCATTCAAGCTCTAGCTGGCTATAAATAAGAGCAAACTACAGTTATGATCAATATAGTTTCTCTAAGAAGTTTCAGATGGCAGTTTGACATTCTGTTTATCAAAAAAAAAAAAAAAAAAAAAAAAAGGGATTGATTACTACTATTCCAGAAGTAATTTATATTATGCTCCTTTTTGCTATTACAGTATTGCTTACATTTAATAATACATTGAAACTTAGATTTAGTTTGGATATTTAAAGGGCAAATCATAGGTTAAGGTTTATTATCAAACATTTCACAAGTGGGATGCCATATATACAAATCTATTTTAGTAATTTCATGGAACGCTTAACCTCTCTGAAAAATACATGTTCTACGACTGAAAAAACCACAAAATTTGGAAAATCAGGTTTCTAAAGCATATTTAGTTACATCAGTTGGAAACATCAAAAATAGGCTTTAAAAGACATGCTGAAAAACCACTGCCATAAAGATTTAAGTCTGCCTAACTGGTAAGTCTAGACTCATTAAATGTCAAAATACTAACTGTCTCTTATTTTCAGAACACAGAACTGTATATTTTTCATGTCACAGATGCCAGAGGTGAAAAGCAATTCAATTCCAAGCTGGCATAATATTAAAAAGAACTGCTGCAGAAATTTCAGGAACAACAAACCCACTTCAGGCCTAAGGGAAAGCCTGCAGAGAAGTGTCCTTACTAAAATTTAAAAAGAGAGGCTTTGAACTACAACATGGAAACAAATATGGACATTTTCTGTGATCTCTAAAAACAAGGAAAAGAAAGAGAATAGATTATTCCAAAACAGAAATAAGGTCCTGGCACCTCAGCAATAAAAAGCTCACAGGACCAAATATGTTTAGTCTCTTCCCTTCATGTTTAGCTTCAGTTTTGCCTAAGAAAATGTTATCCTTTCAGATCAATAAATCTTGGTAATGGCCTCTGCAGAAGTCAATTTCCACTTTATTCTATACAGTAGGGAACACAGTATGAGAGACTCAAAGATTTATAAAGCATATTGTGGTGTTGGGAAGAACCGCAGGTTAAGTGCAGATCTTACCTCTTGAAACTTCAAAAGCCAGTGGAAGAGGAATAAGGGAAAATGAAGGCTAAAAGGAGATGCTGATCGAAAAGAGTAATTTAAGGTCTTCTTTCTTAAACTGAAGGTCAAAAAAGCCTAACAGTGGTTCATTAGGAAAAGAGCCCTGAAGTGGGTTTAAAGCTGTGATAGTAATCTTTTTTTTCTGTGCTTTTTCTTTTGTTTCCTCTTTTTTTCTTCTTCTTTTTCTTTTTCTTTTTTTTTTTTTTTTTTTTTTTTTAATAGGAGTCTTTAAACACTGAGCAGTACTCCCAAGCCTTGGCAGTTACTAATAGGACAAAGACCAACAACCAGTCATGTAATTAATGACTTATCAACATGAAGTAAGGGTTTCACAATCTGGCTTCAACTTAAATGGCACATGTTTACCTCCTCTGGTTCATCAGGGAGTATCTGAGGAAATGACCAACCATATTAACATCAGTAGAGAGAAATTCACAATACTGTCAATAAAACTGCCAAAATACAGTTTTAAGCCGACTGGCTGGGTGATGTAAGTTCTGACATATAAATCAATCTTTAATATTATCTACCTCATCCTATATGTTGTTTTCATGTAAGGTGGAAAATGACATCACAGAACCACAGCACAGTGTAGTCTTGGGTCACCCTACATATGGGGAGAATGGTCTTGTTGAGAGAGGATTAGCTTGGATGAGCAACTGTCTATACAATTTTACTGCAGCCTGGCTGACACAGTTCAGGCACAGTTGCACAATCTGTGTAAATGGCATCCTTGCAGACATATTTGGGGTTTCTTCTGGGGCAGACCAGGGACAGTAAGCGGTACTTGTGAGGCCACACACTTCGGAGTGAGAAGAGTTTAGCTGTGTAAATGGACAGTGTGCCACCACACACTGGATCAGAGAAAAGATGCTGGTCATTTTATTTGCAAGTATAGGTGAGCTGTGTTGCCAAAGGAGTGAGGGTAGCATCAGATGGGTCAGCCAGAGTAAAAGCCTGCAGGCTTTAAATGGTATGCACTCAGAAGGAGACCACCTCTCTCCAGAAACCACACATAGAGCACCCTTCTAAAATTGCCACTTTGGGTATCTGAAGGTAGTTTTCTGGAGCTTTACTGAAAAGGCATCAACTACAAAGCTGAAGGCGGAGGCTTAGGTTTGTAGCTGGTCTGTGGCAGATTAAAACTAAAACAAATAATGCTACCTGAGCCCATCTGAATGTTGTCTCCTGCACTGAGGGTTAGTGAGGAGAAGTAACAGTGGTGGGCTCTTTATTTCTGTTTCTGTTGGCCATAATTTCCCACAAGAAGCAACAAAGCTTTTGAAAGGACTGTAGTGACCTGCACACCCCTGCTGGGGTCTTGCCTCTCCTCCCTCCCAGCAGTACATCACGTGAGCCAGCTCAGAGCTAACAACGCAGGTAGCATACAGGGTAGTAGAAGGCCAAATAGGAATGGAAAGGCATGATTTTGTTGGCTTCCCAGATGGCACGTGATTGTCCTGATATGTTGAAGAGAAATCATTAACTTATTTCATTAAATGTACTCTAAGAGTTTAGAACTCACTATGCAAATCTTACTCATGTGAAGGAACAGTTGTGCACATGAACAGTCCTGTTAAATTACCGATGGGTGTGTTCACATATGTGCAAGTTTATTCATATTGTCAGGCTCTTTTAAGCTATATTTGCATAGAGTATTATGAAGAATGTCTTTGCAATTCCCTAAAGGGAATACATGCACTTTCATTTTTGGTTTGCAGGCACACAAAAGGGAGTGAAAGAAACAGTTTTCTGTGGGAGAAAGTTATTATTTTACTTTTTAGTTTTTTAATCCAAGAGCACTTATCTTATTACTTCTTACTAATCCTAGATTCTTATTGCTGAGACAAAATTTTAATTGCCGTCATAATTTAGCACTGTAGTATGACATGTATTTCCATAAAGGCATCATGAACCATTATTCCACAGAGCCATGGAAGGCTTCCTGATGGCTCTCCAGAACATGGTTTTGTGGACCATGCTTAATACAGGCAGACTTTTTAGGAAAACCTCCAAGTATCCTGATGGACTATTCAAGGCAAAGGCAGCAAAGAACTGAAAAGACAAAAATGTTGTCTTACCTTTAAAAAAGTAAACAGACACTTTGGTTTTGGTTTTTTTTTTTTTCTGTCACAGGTAACTTAACCATGATCACCTGACTAAATACCACTGGCAAATTACAGCATTTTTTTTTCCTAATTCATAGACAGTTTGTGATAGGATTGTGTAAACAATATTAGCTAGAAAGTGGAGAAGAAAAGATGTTTTAGAAACAATACCTCAATTTTACTCAAAAAGCAAAAGTTTTTCCATTTTTTATTACTGGAAGAGAAGCTTGGAAGACTGCTAGTGGCTTTCAGAAAGTTATGAGCATTTGGAAACAAGAAGACAAAATTAAAAGAAAAGAATTGTCTCGTGTACAGTATGAATTCAAGCCTTTTTTATTAAAAAAAGTAGTTATCATAACAATTTTCATCACTTGAGATATTACAACTTGCTTAACACTGAGCAGTGATGCAAGACAGGATATAAAGAAAAACACGAATGCGGTTAGTTTCAGAAATACTGTCTTACTGTTCTTGACATGCCACCATTATAGAGAATAGACATACCCAGAGAAAGCATTCAATATAGAAGGACAAGGAAAAGAATAAAGAAAACCAAAAAGCTATAGAAACCAATAAAGAAGTAGTTGAGAGAGATATACAGACACTAAATGATGAAAACAGGAATTAATCTTGTATTAGCTTACACATTTAGGAAACTAATAAAATGTTCTAAAGATGTCAGTCATACATGCCCACTTTTGCAATCACAGTCGGAAGGGGGGTTACACATCATTTTAATTGACGTTATGAAAGGAATATGTACATTAGTAATTTTGTTTATTACTGTACTGAAGTACACATTTATTTCTATACTGCATATAAGCCAAGAAGAGGTAAGACCCCTTCTGAGGTATGAACTGAACCATGCGTTATGTGCAGAGCTGAAGGCAGTCTCTTTATTCAAATGTTTGCAAAGACAGATGAAGAAGGATAAAACATACATAACAGTATGATCAGTATGATGGTGACTCATGTCAGCTAGCTAGCATACTTTTGGTGAAAAGAAGATGAATAACGAAAAGGGAACTAGTTAAATAAAACAGATTTAGACAGAAAAAGTGAGAAAATTGAAGAGGAAGATACAGAGATGAGGTGAGGAAATTGTCAGATTCTGAGTCTGAATAAGGGAGTAGGCAAACAGACAAACAATGCAAGAGAAGTTCTAGTCCAAACTGTAGTACTCATTTTGAGTACTTAGGAAATCCATAAAACTCTTATAGTTTCTGGGTGAGTTTTCCTTGATTTTTGCCCCTCTTGAATATTACAGGAGGGGAGGATATGTCATATGGATCCAATCACCTCCAGCAATGGTATCTTCCCTGTGTAGTGTAACACAGGAGAAAGCATAAGGAACAAGCCACAGCTGGTACTATTTTATCCTTCTCAGTGTTCAGTGCTATTCAGATAATTTTTAGGTCTTTTCACAATCTATATAGAAGTAAAAGGATTAAGGATTCTGGTTTTCCCTTTCATAGAATCATTTCTAGAGGAATACAGGGATGATCATGTAGGTCCCCTGTAGAGCATTAGATCAAAAACCCATAAAGGGCACTGTCATTAGAAAAATACCTTGTAATGGGGAAAGAATAACTTGGGTTAAGGAGGAGAAGTAGGTGTCAGGTTTGCTTTCATCTACTTAATACCCCAAAGGTTAAGGAGTATGCTTCCCCTTTAGAAGAAGTATAGAAAATTACAGTCCCTCAACGAGATTCCCCTTGTGGAGTAACACAAGATGCCTTTTGCCTTCTCCTTTGTGAGGCTGGTGACAGCAGCACCAACTTAACTTATATTTTTCTGTTCTGCTGTATCGTTCCACTATAAGGATTGTCCTCATCTATGCTCCATCCTAATTCTGTACTGCAAAAGAGCACTAAAAATATAAATTAATTGTTCTGTAAACTGTATTTTTAAAGAACCTCTGAATTTTACTGAATGCAGAGATATTTAAATGATGCAGTACTTTATCTACCCTTTTCTCTCTCTTCTACTTTTCCAGCAAATGAGAGAAGCAAGCAGTAGTTTCATTTGACTTTAAAAATCACTTAGTTTCTAAAAAGTCAAAACAATGGAAACAAAGTCCGCTGTTGATGAAAAGTATATATAAAATGTGTTACAAAAAGTATCTACTGCTCACTAGCTTATTTCCAGAAATAGCACAGAAGGCTGAACTGTCCCATTTTCTCACAGTTTTAATTCATTAATTGTGTAATTTTTCTTCTACTTTGAAAATTAACTTATTTCCTTTCCCACTTGTATTATGATGTCATACCACAAACTAGCTATGACAGAGCATCAAAGAAATGATCAGATCACCTAATTCTGTGATCTTGTCAGCAGTGTGAAGAATGTTTTCACGAATCCTCTGTTTCTACTTAATATGCAATGGGGATTGTCTGACATTTTGTAAATGGTATTATTTTGATTTCCAGAATTCTGTTCACTGCTAGCATATCTGTCCCCAAACAACCAACAATACAGCTGTTTTTCCATTTGCATGTATATTCAGATGAAAATGTTTGATCTGGATGGTTTTGTAATCACTTTGCAGAGTCTGTTGATTTGGTTTTGGTTTTTTTTCCCCAAAGACATATGGCCAGAGAAAAATGAGTCAAGGAACCTAAATCTTTTGATGGTGTTTGTGCAAAGAAACTGGTTATCTTTCGTTGGACTATTTGAACACCATGTGCCACACTGAACATCACCTGCTTATTCTTCCTTGCTCTAACTTTGCAAACCACTATCTGCTTCAAACAGAAGGGGAATATTGAGAAGCCCTGTATTTAGATTTCTTGTAATATGGTATATCAGCAGGAGCAGTTCCATCACTCAGCTGGAGCTCTGCCATTTCTTCAGTTGACATTAGCTGGAGAATTTCTTTTCTCGAGAGGCATAGAGTCTGAAAATTACTCTTTAGGTATGACCCTGATGTCATCAGTCTTCCTGAGGTGAAGTCACCACTGGTTAATTATAAAACGTGGATTGAAAAACTTCCTGACTTTAGACATGACACACAGAAATATGATCCAAGTTTGGAGCATATGCTTCATCATTTCTAAAGAGTTTCAACAAAACTTTCATTTTATTTCTATTTTCAGCTTACTTAAACAGTGATATAGTCACACACATATTTTCTTTCTTTTCGGAAAAAACTATTCCACTTCCAGAAGGAGGATTTGAAACATCTGCTCTCCCTGGAAAAGCATGTTTAAGAAAGTATGATTTTGCCTAGTTCACAGTCCATTGGTGATTGCCAGCACCTGCAATAAACACTGGACAATACGCTTATCTGATCAATTTGATGAAACCAAATCAATCGAAAATCCAAATTGAGGTGTCATAGAGTCTTAAGTAGAAGTCTCCTGCTACCCTCACATGGCTCCCCATTCTGACTGATGCTTTGGGAATGTGAGGCAGGCAAGCTCACAGGTCGATGCTGAAAGGTATGACCCTGCTGGCCCCATATTTTGAAACATGCCAGAAGCCTGTGTACAAATAGCGCTCTTTTCCTCACTTCACAAATTTCAGCAGTTTAACAAGTCCCTGAAGTGAGGTGGAATGCAAAGCTTCATCCAAAGCATCACAACAAGGAGCTGGAAGCCCTCTGGAGATCTGCAGTCCGCCAGTGCCTCCACTCTGCTGATCTTGTCTAACTGTGCTGAATGAAGGTCAGCCTTTCAATTAACGCCTATTCCACTGTAGCAAATTGCGTTGGTTTTTTTTTTTTTTTTTTACTGTATTGATATGATATAGAAGATTTCTTTTTATTATTAATAATTTAAAGGTTCTGTCTTTATTCCCTTATCCAATGGCCTACTTTAAAGCATTAGTAGGGAATACTAAAAGGGCTACTTTCGCATGGGAGAGGCTGGTGTAAGAAAGAGTACCTATAATAAGGTTCAGCATGAGGCATAGGTAATCCCTAGGTATGTTGTGATATTTGATTTGATTTGTGGTCCTTTGCAAAAGAGGAAAAACATGCTTGAACCTGATAAATGTCCTGTAAGAGAAACAAAAATGTCTATTGGCCAGAGGACAAAATTACTCCCAAAGGGATATGTTGCTTTAAGAAGGAATATTTTCCATATCCAACTTCTTTCTATTAACAGGACAAGCTAAAGGAAGAGACAGAGAAAGGTCAGATTTAGATGATTCTTCAAGCTTCTTCTATTTAGTCTTCAATAATGCAGAATAATAATAAATTTTTATAAGGAACAAAATTTTCCCAGTAAAAACTTCATTAACTATCAGCAGGTTTGGAGTGGTTTAGTTAAAACACTGCTACCTTTATGTTTATCAAACATTTCAACAAAATTCAGAACTTTTTTAAAATGTCTTTTTTCATTATAAATTTTCCTGGGAAGAGTCTATATTTCCATTTATAGGTTGATAGCACCTAAAATTTTGGTATCTTGAACTTGCTTGTCTATAGTTAAATCATTGCTATGAACAGCACTGCAGTTAATACAGCATATTTTATGACTTCATTCTTCAAGGCTTGAACCAATATTGGCAGGGGATATCTTTAGTAAAGACAGTAGATGATGCTTTTCCAGTTCTATTTAACAAAAGGGATATTTCTCATCAGCACAAACTTTACTTAGCATTCAAACTCTTGCAATGTGCTGATCTTCTGAAAGAAAAAGGGAGGCCAACAACTTGAAAATTCTTAGCTTTGCTCCATGGGATTTTTTTGTTCTCCATTCCTTCCTGTTTGGCTTCAAGTACCTTGTAGTTTGTGGATATTAAATCACTACATTTCTGGATAATAAGTACTGATGCATCCAATAGTGTAAATATTTTTTTTCCCTAAGACAAGCCTTCTTGTCCACTAGCACAAACAATCCTTTTGATTTTTCAGTGTCTTTGCTCATATGGTCTTCAGTGCCCTCATCAAATAAGAATCCTAGGTTCTGCCTAAATCAGTTTCCCAGTTATTCTGATTTCTATTTAGGAAACCTTCAGCTGTATCTTTCACATGTAAAGAACCTCCCCACTATTTGCAGAAGTTTAAATTTATTGAGTGAAGATGGAACTAGCTAGATATCAGTAAGACTGATATAGTACAACAGAGACATCTCACATAGAATGTGAATAGGGTCCTGAAAGTGAGAAAGCCTTCTGAAGCTGACAAATGAAGGAAAAGTCTTGAAAGGCATCTTTATGATTTGCATAACTGAGCTATTTTGACTACCCGTTATTCAAACTTTAAAGTGGAGACCCATCTAGATGTTTTTAGTGCACAAATGTCATAACACAACTGGTGATAAGACAGCATATCCTAAAAGAATATAGGACTGACTGAAGAAGCCATGTACCTCAGAAGTGAGATGTCTAGTGTCCAGAAGAATGCCAGTCATGTCACCCCTAGGGTAAACCAGTATATTTTCACCTTTTCATGAGCAAAATCAGGAACAACATATACCATGAATTATTTAACTAATAAATGTGTCTCTGTAGGAAAAGGCTAAAAAAAGGGAAGTGCTTGAAAAATGACAACATAAAGATATCTTTCATATCTTGTTATGGCTTGAATACTTAAATCACTATGGGAAATGAAATGATACTGCTTGTCCTATCCTCCTGGTGAAAGTGGCTCACAGAAGGACTTCATCACACACACACACACATAAATGCACAGAGAAGACTTGCACTAATCTTTCTTGTTATCGCCAGCACTGAAAACACTACTCTTCCTTTTATTCTCTTCGAAATATACTGCAAGCAGCTCCGAGCTTTTCTCATTAACCTCTCTTTTCTATACTTATCAGCATCTTTTCCACATTGTTGGGGCCATTTTCCAAACAATTGTTTGAGGGGAGGGGAAAAGCCAAAGCAATAATGGGCTCAGGGTCACAATTGAAACCGCTCCATATAATAAGAAAACCTGAAACAGTAAACTGAGAAAGAGAGAGGGAAGGAGAAGGACAGAAAAGAAAATGCTGACTTGGGTCAGGGGTCAGCTCTCTGATCTCATTGTCAGCGCCTCTGCCTTTTGCGTTATGGAATTTGTCTTTCATTACCCTGTCTGCCACTCCTGTCAATACACCCTGAAAAGACTCTTCAATAGGAAATTGTAAAGTTCTGGTTGAGGTAACAGGGGAAACTGCCTGCTGAAGCTGGCTTGTGACTCACTGCCACTTCCCGGGCCTCTGGTCTGGTGCCGATCTTTCCTCAGCATCACCCAACAGAGCATCAACCGCGACTGCGAGGGAAGGAGGGTTAAGCAGCACCCGCCCAGCAAAACAACACAGGCAGGGCATCCCCACTGCTTGAGGTAATGTGTAACTTTAATATGTGAGCCCCTTGGGTGCTACAAAGGTAAACAATGAGGGAACGTATATTAATAAATAAGGATATAAAAAAGTAATTTGTTTCACCAAGAGAAAGAACATAATGCTCCTCTGAACCAGGGAACAGGGTAAAATGAAAGCTCTGAGTGTTTTACGTGTCATACACCATGAAGTTATCTAATAGTAGTTTAGTCCTTCTAACTTCCTTCCTTTGGGGATTTCCATCACTGTTAAGAAAGTTACAATCACCCTGACATTTGTATTATATCAACCTATACTGAAGGTCTTTTCAGATGAGTAGTCAATTATCATTGGGCACTGCTGAATGTCCCAAGGAGGAAATTTATCCTCCGCTTGCATGCTCCAAGTGTCCAAACCAAATAATTTGGCCATTAATATCCCATTTTGAAATGTCATATTTTCCTTTCTATTCAGTTTATCCTTCATTTTTAGCTACACTCTATTTAAACTTCTTTTATTTAAATTTCTTTTTTTTCAAATTTGCAGTCTTTTCTTCCAAACAGGTGTATTCTTCTCAAATTTTTGACTCAAATCCAAAACTAGTTATATGACTGGCGAACTTATAATACCCGTCATTGGAAAAATTCCCTTCAAATAAAGACCACACGACTACTCTTAGTTTCTGAAGTTCTGGCAAATTGTACTTAAAGCCCCCCCACCATTCCTGACCCCCACCCCCCCCACCCCTCCCATAAATAAATAAATTATTCAGAGATGTCTTTAGACAACAGTGAATTTCAAGATTTCAGTGTCCTTGCAGGTAAATGCAGACCTCTGAAGCCAAATTTTAGTCCCTGCACAGTTCTATGCAAAAATATACTAGGATATGTCTCTTTTAGCTGCAAAACCTAGAAACAATTGTCTAAGTTTACCAAAAAGAGCTGTGGCATGGCTTTTGAATCCAATCTTATACAAGAGGGGAAGGGAAGGGCAGGGAAGGGCAGGGAAGGGCAGGGAAGGGCAGGGAAGGGCAGGGAAGGGCAGGGCAGGGCAGGGCAGGGCAGGGCAGGGAAGGGAAGGGAAGGGCAGGGCAGGGCAGGGAAGGGAAGGGCAGGGCAGGGCAGGGCAGGGCAGGGCAGGGCAGGGCAGGGCAGGGCAGGGAAGGGAAGGGAAGGGAAGGGAAGGGAAGGGAAGGGAAGGGAAGGGAAGGGAAGGGAAGGGAAGGGAAGGGAAGGGAAGGGAAGGGAAGGGAAGGGAAGGGAAGGGAAGGGAAGGGAAGGGAAGGGAAGGGAAGGGAAGGGAAGGGAAGGGAAGGGAAGGGAAGGGAAGGGAAGGGAAGGCTCCAGCATGGTGCCCCTCCCACTGGAGATAGTCCAGTGAACTTCTCCAGCATGAGTCCTTCCCAACTGGCTGCAGTTCTTCACAAACAGATTCAGTATGGATCCTTTCCATGGGCTGCAGTCCTTCAAGAACAGACTGCTCCAGCACAGGTACTTCATGGAGTCACATATCCTGACAGCAAACTTGCTCCAGCATGGGCTTCCCACAGGGCCACAGCCTCCTGTGGGTGCATTCCCCCGGTATGAGGTCTTCCAGGAGCTGCAGGTGGATGTCTGCTCCACCATGGACCTCAATGGGCTGCAGGGAACAGCCTGCCTCACCATGGTCTTCATCAATGTCTGCAGGGGAATCTCTGCTCCAGTGCCTGGAGCACCTTCTCCCTTCCTTCTTCACTGACCTGTGTGTCTGCAGAGTCATTGCTCTCACATAGTCACTCCTCTTTCCAGCTGCAGTTGTGCAGCAGTTTCTCCCCACCCCTGCCTTCTTAAATATGTTACCCCAGAGGTGCTACTACCATTGCTGGTGGGCTCAGCCTTGGCCAGCAGCGGGTCCACCTTTGAGCCATTGGCATTGGCTTTATTGGACATTTGAGGAACTTCCAGCAGCTTCTCACAGAAGACACTCCTGTGGCTTCCCTGCTACAAAACCTTGCCACACAAACCCAATACATTTGTTTATTTAGGAAGAGGAGTTAACAACTCTCAAAGGGCCATGGGAAACTCTCTGTGATGGGGAAATTGGGACTGGACTTTTTTTCCTAAAATTTACATGTTCTAGATCAAAGTGAAATTAATTTTGGACAGCTCTATAATCTTTGTTTAATGTGAAGTCAGGTTAGATAATCATAAAGAATTTTTGTATCCTAACAAGCCCCTAAAAAGAATGGAGGACCTGATCCAGCCTGGAATTTTTGAAGTATGCCTTAGAAAGGAGAGCTCTCAGTTCTTTTTTGGACCCCTGAAAACCTTCTAATTGCTCCCCATCTCAGATGTATCCAATATGGACAGCCAATTGTGCTTCAGAAATTAAGCCTCATAAAATAGTTGTGTAGTACTATCTCCTGTACTTACTAAGGTGTAGTTACTGGAGACTGCTCATAAGTAGGACAGATCGTCCCACTTTCATAGTCGGGTGTATTTGGCAAAGCTCAGTATCTGAGGAGGCTTATATAATAAAGTCCCTCAGGGACACTGATGTAAAACAAATTAAACCAAGTTTCTGAGAAAAAGTAAATGGTACAAATCACACACAAGTCATCCCCTGTGCACCCCACCCCCCCACCCACCCCCCAACTAAGGCAAACTTGATTATCTGTTTTGAAGTAGTACCAAACTTTGATACAAAGATGAACTTTGGAATGTGGAGATGTGCCTATTTCTTTTCTTGAGATACCCTTATGTGCTTGCATTTGTGTAGGGAAGTGTAACATTTTATCTTAGAAAAAAGCATTTGACCCATTTATTTGTATCATACTGGTAGGTAAAAAGTCTAACTCAACTCAAAAGTCTAACTGTGCCATTTCAGTACACAAAAGTGAATTTTACTTACAGAAACCCCACTAGCCAATTTACCAACAGATGCTGTTTTACAGAGAGATCTATTAAATGAATTTGTCCTTCATTAAGAGACACTATGTTATAAAGTTTACCCCAATAGCTTTCTAAAGCACACTTGCTCCCAATTTGGTCGAAGTCCAGTCTTTGCTATAAAGTGCAAAATACTTGGCTGCTAACTAAAAATATATAGAAAGCAAGAAACACTTTTTAATTAATAGAAAAGAAGTAGTTGTATTATTAACAGTGGTACTGGGAAAAAGTCAGTTTTATTTTTCCTCCTATATTATTATTATATGTCTCCCACTGCTGGCATTTTCTTTGAAATAATCGTCCTTTTTCCAAAAGGTAATGGATACTTTTACCTTCCATACTTTCCCTTTATGAGCATTTATAAGCCTCACTGCACATACTTTATTCAACAGGTAAGGTTCTACCTTATAAAAAAGCAATTTAGCTTTATAGATTTGGCAATACTGAACACTTGGTTAAATGAAGGGTGCCTCATTTAAGAAATGGCATATCTGAAAGGGCCTGTTATCACAGTTTTAACTCAGTGTAAAGCCACCATCCAGTACACTACTTTGATATGGATGGAAACTATTGCTTCTGGCATAGTCTCACATTGGTGAGTGCCTGGAAATCTTTGAGTATATGCTTCAATTTAGCTGGAAAAAAGTTGGTGTATATCTTCAGGATGAATTTTTTATTTGAAACTGTGTTCTTTTGTATAGGAAAACATTTGTACAGAAATTAGATACATTATTTACACAAGTTTTTAAGGTATATTGCTTTCCAAAATAGGAGACTTCAAAGGAAGCATTTCTAGAACAAGATTGAATCATAATGAATTTTTACCATATTAAATGTTATGCTTTCTGTATTCCATTCTTAATCAATCTAAAATTCAGACATCCCAAAATTGTTTTCATTTGAAAGACAAACAAGTCAGAAATAGCAGAAAGCTGTAATTAAATATTAGGTTTTATAATGTTAATGAGATTAACATTTTATAATAACCCCAGGTTATTTTATATTAATTTTAAGTTGGCAGAAAATAAAATATGCAAATACTAGGGCATTTGAGGGTCACTTTGTCAGCTATGCCTATCGTCATTTTTTATTAGAACATTAACTGATTGACTTTAAAAGATAATCTGTTCAACAGACCAAGAGTACTTTTGCACAATTTTAACCTTAAAAAAAGACTCTTATTTTCATTCAGCACACAGTATTTTGAGGTACCTTGTAAAATTCTGCTTTTTTCTGCTTGCTTTTTTTTTTTTTTTTTCCTTTTTTTTTGGCAGAGGGTAGTTTGAAATTAATGTAACTTTATTTTGGTTTTAGGGTTGGGGGGCTTTTGGTTGGTTTTTTTTTGGTTTTTTTTTTTTTTCCAGAATTAGGAGGTGTTTTTGTAGTGTGTTTGTTGCTTTGGGCTAGAACTTCTTTGTCTCTTAGTGATGATTTAATTCCAAAAGGAACAGATGATCTTAGATCTTAGCCTTCAAGGTAATAATCTCTCCCTATTTTTGAAATGTTCCCAAGATATCCAAATACCTTTCAGCTGATTTTTCCTGGTGATCCTTTAGCAGTAACGAAGTTGGAGAAGTTTGTTACAACTCTCTATTATTGTATTTTGTAAACAATCTATCTACTACTTCTTTAGAGCTGTTGTCACCCATAATCCTCTCTTGTGTACCATTGACAGAGTGACCTTCATACTTGCTGGCTCATCCATCATACAATGAACTTTTCACTCCACACCATGCTCAACCCTTCCTAGTAAGGAAAACCTTTGTCCACATCCCACTTTGCCATTCACTAGCAATTCTGTACTTGTGTGAATGTGTATCAGAAATGAAAAAGAAGGAAGTGGAAAGAGATCACTAGTTCAGCACCTTTGAAAGTTAGTACAGATGGTTACCTTTAAAGCACATCTATCATTCTCATTCAAAGTGCTTTAGCTGATAAGCCACCCCCATTTGTGCTCCCCATTTGACAGAAGATACCTAGTGAATCAGTAACAGTGAAAAACTAATTGCCATTTGAGAAATGCACTTCCCCTGTATTGCAGGATGCTCTGTGCGTTTGACTCACGTGTCCAAATTTAAGTATCCCACTGAAAAGAGTTTGCTTTTAAAATCACAAATAAGTCTTTAAACGAATCATACTGAAGAATACAGATAAAATGATATTTCTTATCTTTTGTAATTGGCAAAGTTTGTTTTCAAAGTTACTACACAGAATGTTATTAAGGACAGGGGATTAACCCTGTTCAGGCACAAGGTCTTGTGTACTCTGGTACTAAAATGTTTCTGCCTTCTCTAGAGAACAGGTTAAAACCTTCAGTCTTGGTGCAGTTCTATTTGTATTTCATTCTTATTTTTCGCTCATCTTATTAATGAGGCACTTAACTAAAATCTAATCTCGGGTTTTTAAAATCACCTCTCCAACTACTTATTCCATATGGATATAGAAACAACACCATTTTGAGTGTATCAATGACTGTTTGGTGCCCCTGACAAAAAAAGAAAAAGCCTAAGAAATATTTATTCTTAAAGTTAACACAATGACACCGAATAGGAAGAAGGTTATTGGTTTCCCATTACTTGTTATTGTTTTACCATTAGGTTTTTTATTTTATTTTTCTAGAGATTTTCAGAAAAGGTATAAAATAATATACCCTTACTTGTTCTTTTATATTATATATGAGAGAATAAATCATGGAGAGACTTGACACTTAGAAAAAAGGAAGAGAATTATTGAGCTGTATTTAACTATGGCATGATATACAGCAAGCTGTATAGCTGATGTAGAAAACTAAGGATTGGCAGTGGTGTATCACTGAAATTGACAGATTATGAATGTAAGTAGACTTTGTTATGTTTAAAGTCTTCTTTCATTTGCTTCATGAAGAGACAGTTAGACTCCAAACTATTTAGTATTTCTTATTTTAATAATATTCTAGTAATATTCTATTTACTATTCTTTATTGCAATTATATGCCAGCAGGTATGCACTAGAATTCCTATATACAAAATACTACAAATTACTACTTACAAAGAATTTCTCTGCTTTTATTAAAAAAACCCAACAACAAACAAACAAAGAAACAAAGAAATCCAACAATAACAAAAAAAAAAAAACAAACCACCAAACTTTTTAGACTAAATCCATGACTGGAAATCTAATTAGGGTCTAAATGCCCTGCAAAGTGGTTTCTTTTTTTTTTTATTATTATTCATTGCAATTGAAAGAATATTTCTATTTTTTATTCTAGAATGTTGTTGTTCTGCTGATCCCAGAATCATGGAATTGAACTCTCAGAGATGTTTGCATAACCAAAAATACAGACTGATGTAACTTGAGTAATTTGCATCAGAGAAAGTAAGTCATTACAACATAGAAGAAAGAAGTATCTAACTCAAAAACCATTCACTTGCCAAGGTTTGGCCAGAACTTACACTCAATCACTGATATTTTCTCAAGTTTTGCCTCATAGGTGCGTCTGTGAAGCTTCCAAACCTTTCTCTCTCAGTTGCATAAATTTCATTGCCAGAAAGCTTTATAGTTTAGAACTTGTGCCTTTTAGTTTTAAATAGAGAGAAAATACAAGGAAGTAAAAGATATTTAATGTAAGCCCTAAGCAGCAGCAAGAGCAATACTAAACTGGAGTTGAATTTGAGTGTGTATGTTTGTCAGAGGCTGATTTTTTTAAACTTTTTTTTAATGACACTCCTTCCTGTTTGGTTTGCTGTATATGGATGTCATTATATGATTTTGTCATATATGCCTGGGGAGAGCTCTTCCCTCTTTTTAAGGGTAAATATATAACCAGGTTTGCTACAAGTTCATAATAAACAATGGCAGAGATCCGCAGAGTGAGCTTCACTAGGATAAGGAAAATTACCCAAAGTAAGCACCTCAAAACTACAAATGACTTTGAAACATCTCTTTAAATTGTAAATTTTTAGGGCTAACTTCCACTTTGGTAGGATGAAGCCTTTGCTGCCCACAGAACAAAAGGACCTCTTAGTTACAGTTGACCCCAGTGCAGAAGATATTCCTCATTTCTGAAGATTAGCTAAACAAGGTGCTGTCAAAGTGGGCATGATCTACAGGGCATCATGCAACTAGGAGGAGGTGCACAATACCTGTAAGAGTAGAGTTGTTGCTTCTCTTCAAGATGACAAGCACTTGTGCTCAACTGAATGTTCACTTGCCAGACTTTTGGGACCCTCCTGTCCAGCTCAGAGCCCCAATATACACAAGAAATCAATTTGTACCTCATCAATGTAGCTGTGAGGTTAGAAGTCAGGATTTTCTTCCCAATATGTTAATGCCACAATAAGAAATTCCAGAAGTATTGTATATCACCTAAAGACCAGATTTCTTTTGCAATGTCTACAAACCCAACAGCTACTGAGAACCTTAGCGTAACTGTCAAAATTAATCTCTTTATAACTGACAGAAGTCAAAGAGAACTTTATCATTGGATTTCCATTCACTTACACAACCTGCACATGGGATGAGTAACAGACAAAAATAAAATATTGTTGCATTTCTAAAGGGAATGAGTGCAACAGGAGACCAGCTTTAAGTACGAAGGAAAACCTTTTGCAAGTAGAAAGCACAGTAGCAAACAGGTTGATTTAATACTGTTTTTGCTGTTTTTCTGCCTTGTCTCTCAATCTTAAGTCAGCTAAGCAGCAGCTTTCTTAGTGGGAAAAACAGGAGGAGGTCAGGCGGAATGACCTCCCTATTTTGTCTCCCAGTGGCCTGCCTCCCATTTACTACACCTTTTGACATCCCTAAGTAGATATCTCTTTAAGTGTTCAGTCAGTAAAACAAACTGAAATGCAGGCGAAGGAAAGGGGGATGGGGAAAGCAGTGTACACTGTAGGGTTCAGATTGAATGTAAGGCGCACACAACCCGTAAATGCTGATTCTTACTTCTTCAGCCATGGATTAGAAGCAGTCTATTATTCCACGTATTCAAAAAATCCTAATTTATAGTTTACTACTAAACTACTGCAGTTTTCAAACTGTCACTGAGTGTCCCTTGGGAGATACAGGCCATATTCTAAAACAAGCTCTGGAGTTCATTTCACAGGCTCTATTCAGATTTGCCAATTCAGCAGTAGTATTTTGGAAGTTATTAAAATTAACTTGGCTAGTGAATGAAGAATGAGGGTTGTTGGTGTGTACTGTACTTAATGAATCCATGCAACGCATATATGAAAAATCAAACCATTGAGTAGTTCTGGAGGAACATATGTGAGATGTGTGACAATGGGATCTTATGGCATAGAGAATATTACTTCAAGACTGTGGTGGAAAAGTTCCAGATGCTCTGTAAAACTTTTAAGAGCTTTTTTCAATTTATAAATTGCACATTTCATATCTCTTACTAGTATCCATTAATTAACCAGTTTAAATATTATGTTAAGAAAAGAAATGTTTAAATAAATATCAGATGCAACCCATGCACTTTAAATAATCAGGACCATGAATTTCAACATCCTTTACTGATTGGAAATACCTGTTTTCATCTATAATTCCTGAAAAAGAAAGCTGAGAGATGTAATAGGGATTTAAGACTGCAATCATTGGTAAAGCATTTTACAAGAAAATGGTTTTAAAAGACTCAAATAGGACTATGAGCCATGCTCAACATCTCAAAAAGCTGATGAGCATTTAGATTTTCAGAATTCTTATTAGTTTCTTCTCTGATTGTCACAATGTTAAAACTGTTCCAATTTTAATCAGTTCATTCCAGCATCCATAAAAACTGGAAGTTTCAAGTATACAAAATTTTTCATGGAAGAATAAGGATTTTAGGAAGATCAGACTCACATAGCCGTAATAGGGTACATATCTTTATTTCAAGTTTAATTAATTTGTGTGTGAATGACATTTCTTTTTTTAAAATTTGAAAACTGAAATTGTCTTTCATTATCTTTTTCTCAATCTCCCTGTTCAGTTTCTCATCCTGCAGAATTTAAAGCAACTTCCTAGGTAGAAAAACTACTTTTTTCCAGTAACTTGTTATTCGTTTTAACACAAATCAATTCCTACTCAGAAAAAATCTCTTGGTACAAAAATTATTAAGCTATTGTTTATATCAGTGAAATGTACCATTTTCTATTGCTACACATACCACCTGGTTTGTGAAAGTAGATATCACTACTGGGTCAGATGAAATAATTAAGAATATATTTTTGGCCGCAAGTTGAGCAAATATGAACAAAATACAGAGATATCTGGCTTCAGATCTGCTAATATAAAAGAAAAATCAGAAAAAGTCAACAGCATCAATGATACTTTTAAAGAAATAAATAATTGACAACCCAGACCTCTGCTAAAACATGTGTTAGCATGTGGCACTGGCATGTACTGGGAGAATGCAAGGCATATAGCAGACCTGAAGATTTTGTTTCCATTGAAATTAAATCTCTGGATAATGGATAATAACATAAAAAATGGGACAAAAGGTCCTACCTGACTCTGGTCAAAACATTTTAACAAACTTCATTTTTCAGATATATGCTTCTGTGGCAAAGCACAAGTATTTCTGCAATGACACATGTATTTATAAAGCTTTTGATGGGAAGATTCCTGAGTTTCATAGCTGTCTATTTAATCTGGATGTTTTAAAACAATCTTCTTCAGGTAAAACACAGCATTTTTATTTGCTTCATGAAATCAAGCAGATGCATCAGCGTAATGCTCTCACCTATTAAGTCCTTCCAAAAGGAAAGGTATTTTCGCTCAGAATCGACACTGTGATGACACGGCTCCCTAAGTGGGGTTAATCAGGATCCCATGTGCAGGCATAAATAGTCCAGGACAGCCCCTCAATATGCAAACATTCCTCTAGAAGCAAAGACATCGAATTATCATGGTTAGGCAGCTTGACAGCAGTCTCAATCTACATTTTATTCACCAGAAGATTCTTTCTCTTAGATGTATCCTTTCTGAAGAAAGGCAGAAGAATGGAGGAATCAGCCTCTGCATCCCTAAAAATTGTGTATGAAATTCTGAAATACTAGAGCATGCTATTGAAAATATGACAGGATACATAGTCTAGACACTGCAGATAAAATGGATCCCAAAGTATTTAAAATCCTTTTTATTCGGTACTGTCTTCCACTTTAGTTGTGTTAAAAGAGTGAATTTATGTTATATTAACTTTTCAAACTTTTGATGATGATCTGATCATAAAAATTTTGGTCTTTTTTTGCCCACATTTAACAAATGAAATTTCTTTGCATATTTAGGCAATTCTGTTGCACATTTAAAGAATGCTCTATTTTCTTTTAGGAGTAATTATTTTAAGATTAGTTTACATAAAGGAGATGCTAGTAACATATTTCTCTCTTCAGTGGTTAACACATTTCTTAAACTGGCCTTCTGAACTTGACATTTTCTCTTCAAAATATCCCATTAATTCCTATTAGGGAGTTACTAGTAAAGAAAATTGCATGTTAACTTTTATCAATCTGTATGAATAAATGTTAACCATTCTCAGTTAAAAGCTCTCCTTTTAGCTCCACTCAAGTGAAAACACCTAAAGCAGTGCACACGTTGGCAAATCATTCAGAAGATTAATGCACTTAGGCCTGTACAAAGAGTCAGATATGTGTATTAGCATTATAGATTTTAATTTGAAATGATGTCAGTCTTCTCTCAGCTGCATTGTCGTGCAAGGACTGCCATCTGCTTATAATAATGAATCTGACAATCCACGTAAATGTGATTTGCTGCTCCTGTTGCCAACATAATGGCCTGGATATTGATCCTAATGGTGGAGCAGTTGCTGCCATTTCATTCAATAGAAGTGGGAGGACAGAGTGCAAGAGTGAAATTTCCAGGACTTCTGCTGGAATGACAGCTACAGAGCTGTGGGGGTTTGGCTATGAGAGGAGATGTGGATATTCCTCAATCTTAGTTTTCTCCTGGAACCAACCATAGAACTCACGAGTTCAGAAATGAAACAAACAAAAGTGAGTATCTGTAAGGAAAAGAAGTTCACAACAAGAAAGAAATAAAATGAAAAACTCTCTCCCACCCCCCATTCCCCACCGTACAGATGTTCATTTTTGCTCCAGTTGTTAATGACAATCAGGATGATAATGGGGGGAGGGGGGAAGTGTTGTAATAGTATCCACAGTGTAAGGCAAATCTGGAGCCTGGCAGTGACTTTCCTCTGCGCTGTGAGAAATGAGACATCTGAGGTGCAGTGTTTTGTATCTCTGTCTAATTTCTTCATGAGCACTTACACACTTGAAGAAAGGCATTTGATGGCAAAAGCTGAGTGCCGTTCAGAAGTCACAGATCTCAGAGGGAACCTTCTCTCCAGCTAATAGTAAATGCAGAGATTTCATGCCTGTCATTTTTATCACCGCAATGCAGAATTGCAGGTGTCCCTCAGGATGGCTTTCCTCCAGGAAATGGAACCCAGTTTCCTGGGAAGTGCTCAGACTCAGAGATGTCTAGAAGAAGAAAGGGGCTATTTCCCTAAGCTACAACAATTACTGTGTCTAAGTTGATTCTAACTCCACTGTTAATGTGATTTCTGCGGAGCCCGACAGTATTACAGTACCTTTATAAGAGGGTGCACAGCTGTTTCCATGACAGCCAGAAGAGGCAGGGATGGAAAATGCCATTTGAAATAGCTCAGAAGCGTTTGATTGGTACAAGACATAAGGTCAGCAGCTTTAAGGACTAAACTCCTGTAACACTCAGGCTGATGTTCTTTAAAAAGTGGAGTTCACAAGTATTGGCATGTTAATTATTAATAGATTTTAATGAAAGTAGTTAAAAGATACCATTAATTTTACCTCAGCCAGTTCCCAGACCAGGCAGTGTCAATGACCGAAATACTAATCTCCACAGCTATTTGAAGTGGTTGCTCACACCTACACTCATATTTTACAGCATACCCGTGTGATATATGAAGCAGCTTATATATAAATCCATTCCATACCCGTTCCTTTACTCTGAACAGCTTTAACTACTGATTTTTCAACTTTCATTTCTAACCTTGTAGATTGTTATATTTATAAATGGAACAGACACTGCTCATTTCAAGATATCCCCAACAATCCATCATCTTCCTGTCATTTGATCTCTTAGGACTAGAATTTTGAAAAAGTGTTCTCAAAGTGTAAAACTGCCAACAAGTAAGAGCTGCAGCGTGCGTATGATTTCTGTATTATTCTATCAACACTAACCACACTGCCTCTTGATTTAATATTGTAAATCTTCGAATACCTTGCATCCTCTGCCTTACTTGAAGGAATAGGCATTTATTGTTTATTTCACACAGGACAGTGCAGCAGTGAGTAAAAGCCCAGTAAGAGGCATAGAACCTATATGGAAAGGAAGGTAATGAAAGAAATAGAATAAAAGAAAAAAAAATTCCCAAACCCATATCCAACAAGCTTACACGAACAGCACGGAAATTTACCAGATCAGCACAAAACTTACTCTCTTATCTTTTATCTGATGACTGGTGATAATGAAAAACATCAGTGATACTCAGTTGACAGCCGGAAAAACCCACCTGCCCTGAGGCAAGTAGGCAAACAGAATTTGGCAAAACCATAGAAAGGCATTATACTCAGATATGTATATAAAACTGAGGTGACTTAGTACTAATGACAGGCTCTTGTGTGACTGACACAGTACATCTCAAACTGAAACACTTCTCAGAATGGGGGAGAAAACTGTTCTCCCACCTTCCTTCCTTTTATTCCCCTCCAGTGTTTCTGCTCAGGTAGCAGCAAACAAGCACCTCTAAACACAGGCCCTTAGGTCTGACACTCAGTCCATTCACATAGTGAACTTTCCTTTTTCCATGCTGAAGACCTGCTTTCCCACAGATGTTCCCCAGTGGACTCTTCCTAGAGATTCATTTCTGCTAGTTTTCTTTTTCTGAGAAGAAAGTTCAGGTTAAAAAAAAAAAAAAAAAAAAAAAAAAAAAAAAAGTTAAAAGTAATATCACTCCAGAATTTTGCTGTGTGGAAATGGTTAGGTAAAACCTGTTTGCAATCAGAGTGGATGCTTTCAGAGGATATGTATTGAATCTGGATGCCCTCTATCCTCTTTGGTTTCTTCTTCTTCACTGTTTAAGCTCCTATCAACTACCCAGTATAACTATCCAGATGCATATCTTTTATTTTGATACAACCTTCTAAACTCCTTTGTCATAGGAAGGAAAGCAACCGTTTTGGTGAGGTACAAATCAGTAGGAAGAAAACTTGTGTTCCAGTCCAGTTTATGAGGCTGTAGATGTGTAAACTGCAGAATCTCATGACTAGCTTGTTTGTATCTCAATAAAAATACTTTAGGAGGCACAGTTCTGGGAAAAAGGAACAACATAAAACCTGAAATAAATATCTTTAAATCTGAGGAAAGAAATATATTACTTTGAACATCTATATAATTTCTTTCAGATTATAGCAATAATGTTTGTATATGCATGTGCATGTATATAAATAAATAAATAAATAAATAAATACTCTACATACATAGCCTACCTATATAGCAGATGTTCATTTATAGCTTGGGAGTATACGTAAAACTAGATAATCCAATTTCAGGAAAGAGCACTGTGAAAACTTTTAACATGGTGACAAGCACACATGACTTCTTCACATATTGCCAAATCTTCATTTCAGTCCAAAAGCAAATATTATTGGAGAAAGAATAAGTGTTCAGATGGGATTGGAACAAGTACATCTGTGCCAATGCAACAAGCACAAGTGATGTGCAACTCTAACTATGAAGATGGCCTACAAAATCTCTCCCAGATGACAACTGAACGTAGGTTCACAGCAGCACATTGTCCACACTGAGGCAATACCCATAAGCATCCACATTTCTCAAACTTACTGTTTCAGGCAGCATCAGCATCATGTCCTTTTAAATTTTTTTTCTGAGAACTGGAAGAACATCAAGAGACCTAGAATACTATCTTGCAAGTTAAAACAGAAACACAGATTTTCTACCTTATGTACAGCAGGAGGGGGTCTGGACCTGTGTCAGATCTGAACTCTGCCAGCAGTCCCCTAAGGGGCCACAACTGAATAGACTTCATTTGTCTGACAAGAAAGGACTTCATTTTGGAGAGACCTTTCAAGGCTTCTGTCCAGGAGAGTTATGAAAAAAATCAGTACATTTTTCAATTGTAATTGGCATCTTTTGTGATACATCAGTAAATACATGGTATATGAGCATCTCATCCAACCTTGCCTCTTCTTCAGTTTAGTAATACCCCTTTTTTAGTAATTACAGTTAAAAACACTGAGTGGGCAAGGCCCATTTTTGTTTACAAGTATAAGCAGCCAAGAAAGTCTTTCTGCAGGAAAAAAAAGGAAAAAAAAGGAAAAAAAATGTTTGTCAGTGTTTCTTAATCAGCAGAAAGAGAGCAGCTGTCAGCCTGCCGGAATTCCGAATTTAGATGAGCTGTGAGGCCACACTTCTGCTACCCCACATCTGGTTTGGAAACAAAGAACAACCTGTCTTTGGTTGCTCTCATCTTGTAAGTACAACTACCGAACAGGTAATTAACATTCCATGATAAGGCCTTAGTTTTGCATATCTTCATTTCTACTGACTCTTCCACAGTGTCTTTTTTAATTTTATCCTTGGAAGAGGAAGAGTGGTCCTTCCCTTCCTCTCTAAAATGTTTAAAGATTAATTTTCTTTGTGAAGTACATGATAACTAATAGCAGTATTTTAAAGACATCTTTCAAAATCAAGAGGTCTTGGAATGTATTGGTGCTATATAGTGAGAGCAGTTTTACTCATTCATTGTTGTGCATGAGTTCAGTTGTGCTGTCTATAAACTGATGAATAGAGATTCACCTCCACAGAGGAATGAGACTTCTTTTGCTCTCTGCTCCCCATTTCATCTACAACAAAGTCCAGGCACAGAAGTCATTCAGCACTGCTGTCTAAGGCCATGCAGTGAATACTGATCTTCATGGGTGGCAAACAGATGGAGAGGAGAGACTCTTGTCCTACTCCCTAGCTTGAACACCACATAAGGCCAAGACAACCTGATCCTCTATGATTTCAGCCCATGAGCTCATTCTGTGGACCATGGATTTTTGAAAGATTTTGAAATCCAAAACTGCAGCAGGCAGCACATATTAAGGTAAGACTACACTGTGCATAAGATAAAGGAAAAAAAATCATAAAACCAGATTTGTTCTTTATTTAACACTCCTGATTGATTCATTTTTTTCATCTGGGATTTTGGGAAGTGAACCGAAGTACATCGACATATCACAGTTTTGTAAAGTGTTTCTTAACTCCTAGTAAGGAGACTTTGGTTATATATTTTCACATTAAAATGCTTAGAAAAAGGAAGATTCCTAGTGAGTCAGCCAGCCGATGCTTCCCAGTTGTTTCTTTGTTTTATTTCACTTTTAAGTTTTTCACAGTCCTTTTCTGCTTAACTGTCAAGTGAAAGATAAGGCTGTCATACTCTGTGAATAACAAAAGAAATATAATTTTCCTACACTAAAGTGGAGTGGCCTTGTGCTACTGTTAAATTTGCCCAATAGCAGTTAGCTGCAGTAAACATTTTTAAGGCAATAGCTGGCAAAGAGAAGAGAGCTTTCTGGGTTTTTTTGTTGCTGCATTTCTCCGAAACAATGGCAAGACTTGACATTGTCTATTCAGTGTAGAAGATAGGCTGTCAAGTAAAGCAAGACAAATGTGATGTCCTGACTGATTATTTCCTTAGATACTAAATCAATGAGCTTATTATCACAGCAATTACATTACTAATGTAAACAGATGCTATGTGTAGACAACTGGTTAACAATAAGGTAGGCAGAGTGTACTAATTTTTTTCTCTTACACAAAAAATTATTTGGAGCATGTTATATCACAAATAACATTTGATCTTCAGTTCATATGTATCAGTGAACTGGATATATGCTATATCACATGATTTTACATGTAGGAGATATGTACTGTAAAGAAGTAGTAATTTTTCACGTAATTAAAGCTGAACTTGTGTAATCTTTATTATTACCAACAATGTTTTATCTATATCATTCTATAAAATTCAGGGATTCTGAAATAAAAAAGCAACACTAAGGTTCTGCCTATAAATTAACTCTGCCAATTTAGTCTCAATGCAACATGTTATGTATTTTATAATTAAATCAAAGAAAAAAAGCAATATCCTGTATGTCTAAAACTATTTTCACATAGCTCAACTTGAACTTCCATATTTCGTAAATAGTTATCTCTAAATTTCTAAACCCTTCTCAGTTCTGGTCATTCTATATGTGCTTTAGAGAAATCTGGTATGCATAAAATAAATCATTATAAATATAGCAGCATTTATAATTATATGTCTTTATATTAGAAAGTAGTTCCTTCCTATAAAACAATTCAATCAGCTTTTAAGCTTCCTGAATACAATAGTGTATTCAGGATATATATAGTATTCAGCCCAAAATGTCGTGAGAAATCAGAGTAAATTGGTGTGTGATTTCTGTAAGAAAGGACCATTAACCAGCATTCGAACCTGATGGCAGGGTACTTCTACACTATATACTGTGTCCTTTTAATTCAAAAGAGTCTAGCATATACTAATAACGAAGATATGGAGCTAGTCTAGATAGCGATCATGTCAGAAAACATTGTTTCTCCAAGTGCAAAACTTTTTATGGGAATGCTGATCACTCCACAGAGCCCTCACCACCAAGAGTTTTGACTCCACTAAATGCAGACAGTGAGAAACTTCAGAAATACTTTGTTTCCCCGAATAGGATTAAAACCAAATAGCAGATAAAAAATTCCTGTAATTTCTCTTTTCATCACCGCTATTGAATATATGACAGTGAAAGAAGCAGTCGTATTTCTCTCTACTCTCCTATAGATAGCATTTACATGGAAAGGTTCCTGCTCATTATCACGTTAAATTATAAAACCCAGTTATTTTCTAAGGTGTTTTTGAAGCAGCAAGATCTTTTCTGAGCCATTTAGGAAGGCTCTTCAGAAAAACTGCACTGTTTTTATGTGCTTCATGTTCTATAAAAAGCTGAGTACTAATTGAAAATAACCAAAAAAGAAATGTTTCCCCAAAGGTCTAGGTTAAGTAAACCATGAGATTGAACAGCAAAGAATGAGCCAAGAGTCCCTACTCCCAGTTTTAGCCACAGGAAATTTTCCTCTGTGAGCATTGCAATAACTTATTTTCATGAGATCTTGTAATGTTCTAACATGTTTGGAAGTAGATCATTTAAGATATTTGCATTCTACAGATCCTATATATATATATATATATATATGTGTGTGTGTGTGTGTGTGTGTGTGTGTGTATGTGTACCAACAACCTCAAAGTGCATTTTGCTGCTCTGGTGTCTGCTTCTATACCAATGGAGACAGGAGTACCGTCACTGCTGCATCACTGAAAAGAGTGGGTGCAAGATTAACCTCTTAGCAACAACACAGTCAAAAAGTTGTTTACAGGCAGCATATGATTCTTAGTCTTGTCACCAAACTGCCAAAATATATCTTCCTTGGAAAATGGTCAAAGCCATTTTTCATTCTTGGAGCCCGATTTCCATGACAGATATCAGTCCTGGCCATTTATAGTCATTTGTATATGTTGTGCTAAGTGTATCACCTTGCAGTTTTCATTCAGAAATAACCCATTTTTGTTAAGTTAAAAAAAATATCTCTGTAAAAAACCCATACAGATCAAGTAGAAAATGTTGATGTGTGAAGGAAAGCAAGGCTAAAATACAGTTTTATTATGCAATATCTAATAATAAAAAAATAGCCTAAAATTGAAAAATTAGGAAAATTATAAATGTGCTTATTTTTAGTAGCAAAAAAACCCTAACACCTTTGTATGCCTTTGAAAACATCAGGGAAGTTTCAGGTAAAAGACTGTATCAAAGATTACTCAGACATTTCTCAAAATTAAAGAAAAAACAATTTGTGGAAGTTCAAAATTCATGAAGACTTCTCTATGCAATAAATAAACATTTTACAATATAATTTGCATTTATTACATGTGGCAGATACATTGCAGTTATATCTATTTTAATATCTGTTAGCCTTGGTACACAGTATTCGTCTCTGTCTTCAGAGAGATGTTCTCTCCCTCCCTCCTGCAAAATTTAATTCTGTTGCTTTTGAAATACTAGAACAAAACAACTCCTTTTTAAAGATATTTTTTGATGAAAAATAATATGTCTTTGTTTAAAACCACAAACTAGGCATATCATTAGTTATGGTTTCTGTTCTTTGTGACTGAATATCTCATTGACTTTCCTTATACTGGTCTCTACTGTTGGGATGCACTGCTGATCCAAAACATGTATGAAGAAGATGACAGAGCTTTCAGTTCCTCAGTTTACTCAGAAAATAATGATCAGTTTGACTCAGATTACTAAGGAAATATTGGTGCAATATTTAGTTGTTACTTTGTTTTAAAATTCAGTGTAATTTGGAAATAAAATCTTGGGGGAGGGAGGTCAAACTCATGCTCTCTCTTTCCTGGCATTTTTGAAGTCTTGAGAAAAATGTTCTGGACATGAATCTTCCCTTTAAGGTAAAGAACCACTGTTTTCAAGAAGAAATGTTTATAATTACTGGTAGTCATTATACCATATGCATTATTCCTCATGCATATTTCAGGGTGCATTAATTTCTGATGTTATTATATAGGATACTATGTGCTGCAGCCTTGTAACTTCGATGTTATGACAAGAGGGATAAATTATTCCATAAGAGCAAACTGAAATCAAAGAGTTTTGCTATATTCTAGCACATGTGGAATCTCTGTTGCTGTGTTTTCTTAATATATATTCATTTTACTAATGGTAAGCAGCAGCATCTTTATGTAAAAATATTAAAACAAACAAAAATCCCAATAATTTAAAACCCCCATAATTGTTACATCTCCCAAGAAAAGATACCACATTTTATAGACACAGCTGACTGATATTTTTTAAGAAATGGCAGTATTTATTTATTACTTTTATCAGTAGTTAATAAATAAGATAAAGTTTTTTAGTTCTGTGTTTTTAATTTCTTTTAAAATCATGTATTATTACATTGAACGTAATAAATCAAATGTTTTGCTATCTCATCCACTATCCGAGCAGTTCTATTGATCGGTGATGAATGAGTCCCCAAATTGCCTACTGTGTGCTCTATTCATGCACACTGGAATGCTTGTTTTAGCTACGCTTATTGTGAGACAAAAAAAAAAAAAAAAAAAAAAAAAAAAAGACAGCAAAGCTGCAGGTGTGGGAAAATTAAGAAGCTTTGCCAAGGAAGGTCAGAACCTTGGATATGCTGAACAGCTCTAAAATACTCTTAGAGATTAACTTAAGGTGTGAGACAGCTGCCTTTCATTTTCTTACTGTATCTTGACCCAGACAATTGCGAATCAAAAACCAGAGGTCTTTTTAAAGTTGGATCACATACTGAAGAACAATAGGAAATCTTTACGTTGGCTCAGGCAAAAATGGTAGATATATAGAAAGGGGATATTTCCTTTCTTGCCTTGCATTGTACCTATGCTACTCAAAAATGTGTTTATAAAAATAAGCAGAAGTCCATTTCCTCATGGCTGGTTTTCTACTTAGTTCTTTCACACTCTTCCAAAGGCTTTTAGCTCATCACTGTTCATGGCATTGTAACCTCAGTGCAGCACTGAACGCTCTTTGTGCTCAGAGATGACACACCAGGTCCTATAAATGACACAGAGCTGAGCAGGGTTTCAATCACATTTGCTTAAGTGTGCGCAATAGCAGACAATTGGCAGAGAAGCTGATTTTGAAGCATGGCTTCAAGATACCTAAAATATGTCTCACTTTGCCCTAAAGATAAATTCCATTTCAACTTTTTTAAAAGGACAGCATTTAGAAAATAAAACTGATTAAATAATATTCACCCTTTATTTTCCCGTGGTCAGCACAATTGGGCTTCTCTTTTGTGCTCACAGTCAGGAAAAACAAGTTGTTTCTATTGATACATATACAGGCAGGAAAAAAAAAAAAAAAAAAGTGGTGTGCTGTCTGTTTTCTAGGATGTATTTCTCATAGTTGTTGGAAAAAGAAGGTATTCAGAGCAAAATGCTCTAACATGCATTTTAGAAACTGACTGTAGGAATCCTTGTTTAAAAATGTTGAATCTAAAATAAAAATAAAAATATAGATTAGCCATCTTTTTTTTTCCCGAAAGGGCTGATTTTAACAAGAAGCAGTGATGGCTCATGACTTCTGGAAACTTGGCTACTAATAGATCCTTAATACAGATTTTAGGCACCAGAACCTATCTCTCACCAGTCTTCTGCTTTCCACCATTATTTGTCCCTCTAAAATCTTAAGCAACTAGATTTAAACTTTAGTTTGATTTAAAATAGAATTTCTACACAGTATTCCTCTCACTCCAGTGTATTTTGGGTATGGAAATGATCCATACACTTTTGCATAGCACATGGTTGTAGAGAGACTGAGAAAATGGTAGGGAGAGCTTGAAGCTCTTGAAAGGAAAAGTATAAAAATATAACTATCAAAAATTATTATAAAGAAAATTAATCAAGATCACTTAAAAGTATAGAGTAACAATAGCAATAATGAAGCAGGGAGGAACTAAAATCAGGTCCTAGTGGTCAAAGTTTTGGATTAATTAGTTTATTGCTGACAGATTTTCAGACATTTTTGCATTTATTTAAATATTTTTTTTATGGAGCTAACCATCCCAATTACACATCCAGTACAATGTGCATATACATTTGTTATAACATAAGCTTTAATTAAGACTAAATTCCCTTGCAGTATTCAGTAATCCAGTATTTTCTGACAAAAACTACAGGGAAAAAAATTGAAAAACTTAAGTAAAGAGATTATGTTTTTCATTTACATGGCATTTACATTTCTAAAAATTTCAAAATGCTACAGTGTTTAGAAACTACATTTGGTCATCCATGTGTAACAGAATTCATGTTTTACATTACATATATAGTAACAAAAAATAATTCTAATATCACACACCATGCTTAGGAAAATACAGAATAGAAGTCAGAAACTCCTGAGTTTTACACCTGCCACTGCAGTTCTAACTTTTACAACTGAACGTCTTGCCCACTATCCTTGACAGGTTGAGGAGAGATTTGACTCCTATGCCTACCCTTCATATTTGCTCCAGCAAATGACAAACCAGATAGTAGGTGCTCATGGAGCCACAGTCACAAACAATGAAAGCCACTTCAAAAGACAGTCATGATACTGTATTTCCTACTGTTATTTCAGAATCCAGGTAAAACATGTAAGTCCTAGCTCAAGGAACAGCGTTGCTTGACTTTCAAAGTCCAAAGTTTGATTTGTCCAAGCCTAGATTACCAGCAAAGCCTCCATGCACTTCCTACAGCAACCAAAATGTGTTCACGCTCAGCCTACTGACCCTCTGATGACTAAAGGCAGGACTGATGCTGTGGAATCTTTTACCAGGCTGGCAGGTATGATGATCCTTGCTTTACACAACTTGCTTTGAGTCACTGGTTTGCCAAGGTGAAATAGTTCTTGTAAATATCTAATATTCTTAAAAACTTAGGTTTCACTTTCTGTAGATCAAGTATTCTGGCTGTCAGGCTTCTGAAGGAGATAATGAATCAGAACCAGCTAAAATTCTTATATTTTTATGTTATTGAAAAAGTGATTCCACTGTGGAACAGTTAACAGTTAAGTTTAACCATGCACAGATGCAGCTGCTACTAAAACAAGGAAGAGAATTCATTCCAGATAGTCATTATGCTAGAGCTTTGAAGGCTAGGGAGGAAATGAGCGTAGAGCTTCTAATAAAGCATTTACAAGCTAGTTATGAATTTTGTGCATTTCTAGACTGGAAAGACTGGCTACTATGATAAGACATTCAAAACAGCTACACTGTATTATGCATACATAAAAATAACATGAAACTGCAGTTTTCACTGCAGTATTGTACGTCAGTATTTTATAAATAATATATTTAATATTTTATATTTAATATTTAATATGGTAAAGTTGTACATAGAAAGGCATATTCTGCTGCATTTACCAGGAAGGAATGGTTTTGCCACTCAGGGATGCATTATTTATTTATTGATCAGAAGAAGGGACACGTGAAACTGTGACTTTCTCAAATGATCCATTTTTGCTACCACTGACTGAGCACTGGACAAATGATACCACCCTCTCTGAAATCAGCATAGGATAATTTACCTATAATTTCAAAAGATCTGTGGAAATGATCTTAAATTAGGAACTTTGCTCAAGGTTCAGAGCAGTCTGCAGAGGATTAACTGAAACCTGAAGCAGTGAGTGCCAGTCGCAATGTCATGTGGATTCTGTGTACTCATTTCCATCCCAGACTGCTGAAACACAGAATACTATGGGCAACAAAGTAATTACCAAAATGATTTTAGATTTCCATAGCATTTGTGTCCAGTCAGAACCAGTGAACCTCTGAGTGAGTAATAGGAACACCAGTAAGTAGCCTTGCCCACAATACCAATGAATTTGCTTTAGTCTCAAAGACATCCACATTTTAATCCATATTCACACCATTTCAGACTTTTTATGAAGGCGATGGAACAAAAGGTCTTAACCTGAGAGACTATTTTTGTTACTTAGCCAGCCTGGCAAAGAAACTTGTTCTGTGTTAATTAATCTTACACCTGGAGCTGGAAGGAACAAATGGATATAAGTAGGTTTTTTTTTTCCATAGTATGCTCTTGTATGCTTAAACAAGACAGAATAGTTCGCACATTTCAATTACTAAAAAATGAACAAGGATGGAGTCACATGCTTTAGAACCCTCAAAAACAACATATAAGTATTAAAAAATTTCCTTGGTCTTAATACCCTGTATTGCCTTGATTCTTTCTCTTTTATTTTTTAAAGCCAAACTCAAAATGTTTTGTTGTGTTGATCTTATTTTCAGTGTAATTTACTTTCAAGCTGATTTCTGTTTTAAAGTTCTAACTTAGTGAAAAAGCAGCTACCACACAATAAAATCCTTGGGAAGAAATGTGATTTATGTAGATGAGTTTGTTAACAAAATTTACACATAAATGAGAACATTTTTTTCCATTCCGGTTGCTATTACAAAGAAACACTGGGAAGTAAATTATCTGTAGAAGAGTACAAGATAAAAAATGTATTAAAAGCTGTAAGAACGAAATTGAAATGTCAAACATAGTTACTTATAAAAAACAGGTGATAGGCTTCTTGTAAGCTACCTATTAAAAAGAGTAATCAAAGTAAACTAAAATTACTTTAGTTCTCCCACCAAACTGGTGGCTCAAATTCTCTGCAGGTTTATTGCCTGTTTGCAGAGTTTCATTCACTTTGAGGAAGTGCAGGCTTTCTGAAAGTTAAGGCTATATATGACAAGACTCTTTATTACCCACATACATAACATTTGAATTCTGCTACAGGTTTTCACAAAACCCAAATAAATGTTTCTTAGCACTAAGATTTTATGCATGCCATAACCATGATGTCCTGTAGCCTGCAGAAGAGGGAGATGCGGTGTAAATGGGGGTTTAAAATCTGCAAAAGCCCAGGAAGCCAAAACAGGGAGATAAGGATGTCGTGACTGAGGTTGCTCCTGGCTGCAGGACACTCTTTCCTCAGGCCCCCTCCCTCCCACACCCCCGGCCCACTTCCAAGCCACAGTCCCACCACCCCTGATCGCCTTCTGGTGGGGTGGTGACGCCTCCTGCCCGGGACCTGCGGCCTCAGGACAATGGAGCTGGGAGCGTAAAGCATAGCGCTGTGACTGAAGCCTCCTCACTGGCAGGCCTTTTCAAGCCAAAGGGAAGTAGGACCACTTGAGCTGGACATGGCTGGCTTGTCAGTTCCTGACAACAAACTGCGTTTGGTACGCAGTGCATTCATGGGCAGTGTCATGCTTTTGTCCAGAGCCATGCCATCTTTCCCCGGGTCGGCTTCTGGCTTTTGCGGCCAGGCAACTGTGTTGGGAAATCCACCCAAGCAGAAAGGGCCCCCCTGGCTGGTGATTTCTCACATTTAATTACTTGATTTTCTTTTCCTGCAGTCAGGAAGAAAATGGAATTACATCACACGCCATGTAGCCTTGGAAAAGGACCGACTGTTTCTAATAGAGCCGCTGGCGGCAGGCACAATACATGCGGTCCTTGTTTCACATTGGATATTAGATCCTCCAAACAAGTCTGAGTGCTCCTGCTCGGAGGATCCTCAATAGGGAACAAAGGGGACCAGGCTTCTCCTGTGTCACTCCCAGCACCCCACGAAAAGGAAATCTTCATTTAGGCACACTTCACCCTTTTTCATTCTTTCCAAGGACCTTCTGAGACTCAGCAAGTGGTTCTGAGAGTACCAGTTTGCTACGCAGAACTTGTGCACTGTTATTCTAATCTGCCCATCAATACTTAGTTAAATGCATACGTTGACCAGTTCACTTGACTGCATATGTGCCTGGCTGTAAATTTACAGTCATTGAGAAATATGCAATGGGCCTGAGATACTGGGCTGAGACTGTGCAGTAATGATAGTTTATGAAAAATTAGGTATGTTTCCCACAGGCAGACAGATAATATTACGGATCTTATGCAGATGCTCCAGTACTATTAATATTTGGAAAAAAACCCACAACCAATCAAAAAAAAACCCACAAGAATGACTATATTTCATCAGATCAGTGGTGTATCTCACTCAGTACGGAGTCTGTAATGGCAGTGTGTTAAAATGGCCAGGGAGAAGTATGGGTATGTAGAGAAATACCTCTCCAGAATACAGCATATGTGTTAAAAAAACTACACAGTAGTTTATCTCTAGAATACCCTACTGTCTTGCAGTGATTGTGGCTTAATGATTTTGTGAACCAGAGTATTTAATAGCCTTGGATGGACTTCTCTCCTATTGATCTTGGCATTACAGGCACAATCAGGCATTGTCACACAAAACCTCTAAAAATACTTTCCCCACACAGCTCCCAGTTTCAGGGAAGATGCATGCCTGAGGAGCACCTGGGTACACCTTTCTTCTCAGCACACATTCATGCTCATCACTGTCAACATCGAAGTGCAGTGCCTGTGTTTCTAAACAGGTTTTCAGGGTCTGAGGAGAGGTTATATCTTCCAGATGCTAAAAAATGAATACATGGTACTAAAAGAAGCTTTTCCCCAGCAATCAGATTTAAACTAATCCAACTATAGGAAAAATGTAGGCAAAATCCATCTGTGTTAACTGCTGGAGAAGTTCAGTATCCATGTTAAAACATTTCTCCTCTTCTCCTATGAATATCATTCTCTATGTGTGAACTACATAAGATGACAGTTGTCCTTTCATGCCGTATGTGGACAGGAGGCCACAGAGTTACCCTACACCAAAAAGCAGGACCAGATGCAATCACAGTCAACAGCAGGGTACAGAGGAACACTTGTGGCAAGCAGGCTTCAGACAGGGAGCATCATCAGGATAGGATATAAGGAAGAGCAGATGGCATCAGCTGATTTTACACATGAAATAAAAATCACTGGACCATCATCGCTTCCCAGATGATCCTGTAGATGAATTTTCCAGAGAACTTCTTACTAATGCTAAAGACATTAACACATAAATGTTGTATTATCCCAGTTATTTATTCCAAAAAACAATAGGCCTCTAGGACTGACAACATCTAAGGTAGATACACTGTGTTCTTGCACTGAGAGGCAGAAGTCTCTAAGCTTTCACTGAGAACTTTTGGATTCAGTATTAATGAGCAATGTAGTATGAGTCCATATGGCTGGTGAGGCCTGAGCTGGAATTCATAGGACATCATTCACTGTACTGCAGGAGTCAGGTCTTATATATATTTTAAAATAGAGTTTGTTTTAATAGTATATTAAGCCACTGATGTCAATAATGAAAGAGAAGGGACAGATGTGCCTCAGCAGATCAACTAAGCTTTTTTAATGTTTTTAAATTATTTGTTCTGTTGTAGACCTACATTACCCAACAAAAGAAAAGCATATTTGACTGGTATACATTCTAATTACTCGTACTAAAGTTAGCCAACAATACGAGTTTCTCTTTCCTACATGTATTTTGATATGCCTCTTAACATTTTCATTCTGAACTGGAATGAAACACATAATTTTGACATTTGAAAACCACTGGCTGCTTTCATCACAACAATAAAATATCAAGTTTACAAAGAATATTTAAATTTTCAAAATAATAATTCTCTAGAAGAGAATTACTACAAAAAGCAGTAGAAAAAACACATTAAAATATAGGTTTAACAGGAATTTATTACTAAATGGGCTTAACATAAAAAATACATTTGCCAAAACCAGATGTTTTGCCTGAAAAGAAAAAGAAAACAAGAAATTTACTTTCTGGTCAGCTTGTCAGTAAGGAAGAGAAATCCCAGTATGTAAAACATACAGAATTGAACACAGAAGAGAAAGTACTGCACTTCAGATTGGTTCTCCACTCTGGGCTACCCACAATCCACCCAGCAAAAATGTACAAAAACCTGATCAGAGTGATTGACTAATGGACCTGGATGGCTGCACTGTTAATACACAGTCACTCTTGGCAGCTGAGGCAAAGCTGGACTGTAGGTATCTGTGTTACAAGACTATGCCACAAGATGCTCTGTCTAAAATCATGACATAGATAAGAAACCTGGATTAATATAATGTACAAGTTTTAAGTCTAAATCATGTTTAACAGTATTCATGGGCAACTGCTTCTCCTGGTGCAAGTGGTCGTTCAGTAGAGTCTGTAGTGGCTTGATAACCCACAGTTTTGAAACAGTTTAGGAGATGGCACTTCACCATATCTTAAAGGAGAAGTCTGTTGAATACAGTGGGCAAATCCTATAGAAAGGGATAAAGACTGCCCAGCAAAAGTGATGAAACCGCATTAGCTGTTTGGGGGAAAGGCTGAAGGTGGATAACTCCTGCACAGTGTGTCAGAGCAAAAACTGAAGATCATGTTCTCCCAGAAGGGAGATGGGTGCTGGATGAGCTGAAGAATTCCTTAATAAGAGAACTGATTAAAACTTGCTCTAGCTGCTCTCTCTACAAGCCTGTGCAACTCTAAGATACAACTCATAATAAGTTACCTTTATCTCCTGAAGATCCATTATTTTGACAACTCCTTCAGCTCAACATTCCCAAACTTTCTAGTCGTTATATCAGACATGGGGCTAAGTTAATTCCTTACTTACATTTATTCTGTTTAATTTAAATTGATTTTTGTGACTGTGGTCTGTAATGTAGAGATACCATTAATAACCAAAAGTTGTACTAAAGAATCCAGTCTTGATATTGTCACATACCTGGAAGCATCACCTGAGCCTCAGATTAAAAAAAAAAAAAAAAAAAAAAAAAAAAGTTGGCCTTACATGTGACAATCTTCCTGAATTATTTTAACATACATATTGCTAAGTCATGGTTTAGCCAATTTTTTTGTCCTCCTTAAGTAAGTGTTATTTTCACAGTAATGCATGACTTCAAAACAACATCAAAGGGCACAGTACTTTCCTGACGTTTACTGTAAAGGTGAAATTGATATGTTTGAAATACCACAACTAAACACAGATACTGGGCTCAACACTAAATGAAGCCCACACATCCCAAATTAACAAAGGTAGCATAGGCTCCATGCTTGAGCCAGACAGAAACTCAAACTATGTTTCCTGACTACTTGTTTTAGGCAACACTCTTTTCCCATGATCACAGAACTCCGACTATTTTGATTCAGTATTCACATGTAAAGAACATTTGTTAACTGCCCATTTTAACACACAGTGAAATGTGCGAGCTCAACGCTACTGAAGACTTAAAGCTGGTTTAACATGTATCAAGTGGGTGCATTGAAAAGGAAACTTCAAAACTGAGGGATTCTTTTAAGTGGTTTAAACCTATCCTCTAAGCCAACTTTGTTGCTAAAAAGCTGCAGAGGTTTAAAATAAAAATAACACATTCTTAGCCTGTTTGCATTTCCTATTTAAAGAGCTTGTTCATCTTTAATCTTAACTCTTTATCTCCAGAACCTTGAATGGGGGAAAAGGACAGACACTATACCAGAATCCTCTGCTCTATCAACAGATACATGGGAATTAGAAAATAACCCTCTGCTCATTTGCCAATAGCCTTTGCAAGTCACCTAATTAGATGATTAAGTCATTAAAGGGATATGCGCATCTGAAAAGCCTCTAGTCAGCCTCTGAAATCAGAGGAGATAAAGACAAGACTCTTATTTCTTTTTTCTCTTACACTGAAAAGGTAATTAATCCATTTAACTCTGCCTAGCAGTGCTTTTCTATAGTGAAAAGGAGAGACAGAAGCAGGATAGCTTTTCAGAAACATGCTTTGAAACACCAGAATGACAAACGCCTCTTTCTTTTGCATGCCATGTGAAGAGGTTGTTAGGCTTAGCCCCCAGTGGTCAAAATTATTTAGAGAAGAGATCAGCAGCAGTGTATGTAATGCTGAGTTTGGTATTTGGGACATTACTACCTGTCCATTGGAGTTTTTGCAGCTCTGTACAAACTCTCTCTCCAGAGAGATAAATAAAATTCTGGAGAGAAGGTTACTTAGCATCATTCACCTCCCCCTATACACGCCTCCCAGTATCAAACTTGGGTACTTGTCACTTGCAGGATAAAGGGTGACTTCCAAACAGTAACAACCATGTGCTGTGATTTCCAGGCCTCTACTGTGAAACTGGAAGTAGTGTGTTGGGAATGACACACAAACATGTGTGCTGCCCTAGCAACTAAAGAAAGCCATACATTTCAAGCTGCCAGATACACTGCAGATAAACCAGAGCTTGCATGCTCAGAATTGGTAAGATCTCCCTCTGTGTAAGGTTTGAAGTTCAATTTCTGTTAACACATTTTCATATTTGCAACATGACACAACTATGAGAAATGAAGGGAAAATGGCACTACTCAGTCAGCAGCAAGAAACAGAGCTCAAAAACTCCTTAATCCGTGATGCTGTTGTAGGGTCATGTCAGATCAGAGAGCACAACCCGTGTTGCAACATCTCAGCCTCACCACTTCAATGGCATGAGAGGATCTGAACACAGGTGACAGTGGACAGAGGTCTCACATTCTGCTTTGCAATTCATCTCTCTAGAATTAAAATTGTTGAATGAGGTAAACAAAGAAAGAATATTTCCATGAGCATGAAACAAGACATTTTTTCTCTCTTCTTCACTACTCTAAAATTTTTCCTGGATCTGGCTATCAAAATCCCAGCAACAGGCAACATCAAACATGGAAAGAAAATTATTGTGTCTAATTGCCATTATCCCTCTAAAATCTGACATCTCTTAAGTAAAAAAAAATCTGGGTTTAGGTCACGTTCTTACATTCTCACATAGTTTTTTACTTACAGTGCTCTAAGTTAAATTAGAACATTTTATGATTTCCACAATAATTTTTTGAGCAAGTTCAACACCGATCTATTCTGTTATTTTACTGTGTGTAACTCTGGTAGTGATTCAGTACCATATCAAATGCAAGGAAAGACAGAGAAATAATTTTGAAAGATTTAGTACACATTTTAGCATATATTTTACTAGCACATTTTGATTGAAATCTTTGGTGACATGTAACAGAGAAAAAAGACCTGATGTACGGACAGACAACACTTTCCAGGTTTTGTGACCAAACTATTGTGATGTGTCTCCATATATACATACTTTCTCAGGGGGAAGAGTGCAAAGAATGAATCAAAATCTTCATGAAATACTACAGATCGTTAAAAATCCATGAATTGTCAAAGAAGTCCAAATATTTCATTTAAGAGTCAATTGGCACCTTGATATCAAATAGATACACTGCCAGGATGTGTTCCTTTAGGCAAAATGATTTTCAGTCATCCTTAGTTGACAGCAATTTAATAATAATACCAACATGAATTATTAATTTCTAACAATACTACAAATACCTTGAAAATTTCTTGTCAACCCTTGCCTAGAAGGCAATAAATGAAACTTTCCCCAGATAAACTGAAATATAGCTCTTAAGCCATTATTTTTCTCTGAAAAATGCAAATGGATGTAACAGCTTTAACTTAGCAAATGTTCTTTATTCTATTCATTCTTTAATAGTTTGTTCTTACTTAAATCCTTACAGTAGCTTTGCTTTTTCCTTTGTTTTTATAGTCTATATTTGGTATGCACAAGAGAAAATACCAGCTTCTCACCTTTTATGATTACACAACAGTTTTCATTCTCTCCCACACTAATTAATGGGACTCACCATATTTTAAAGTCATGTTAATTTCAAATATAAAAACCGGGTCAAATGGCAAAGAAATATGTATCTTGAGAATGTCCTGGCCTAATAATTTTCCAGTTTCTTAAAAAAATTAACCTATACAGGAATGGCCACATCATGAGTAGATCAAAAGGCATTGCATGTTATTTTAACAGAAAGGCCTTCAACAGACGAACACTAATCTCTATGCAAGTTCATTACAGTGTGAGAAACCAGAAAAAATAGCAACAGAATCAGTTTTTTAACTACATAAGCTATTCTTTTGAATTCTAATCTGATATATCAAAATTATTTCCCCTCATTATAGAAAGAGAAAACATATTGCTTCAGATCTCAGTATATCCTAGCTTTGCAAGGAAGGGGAGCAAAGCTGAAAAACCTAAGGCTACAAACTCAGCCTTTAGCAAAAAAAAACCCTGCCAGTGTCTTGCTTGAGTGGCCCTTGAGAAATCCATGAATAAACACTTTTTGCTCTTATACACAATATTTCCTTCCTTCTCTGTCACAATTTGAATTACGTACTTTTGACTAAAGGCAATAACAATACCAGGAAAGGAAACACATTTCAAAGGACATCTAGATAGTAACCTCTCAGTGGTTGAAAACCTTCAGAAAAGGGTAACTTGCAAATGTAACTAGTACTATACCATTAGGCAAACTAATCCAAGCTATCTGTTGAAGTAAAGATATTTGGTATCTTGCTGAAAATTTCTAGTCGTTACCATTCTATCTGTACTGAAGAATTATTTTTGTCAGGATACTGTTGCATATTTAGTTATCCTAACCTACTGCTGAAACACTCTTAGTTGCAAACATTTCATGAAATAGTATTTCGTTCAGAGGTGCTAAATAGGTACTTCTTCCATAAAATAGATTAGCCATTCATTGCTCAAGAAAATGTAAGACTATGTAGTGGAATGAAAGAAAAGAATGTAATGTAAACAGAAAAAGTTGTCAACAACAGTTGTTGCAAAATTGTTACACAGAAAAGAGACGATACTGTCAGTAATTAAGAGGTAGGAATCAGGTTAAGATTAGAAAAACAAGATGACTATCAGGGCAGAAGAATTCTGGATGACAGCTAATTGAGCAGTGAGGACTTCAGGAAGTAACTAACATATTTGTATAAAATCCACTTTTAGGGCTAAGGTAAAGATTTAATAACATATAGTACATCTATACATTCAGCGCAAAGAATAAGTGCTACCGAGTTAGCATTGAAAATTTCTGTTGTCATAGATTCCCTTCTTCCTTTTATATCTTGTCAACCTACCGTTGCTGAAACCTTCTTAAAGCAATAGAAAGTTTCTATTCCCCCCGCCCTTTAATTTTTTTTTTTTTTTTCCCAGTTGCTTCATTCATACCTCCTATACACTAAGGGCTCCCCCTGTACACAAATTCCCATAATGCAATCAGGTAGAGAAAAGACTACACACAGAAGCTCAAAGAGGGTTTTTTTCAGTCAGTTCTATGTTAGGTCTTCAATGTTTGTAGTCTAAAGTTTTTTTGCTAGTACAAAACCATCAAAATACTGTCAAAACTGTAGTCTTCCTGGCTGGCACAGGTCATGAGAGCAAGTTTGATGTAAGTAAGCTTTAAGTATTGCAGTCAGAGCTAAACAGCAAAGCTTAACACTTTCCAATGCAAAATTATTTCCTGCATTTTTTTCCCACATGACCTTTTCCAGACTCAACAGTAGACAAGCACCAGGTCACGCTGTGAAGAAGCTTAAGATGTTAGTGCCCCACTGGTCTGTTCTTCCCCAACAACAAAGTCAGCAAAAGGGCAAAGCTGACCAAGTAAGAAGTTTGGCTGCTTAGCATCATCCCACCACCACTGGTGATGTAAGCCCTGAGATTTGCTGCTGATGCAGCTGAGGTGCAGATACATGTTCCCATTTCGTAGTGGGGGCAGTACCTCCCAGCTGGAGAACTCAGCTAGGGACTCAAAACTGCTGCCTATAAATTCATTACAGGTCGTCTTTCAATACCGTAACAGAAATCAAGTTAACAAAATGGCCTTGCAAAGGAATTTTCAGAGCGCATTGCATCCTACTAAAAAGCATATCCATTGACTCAGTATTATATCATCACTCTGAAGTAAGTTGAATGATTCTCATAAAAGGCCACATGCACAAATGTGAGACTTGCCAGGATTTATTTTAGGTATTTATGCACTATGAAACAGAGTTACCAATACCTGCTTTCCAAGACAATGTTTTGCTCTTTGGATTGCACGGGATATAATAGCGAGAATGAATGGAAAATTACAGGTTGTTTCTATCCCAGGATTTATCCCTACTCAATTGAATCTTGTTTTGCTCTTCAGACAATGCAGTAACTTGAAGAGAAATGACCAGAGCCTTTTGGAGCAAAGTAATGCCATCTCAAACAATCCTCTATCAGACCCTGGCATGCCCCCTCTGCTGTATTCTCTCCTGAATTCAGCAGGAGGCTTCCAACATGACAGCTGATCTACTAGACTTCCTACTGAACGAGCCAGAGCTTTGTATTGGAGAAGCCTCTTTAAAGGTAGCTGTGAGGAGCCTGCCAGCCATGAGCTGCATGCAGATGAAAGTGAATAATGCAACATGCAGCATGCAGCAATATTCTGCCAGTACTGATTCCATCTACACAACAAATACTCATCATGTGCACACAGACGGCAACCGAATCAATTATAATCTTTCAAGAAGGATAAAAACAAAGACCTATGTTTTCAAAGCAAATGTCACCAAAACAGCTAAAAAAGACAAAAGCCAGATAAAAATATGAACAGAAAAGACCTCTTGATTACTCTTCTCATTGTAAACTGCATGGTGAGGGTTTTTTTTTCTCCTGTTTGAAGAGTCACAATAAAAAGTCTGAAGTAAAAACAGTGTTTAAGTTTTCATCTTTGAAAGGTTCTACTCTCGGTAAGAAAAGAGCTGATAGTATTTTAACATATAGGGATCAAACTAGCAGTGCCACTTACTATCAGAAAATAAAATACATTTGAAGGATGCTATTTTCAAACTTTCTTGCCCTAACGAATAATGAGTTTTCTAGTGAGTCTAGGGAAAGTAAGTACTGACTAATAAAACCAGAAATGCCAGATGACTCCTTCCTGGTGGGGAAAAATAATGCACTAGCCCACATTTACTGCTTTTCACCTATTTTTGAAAGCCAAGTTCCTTCGACATATAGTGGCAGTACAGCTTCTACCACTTAAATACATTTGATAATTGATATACAGAATACACATACAAAGTATGTGTTTATTGTACACTCTAAGGGGAAGAAAGCATAGATACAGAATGCACAATCAAACATCTAAGACCTGCCGAATTAAAACATTGAGTCTCACAATTCTTTTATTATGTAGTATATTAAGTGATGCTACAAACTGCTTACACTGAAGAAAAAAAATTCTACGTTTTATCTTCAAGATTCCATTCTCACTTGCCCACATAGATTAAAATAAGCAAGCAAACATATACACTAAAACACAGTTAAGTAATTAACTCAGTTCATACTTTCTACTCATTCCCTGCTCCCAAAGCAGTTACTGCTGCAACTGATAGCACCCTCTTTGGTTTGTGGAATGAATTAGGTGCTCCTTCAGAGGGAACCAAGACCACATCCAGGTTAGTTGTTATTTGAAGGTCTTGTGCCCCACAGTGGTCATGTCCATCTTAGACTAAAAGTTTGTCCTAGCTTAGAAGGAAATGTATTGTAGTCCTGTGTAAATACTGCTATTTGTTAATTTTATTCAGTGTGGAACTGAAGTAGTCAAGTTGGTGTTTGAATGTACTATTTATAAGCTTGTCAATCAACTTTTCTGCAATTCTAATCTAAATAAAAGACACCAAAAAATATAAGTAATGTTTCATTATTACCAAAATCATTACGCATCAAGTTCATTAATGAGACAGGAAAGTCCTTTTCACCATTTAAGACAAAGCTGATCAAAGTAAATTTTTACAGCTACACTTAGTTATTGATGAAATATTACATTGCTGTGAGAAAAAAATCAGAAGTTGGACAAGTTTGAACTCTTTTCTACCAAACACCACCTCCCTTCACAAAGACAATTTCGAGATGTCCAGATATGTCTAAAAAATCATACCAGAAATTGAAACACTTGTTTTTCTCAGTTTCAGTGAGATTTCTGGAGCCCATCGGGCAGGATATGGCTGTGAATCATAGTCTTACAACATGAAAAATAAAAAGTAAGTCACAAAGAAGACTAGAGCAGACATGCATTTTGAAAAATGCCTTTCATTATGCCATTTCCCTCTGATCTTTATTATATTTGCCTACACCTTAACAAAAGCCACAGAAATATGTGAAGTAATATGAATTCATGATGAAGGAGATGAGTGAATTTAACTGTGGCTGTTCACAACTGCAAAGAACAGTGTTCTTTTCTCCCTATTCAGTGCCTCTCTGGAATGGAAAAATCTGTCTCTAATTTTCCATTTACCTTCAGTGGTAGATTAGAAAACATTCCCAAGTGGAACTGTAAATCGTTGACTGCACTCCTTAAGAAAGCTAAGATTTTTGGTTTCTTTCAAAAAACAGTTACTCAAGTTTATAGTGCAGAGAATTGATTTTGTCACATTCTAGTATGTGCCTAATCTGAGGTATTTACTGGACGTGTAACAGGAATTAGCAAATTTCAAAATAATAATGAGCATTGAGTTCCTAACTGAATCAAATGTTCAGCTTCATGAAATTATTTTATAGGCTATAGCTTGCTAGCGCTGCCAAAGGCTGCTTCTTTCCTCAAAGGCATCACACATACACACGCTCCCTTTCCAGCAGAAATTTATAAGATTTGCTTGCACATAAGGAAGGGTCACTGTGCAATTTTCTTTTAATATAATTTGAAATCCTTCAAATATAACTTCTCATCACACTCTAGGGAACATAACAGTTTTGGCAAAGTCCAAAGAAAAGGTAGAGCCGAAGAAGAAAAAAAAAAAAGAAAAAACAACCCAAAACCAAAACACTAATTTCTGCAAAGTGGTTTGCTGTGTTTTCTTCTAAAATGGCAGTAACTACTACTAGGCTACTCTGAGATATTTGTTTTACAGTGAAAGAAACAAAGTTGTACAAATAAATACCCTGAGAATATTTTGGGTCAGAATTATTATTTGACATTCTTCCCAAATGCACACATTTAATTTCGGAATCATACCTCCTATACATTAATTTTTCCTTGCTTGTATACCAAAGCATAAGAATTACATAGTCATTCTAAAGCTCAAGTTATCACTATGCATAGAATTTAATAATATTGATTCATAAGAGACTTTATCTTACATTCACAAACTTATAAGGAAGCCTGTTATCTATTTTTGAATGTCTGTCCTGAGAGACATAAATACTATGTTTCAACAACACTTTACAGACAACCAGAAGTTGTTCATTCTAAATGATTTCCAAATAATCACTCAACAGCCAGCTAGTTATTCTAGGATAGAATGATGTAACTCACTATTTTTAGTGAGCATATCACTTAAGTGACTACGACCAACAGAACTCTCCCGGCAAGAGGGTTGTGATGATTTGGTTATCTATCAGAAACTGCATTTTCAGCAGGTTAAAACTGAGAGAAAAGGTACAACCCAGCAAATATGGCTAAGTATCAAACTGGAGGCCGGGGTGTCCTGTCCTGTTCAGACTTCTTAAAAGAACAAGGAAGATCATGTTACAAAGTCAAAGGAGATTTGGGATGCATACATGCTGGGCATTTTACATCTTTTGAACACATAAGAATGCCCACGCTTTAGAAAATGCTGGTGCAGCTCATCCTGTTTAAGGCACGTATATGCTGCTGTCCACTCTTGGCATCCAAAAGCTCTGAATGCCTTTCCTCAGAAGTCATGTTCATTAAATAATTTGTCCAACAATCATGCTGTTGGGCTGTGAGATCATTTCCATGTGTTAGGGTTGCAGTACTGTTTTTGGAAAAATCTCTTGCATTTTTCCCCAACGTACACTACATACCACACAGAAAAATGTGATTTGTGTCCAGTTAGTGAGGAGGGTAGACTTTGTGGTGTTCCATCCTGTCCTGGTCTCTTCAGCAGTTAAAGTGGAAAACCCACGGCAACTTCATTCCTACCTAGGTGTGGGTTTCCTCCTAAAAGAACCAGAACAGCTAAGAGGGTTGCTGTATGGTTAGGTCTCAATACAAAGGAATGTACCAGAAACTAAAACTGAAAGCATGTCACAGAACAGACTTCTCTGAGATGATAATTGTGAGTACCAGATGAGCACCTGGTCAGTTTGCTTACTTTAGGATCCTCTGAATCCATGCCTATTTTGCATACATCCCTAAAGTGGGAAAGATGTTGGTTATATGTATCCTTCTGCTTTGTAATGGTGCTGTAATGTGCAATAATCAAATTGCCAGTTACACCTGCTGACAGTTGCTTAAAATAGGAGATGAATGGACTTCTGGCAAGTAGGCTAGGTAATAATCTGGTGTGTACATTTGTGAGAAATTTCAGGCAGCACAACTTTTTCTGCAGTCGCTTTGCATCACTGATTCTTACATACAGTATGCAAGAATGCCAGCTAGATTTCTAACTATTCCATCCAGAACTATTCGGTTCAGAAATCTATGTCTTTGGAGGAAAACTAAATTGCTAGTGACAAATATTAGCTTTATCTGTCCTTTAACTCATCTTTGCTCTAACTCTTGATTGCTTTGTTTGTTGCAACTCCTGCAAGGAATACTAGTTCAGATTACTGCAGGGCTCTCCTTGCCTAATGATTTGCATAGCAGTTTGAGCTGTTTTGTAGACCTTTAGATGTTGTTTACAATATTCAATCTTTCAAGTAGAACCCAAAACTTTGCAAAAACATGCTTCAGAGCTGTAGTTTAGGAGAACATAAAACTACCACAAGCCCGTATGTGAGAACTGAGAGTCAAGCCAACAACAATGACAAAGAACGTCAGGTAATATCATGCCAATATTTTTCTTGATGCAAGCACATATAACCTCTGGATCCTAGAATTATGTTCCATTTCCGATACTCCTGCTTTACATCTTTGTATGGGACAGTTAGTCAATGGTCTATAAACCATTAAAATGAAGGATAGTCAAACATTCAGGAAATGGATGGCATCTCATGGTAAACAGTAAAGACTGATCTTTCTGCAGGGTTTCAGGAGTTCCCAAGTCCTTTTGGAGCTAATTTGGACTTTTCCATTGGTGGAGACATGTTATTAAAATTTTAAACTCCTTCTTTCTGCACCCACTTTGTGTTCAGATGAATATAGGGGAGAAGGAGCGCTACAATATTGAAGAAGCATCTTCCCCCACCCCACCTCAATCAACACACAACATCCTCTGCTTTGTTCTGCTTCTTTCCTAAAGATTCCTGAGATTCTGTGTGCTTTTTTTGTCTGTGGCTGAGCTCTTAACTGATCTTTCAGCAGAAAATATTTTGTCCTGTTGTTTTTCAGGGTGCCAGAGCCCATTTCACCTGGACCACACATGCATCATACAGAGCAATAAACAGGAGAGTGGGGAAGAGCAATATATACCTCAGGATGGGCAGCTGTTTCATCTCCATGAAGAAGTGTTTTAAAAATCTTCCCTGAAGGGAGAAACCCCAACTTTGTTCTCCTGGCTATAGGGAAGAAAACAGTGCTGGTGTAGAAGCCATGCCTCACTTGGAGGCCATTCTTCCCAAGAGACTGCCTCCGCAACGTGGTGTTTCTGACCACAGTCAATATCTCTCCTTGCCCACTCCAGTGAAAATGTGGACCCACTCCACTGTTTATTTACGGGATGTTGTGATGTTACATGACACAGTCAGTTTTAGAAATGCAGGATAAAATACTCAGAGCTTCCTTTTCATGTCTCCTTCCTTTGCAAGATGTTTCCTTTCGCAGCAGGCAGAGTACAGAATGATAGCAGATCAGATACAAGAGCCAGGTGATCCCCTGGCTGATGAGGGGGTTTGCGTTGTCATTGCAAGCACTGATGAGTGACTGAATGCCTGGCATTTCAGAAAGAAGCCTGACTCTTATTTTCTTTCCTCACATTTGAAGGAACTTCACAGTATTTGACAGGTCTTAAAACTGTGCATATCTGCTGCCATGTAAGAAGCTTGCCTGTAATTTAGATAGATACAGTAGATAAATATTACCTCAGTGGGGTTTACTAGAAGTCTTTCTTAAATCAACAGCTATGCAGTGTAGTTAGAACTATATGCATGCAGAGCAATTTTAGGCTTTTTGACATCTTCACAAAGCCAGTGGTGGATACCCATTTTCAGACTCTGAGAATGATTACATGATATCTTGGCAGACCAAGATGACAGTATGCAGCTGGTAAGCTGTTTCTAGCTGTCATAATAGGTAGTGTTTGAAAAGGAAAAAACAAAGGCTTGCTTTAATGAGGCCTACAGCAGCAGCAAACTGAAGTTATAAACACATTTGCTGCTATTTTGAAATCTTCAGTGAACTTTTTTCTTACTTTACATTTCTTTTTTAAACACATTTTGCTGTCTGCCTTTAAAACTTCAGCCACTGCTGTATGCCCTCTTGTGTAAAACTTGCTGGGAGAGATTTAAGGGTTATTTTTTGTTTGTTTGTTTTTGGGGTGTTCTTTTTTATCTTTATCCCATGTCTGCTTTGAATTTTTCCTTGAAGAAAGAAACTGTTTCCTCTAAATACAACCATTTGGTTGAGTGTAAAAGTGTTAATTGGGGTATTTATTTACTCTGCCGAATTAAATTCCACAGCGATTCTAAACAGAGCTTCAGCAAATCCAGTATTTTTTCTTCTGAAAGCCTATGCAGGTGGCGTCAGTACTGGATATTCTGTTTACAAATCATTAATGAAGTGATTGTGGCTTTTTTCATTTGCTCACACTTTTGAACTGCTCAGAGCGACACATTCCTAAATAGGGAACACAAGAGTAGAGAGAAGCACACAATAGCCTTATTATGGGGGCCACACAAACACTGGTAGTGCTGAGGGTTTATATTAACCCAATCAATTAAAGATGTACGGAAAGAGTTCAGCTAGTAGGGGACTGGGAAAAAACGGTACACAGCAATGAGTTGCTAGGCATGCTAATCTGGACTCTGAAATTTTCACTTAGTGCTATATCTGAGCTTTCTTCCTGCACAATAAAAGGTCCTTTTCAAAGCTGAGAGTCCTTAGCAGTGCAACCATTGGAAGTCACTGCATTCTCTGAATGAAATAAATGCCTTGCTTTAATTTCTATAAGGCTTGTGTAAATTTCCTTCAGTACTAAACCATTAGAATTCTGAAGGAAAAATGCATATATTAGGCTATACTGTATCCCTATTGTGCACTAAACATCAACTCATGCTACTGATATGGAGTTTAAAAGCTTAAATAAAGTGCGGAGCTCCTGCTGGGCAAACAAGCTGAACTGGCCCAATGAAGTAACCTTTTTGTTAAGAATTCTCATTTGAATAAACAGCATGGTAGAACTGCTGAATGCAGATGGCTTAAGTGTTCAGGTTCTTCTGGAAGAAAAAATAAGTCTTAGTAGTTTTAGTCTTTCATGAACTAAATCATATTTTATGAAGGACGAGTTCTCCAATTTCTCACAGATTGTACAGTAGAAATGAAAAGAGTTAGTAGTTAACTGGCTTATTTTAAAGGCTGAATCAAGGCAAAGTAAATAAAGATTGTATTCTGTAATTCTCTTGCTGTATGCTTGTCTATGCAAATACACATACACACTCACGCTTAAAGACATGGCTCTAAAAACTATGTAGGGTTTCCAAGGAGTAAATGAAAGCTCTGTGTTTAGGTTTTGCACTGGTTTTGTGTTCTGCACTCATCTGTGGTACTTTTTGATTTGAATGCAATATCAGGAGCCTATCAAGAGCTATGAAAGAATTAGCACAGCACATAGTCAGTCTTAGAATGGATGCTTTGCTTCAACTTTTATTGCATTCCCTATCATTTGCTAGGTAGATATTTTCCCTCCTGTCAGCAGAGTGCTGGTCCTTTTTGCCTCCTTCATCTCTGAAAGTGAGCAGGTGGTGGGAAACTCTACTGATCATGCAAAGAGCTCATAGTCCCTTTTCGGATGGAATATAACAACTGAGAGATACAAACATTAATTTGGGATACCATTTAATGGGATGCCATTGTGCAAATGAAACTGAGAGTTGACTGCGCTCAGCTGTCCAATAGATACCCCATTCTCTGCATCTTTTATAGAAGGTGAATAAGCTATTAACTGTTGTGTGAAGCATCAATGAGTGGTTTCTACGGGCTTTTTCCTATTGTACCCTAAGGACTGCATTGGTTTTAATTGTTAGTGTTGGATATAAATTTTTCTGAAGGGATATTTCTCTGGTCTGAGATAATCTGAACAGAAGCTTTTGCAAGAAAGTGTTAAAGATATTGAGATGATTCTTTTGCTGCACAAAGTGACTAATAGGCAAATATAAAAGAATGAGGAGGGGGAAAACTAAAACATCTGTCAAAAACCTATCTTTGAAAGAGTCTATTGAATACAGGCAATGTCTTCTATTAAAAAAAATAAAGATGAGGAATTGTCAAAAGTTGTGGAGAAGAGAGGGAATATTGTCAAAAGTCAATCAGGTGAGCTGGTTACATTTATATCAGGAAAGACTTTCTAATAATCAACATCTGTAAAACCAGATGTCTGTGTGTTGGAAAAGAAGAACTGTGCACCAAAACTCTTAAGACAGAACTTTCCTCTGGCAGCTTTGTTGTCGTTTGGTCCCATAAAGATGAGGTAAATTTCTACTGTGTTGTACATGGCACTAGTCTTTATTCATTATTTTTTCTGCTAATCTTACAGCATTTTAAATAGTTCTGTAGGTTTATTTATTTGAACTACATATTGAAAGTATCCTTGGCTCTCCTTTTGTTTCTAATATATTTGTAAAAACATTTTTTTATTGTCTTTTACGGCAGTGGCCAGCCTGAGTTCTAGCTGGGCTTTCACCTGTCTAATTTTCTCCCTGCATAATCTAATGACATCCTTATAGTCCTCCTGAGTTGCCTGCCCCTTCTTCCAAAGGTGGTAAATTCTCTTTCTTTCCCCAAGTTCCAGCAGGCTGTTAAACTTCACAAGGTTCTTGTTAGCCCACTCTACCAAACTATGCAGGTGTTCCTGCAGGGTGGCTCTCCCTTCCGAAGTGTCCGCTTCCCCACTCAATTTGGTATCATCAGAAAACTTTGTCAGGGTACACTTGAGCTCATCATCCAGATCACTTATGATGATATTAAACAGTGTTGGGCCCCATGCTGATCCCTGGGGGACTCTGCTTGTGACAGATTGCCAGTGTGAGAAGGAGCTATCTACCACCATCCTCTGGGTGCAGCCTGTCAGCCAGCTCCCCACCCACCACCACACAGGTCACTTGTCTATAACATAACACGTCAGTTTCTCTAGGAGAAGGATGTGGGAAACCATATTGAAAGCTTTGGAGAAGTCCAGGTAGACAATGCCCACTGCTTGCCCTACCTCAGCCAATCAGGTTACTTTGCTGTAGATGGCAATCATATTTGTCAAGCATGATTTGTGCTTGGTGAATCTGTGCTAGCTTTTCCCAATCACATGCTTCATGTGATATGTGATAGCCCCCAGGAGAATTTATTCCATAACTTTCCCAGGGACTGAAGTAAGACTGATGGGCCTACAACTTCCGGGTTCCTCCTTTAAGCCCTGCTTGAAGACAGGAGTGACATTAGCCTTCTTCCAGTATTCTGGGATGTCCCCCGATCTCCACGTTTTCTCAAAGTTTATGGAGACCAGCCTCGCAATAATGGCAGACAGCTCTCTTAAAAGCCTTGGGTGAATGTTGTTAGGGCCCATCAATTTGTAGGGGTCAAGCTCCTGTAAGAGTTCATGTACCGACACTTCCTTCCTTCACTGATGGTGGGTCTGTATTTGCATCAATCTGGATTTTTGTTCCCAAGGCCCAGGGCCCAACAGTGCTGGTTAAGTCAGAAGTGAAGAAAGTGTTGAGAACCTCTGCCTTTTCAGCGTTGCTGGTGACTAATTCACCTCTCTTGTTTAACAGCAGGCCAGTATTTTCCTTCTGCTTTCACTCGCTGTCTATGTACCTGAAGGACCCTTTCTTGTAGTTTTTGACCTCTCTGGCCAATTTCAATTCAAGATAAGCTTTTGTTTTTCTAACTGCATCTTTGCACACCCTGGCAATGTCATTGTAGTTCTCAATGGGTATTTGTCTGATTTTCCATCTCTGGTGTGCTTCTCTTTTGTTTTTGAGCAGGCTCAGAAGCTCACAGTTAAGCCAAGGGGATCTCTTCCTCTATCTACTTCCCTTACCTTTAAAGGGGATAGTCTGGTTTTGTGCTTCCAGGACAGTGTTCTTCAAAAACTCCCAGAACTTGTCAGCCTCTTTATCCTCCTTGGAAGCTTTTCACAGAATCCCTCGTAACTGATCTCTGAGTGAGATGAAGTTTGCTCTTCTAAAATCTAAAACATGTCTTAGTACTAACCTTCAGCATGCTCAGCAGGATCCCAAACTCCACAATATTGTGATCACTGCAGCCAAAGCTATCATAACTAAGATATTATAAAGGTTTTCTTGGTTTGTGACTAGCAAGTCCAGCAGCACCTCATTCCCGGTTTGCACATTTAACATCTGTATGAGGAAGCAGTTCTCTATGTATTCCAGGAGCTTGATGGATGACATGTGAGTTGCTGTATTGCTCTTCTAACAAATGTCTGGCTAGTTGAAGACACCCATTAAGAACTAGGTTCTGTTGACTTGAAGCTTGCTTAAGTGAACTAAATATTGCTTCATTGGCCTTATCCGTCTTGGTCTGGAGGTCAGTAGCAGATGCCTACTGTAAGATTGCCCTTGGAGATGACCTCTCTGGTCTTGACCCAGAGACATTCGATAGGGCTTCCACAATCACTGTAGCTGACTTCTATACATTCAAGGTTTTCCTTAACACAGAGCATGATGACTCCTCCTCTTCTTCCCTGTTTACAAAACAGCCTATAGCCATCCATCATGATCCTCCAGTCATGTGAGTTGTCCCACCATGTTTCAGTTATTCTTATGATATCATAACTTCCTGACTGGCCACAGGGCTCAATTCCTCCTGTTTGTTCCCTGGGCTGGGTGTATTGGTATACATACACTTGAGATGGTTGGTCTGATTCTTATCTTGGGAGGTAGCTAAGGAACATTTGTTGCTGCTCTGGTTGGCCTGATTTATTCCCCAGTTGGTTGCAATGGCATGAGTTTTGCCACTTTAGGCCCCACCCCCAGAATCTTTCAGTTTAAAGCCTGCCTCACCAAGTTGGCCAGCCTGTTGCCAAAGATTGCCTTGCCTCTGGCTACTCACGTGACTGCAGAGGTCTTTCTAGATGCTGTCCTGCCCTTCTCATCTCCTGAACTGAAGGCAGCCCCAAACTCCTTCAAGTCTCAACATACCTTCATACAGGTATGGCATGCTGTAAGTCTACTGGCATATTTCATCCAAAAGTCTTTGTTCCCTGCTGCTTAGTGTGATTATGTCTTCCTATTTAACAGCACAAGACAGGTCTTAGACCTCTTGTTTTTTCACCTGGGCTTAGTAGGGGAGCAGAGCTATACAACTGTTCTCCTCCAAGTTCAGAACACACATTTTCTGAAATTTTGATTCATTTTGCATTTGCTTTAAAAGCCAGCAGTAACAAAGGTCTACAAAAGAACTGAGGTATTCAGACATTTAAGTGCTGTAGGGCAGAATGCAGATCATTGAGAGTCACTCTCACCTTCCTGCTAGCTCTGGAAGTATGCAGCATATGCTACACTTGAATTATGGAAATATGCACTGTAGGAGGACTCAAAACTCAAGTCTTTTCCCTTACAGATGGAAGTCCTAATCAGTAGGCAGCAGCCTTTCTCATGAATGTTCCCTTATCTGCTGGCCAAGGCACTTGCTTTGGAAGGTGCAAATTGAAACTCTTTCAGACAAAGCTTATATTCCCCAAACAGAAGATACTCTAATCCCTGAGTTACTATATGTAGGTTGGTATATGTCTACCTCCATTATAAGACTAAAGAGCATTAAATTTGAGACACAATTCATCCTTTTTGGCATTTTTCTGGGAATATGTTGGTGACTCTGCTAACAAGCCTCAATATCTGAATACCATATTTAGACATTTCATTGGCCTAACACTAGTGCCTGATTCAGAGCTGTTTGCTTCACCATACATTAAAAGACATGTAAAACCAAGGTACCGTGATACCTAATAACGTTTTATGGATCTATTTTCCCCACCTCAAGTTTGAATCCATCCAGACTAAGAAGCATAATGACTTAACTCTAATAACATATTGAGACATTTCAAGTAATTCAAAGAAATCTGAGAAATGCTAAGTCATTAAACTAAGGTCAAAGTTTCTGATACAAAGCCTATCCGGGGAAAAAAGAGCAGCTATTCAGTACCTCACTTATTTTCACAGTCTTTGGTTAAAAAAACCTAGCGAGAAGGAACCAGAGCTCGATTTTGATGCTCAAGATGGGGGTGCTGGCATATTCCTTGTCCTAAGCGATGCTTTGATTAGACTGAGCCATCCAGAAGGTCCTACACAACATATCTCAGAGCTTTAACATGGTAGATACCTCTTTCATGTGAAAATTATGATTCTGCTGTCATCTTTTCCCTTACGTACCTTTTTTCTACTCTTCTTCCTGACCTCTATTTTTCTCTTTTTGCTCCCTAAACGTATCCCTCTCTTGTGTTGCTACCATAACTAAAAGGACACAGAAGGAAGTTGTCTGGCCATGCAAACAAATAACGAGGCTTTCAGATGTCAGTGCCTCAAGGACTGATACACAAAATGCCACTTGGGAGACAAAGGTAGCCTTTCAGAAGATTTCCCATACTGATACATACTGCCAGAGAACTGTGTGACAGCAGGACTCTTAGGTAGGGCAAGCATTGCTTCTCTCTAGTAAGAATTATTCACCGTTTGTTGCATGTGTCCAGAGGGACATAAATTGCTTGTTGCTGCGCACAATTCTGTATTTCTAACCACTAAACAACACTTCACATTTCTAATTCTTTCCCTGTTGCTCCCTCAAACATGGCTGCCACCACTTTCTAGCAGGCTCTTCACTGGTACATAATGCTAGAACATTTGATCTAAGAGGAACTATGTGCAAAGTAGAATAAATTTGGACAACTCCTTCAATGATAATAAATTTTACATACCCCCTTGGTATAAAAGTAAACTATATTGATCTGCTACAGAACTTGGGAAAAGTCAAGTATTATTACAATGTTATTATTATTGAAGAGAAAGTAAAAAGATTTAATCTTAAATATATTAACACAGAGAGAATGAAAAACTTTCTGAAAATGGCTTAACAGTTATTAATCACTACATATCAAACCATTCTACAGCAAAGGTGCACTTACAGACTTCCATGCCATCTTAACCTGGAATAAATTATGGAATGTGACACCAAATAATTGTTAATTAAAGTCATCTGACAAATGGTCAGGACTGTTACGAGCAGGGTCAGATATCAAAGGAAAAAATGAAACACTTCACAAATCTGGCACTTTTGCAGTTACATCTAGGAAACTCTCCAGAATAACTGCCCTTTTCTTTCAATCCAGAAAAAAATTTTAACAGGATAAGGAATGGAGTATCTGATCTTTCCACAATCGTTACTGTGAAGACATTTTTCCATATGATTTGCATTGAGATGCAGCAAGGGCTCACTACAAATATTTAAACTAGGCAAAGCTTGGGTTCTATTACAGATTGAAAACTCTAACTTGCTCTTGAGACTGTGGATAATTTGGGGAGAGCCATATGATAATGAAAGAGGATATCATCCTTTCACCTATGAATGAAATGAAACACCTCCTTCAGTACTGTTGTCAGTCTACCAGCAGGATAATGGAGAATTTGTTGATGAATTAAATGCGGTTTGGAGATAAGCATGAAAATGTGCAGAGACAAAGAATATATGCCTAATAAAAGTTTTGGCATCATGTAGAAATTCAGGTCAAAATGGTAAATTAAATCTTCCTTGTTTAGGTTTAAATTTGACAAATATTCAAATCAATGATTTATTGAAAAATAATTTATTACTTAAGAGTTGTATTGAAATAATTATTAAAATGTGTTGCAGCACAAAAGCATGGGTTTGCTTCCAATGCAGCACAGAAACTATGTCTGGGAAACTTCAAAAGAACTTTCCTTTCTTTAGTTTCACAATGTGGGGCAGGTGGGTCATTGAACTTCCATTCAGGAGAAAGAGACCAAAAAACTAAACACATACAGATGGAAGGAAGAAGCTCAGGAATGAGGTAGTGACACGAAAGTGGCAATTTATCTGGACACATGATGCTTTCTTGAATTCTGGCAAAAAATTGCATTAATAATGAAATGATATCAAAGGATGCTAAGGAAAGATTAGATTAAACCAATTAATTAGGTGAATAACACAGACAAAATCCTAAATTAATTTTAATAAGAAACTATTTTTTCTTATATGTTCAGAACATAATTCATATGTTGTGAAGAAGAGGAAATTCAAGAGGCCCTTGGAATTATTCACACAATGATAAAACAGAAAAAGAGACATGAAGTTGGGTAACTTCATGTTATCGAATGGATACAACTCATTAAGTATTAAAACCTAAGCCAGTCTCCCAAACAACCTGGCAGAAACCCTGTTACTTGACATATGTGCAGCTCAATTCCACCAAGTTCTCAGACCTGAGGAGCAATGCTGTCAGGCTTTCTGATGTATCTCTCTGCCAGCACACATACTCACCTTTAAAAATTACTTCGTACATTTGGCCTTGAAACTTCTCAACCCAAAAGGAGATGGCCTTTAATATATAACTTGCTCTGGCTGACACGTGTTGCCTGGTATGAAATTAAGGAGTTCACTTTCCACCACCTACTTTTCTATTTCTGAAAACACTATCACTTGTTACCAAGCATCCCATAACTGTGTTTCTAACAAATATTACACTGATATTTCTGTCCAGCTACATGTCCTGCAGGGCTTCTGCAGTCTTCCGATCAGTAAAAATGTAATAACATTTTCACATAGTCAATATTTAATTCTGTAAATGCAACTGGTAGTTGTAATCTAGGTTATTAACCACACGGTGATTTATGATGGAGGCAGACAGTGGAGGGGTGCAGAGCATGAGGAAGGTCCTCTGGTGACAATAAAAAAGTTATAAATTTCATAGCTCTGCCTGAGAAATGTATTTATATCCTATATTAAGTATAGCTTTTTATAAATTTTAATGATCCATGTTATTAATGGTGCTGTCATCATTACTGCCTGTGCAAGAGTACAGTCTTTTTTCCCCTCTTATACTTTTCCATCAGCTGAAGGTCTTATATATTTTAAAAAGCTCTTATTAGCAGTTTGCCAAAAAATCTTTAAGAGTTATAAGTCTATCTTTGTTTAGTTGAACTGCAAAGACTGAAAGGAATATTTTGCATAAAGTTTTACGGCCAAGGCAAAGGTTGGGCTAATTGGACAGAAAACAATTGCTTCTCTATCATGTTTACAAAGCCTAAGTCAATATATAGGAATAAAAGAACCACCATATCAAAAAGATTAATTTATACATGAAAATTGTTCCTAAATAGTGTAGAATACAGCGTTGGGGAACTAGAAGATAGTTATATATCAAAGATCCAATATAAATATGTATGGTACCATGGACTTCATGCATGGTGAAAGACACAGAAGTAGTATTTACAAAACCCCACATTTTCACTTGTTTTAGATTATTTTAGAATGCTTTGTCATACTTGGCCAAGTTTGCCAAGGGAAGGTAATCTATGGCACTGTCTGATACCTGAACAACTTTCCCATTTATATGATCTTCATACAAGAATATTAGAAAGACAATAAGTAGTTTGGGAAAGGATCAACAGACAAAAATGAAGGAGAACAGAGCAGAAGTATCACCATTCCAGTTCTGAGCATTTCTCATTAGTCACCTCTAAAAGCAGAAGCAGACTCCTACAGCAGCCACCTGCTTTACCTCTCCCAGGGATGGAGGCAGGCTTTGTAAGACTGTCAGAATTCAGACAGCAGCCAACACCCCTCCCACTATAGGAAGCCAACAGAATAAAAATGATACACAAACATCTTATCTGTGGACAACGAAGGAAGGGACAGAGTTCTGGCAGATTTGTTCAGTAGGGAAGAAACACAGCTACTTATGGTTGTGTATGTAAGTCACATAGGTCCACTGACTTATAAGCATAAGTATTTTTAATCATAACATTGTGAAAATAAACCATAGCCTTATGGGCTATCAGGCACTCTGATGCTTTGATGATAGCAGCTGTACAGTTCAGGTAGCCAAATATGTAATTGGAGCAAGGTCCTGTGGTATCATATACCTGATGGTTAGTTTTAAAGTATTCACCAAAAAAGGAACAATAAGCACTATCATTGCAATCTCTAGGCAAATATAAGTACCTGCTATTTTATAGGTATTAGTATCAATTATATTTTTTTCAAGCATGAAGACAGATTTGCAACACTGAGCCACTATTTTCCACAACTATTCTTCTTTTATTTTTGGTCTCTATTTTGATGCAAACTGTTTCAAGTTGATACAGTAAAAGTGATTTCCCCCCTCGTCTTTCAGATAGTTACCTTATTTCTGAGACAGAAAACATGAATATTGCTAATTAGTAAAGCCAACATTCCACTGCAAATAATGCATTTCACATTTTCAGCTCAACTTGAACTATTTTCTCACCTCAGTACCTATAAGTTATAGCCCAAATACTATTCTTTTCCTATTATAACTCTCTCTCAGATTGGCTTGAAACGTTAGATACTGAGCCTAATTTGAGGTAAGCCGTGAGCAGAAAATGTAAATGCTAATCTGAATTCAAAGGATGAATAAGGAGTAAGACACTAGACAAAGTGATTTCAATGAAGACAAAAAGAAAATTTAAAGACCACAATGGTAAAGCATCACTTGACTGATCTAAATACAAAGTTCCATCATCCAGAATCCTAGGAGAGTATTAGAGGCTTACTCCAAGTTTGCTTTCATAAGAGAGAAATTCCCATGCCATTCATAATCTAAGAAAAAACATCCTCTCAAGCGCTGAAATAAAAATCAGTCTTCTTGCAGCCTAGTTCTCTTCCTTTCTCAAGCAAACTCTGCTAACTGTATAATACTATTTTCCTGTAAACTCATAAGGAAATTATTTCAAATACACTAGTATTTTCATTCACCAGAAATGCCTCTTAAAATCAGCTATTAAGTCAAAAGAATGAAAAGTGCAACTCATTTTTAATACGGACTTTTCCAGAATTCTTTCTGACAAATAGGACCTGCACGAGACTTAATATATGTTAATGCTTATCCCAGTTTCTGATGATTGTTTATAGTAATGTAATAAAGATGTCGAATACTATTTTGGGGAGACTGAATAACACTGATAGTTAATGAATGACTATGTCATAGGCAGGACGCCTCAGCTCATAGTATCTGTCACAGCAAGATTAAGTAGGAGAAAGACTATGAATTACTAAGGAATAAGTCTGTTGGTATACTTTTCTAAATCAAACTTTTTACAAAAAAGTTTACCTAAAAGTCCAAAAGCAGGCAATTGACTGGTTCTTAAGCAAAGTAAAAGGAATTTGGCATCAGTCTGGCTTAGAAAAAAACCCTAATTTGTTCTTCACGATAAGTCGCTTTCAGAACATAACACTATGCAGTGTAAGAATGCTAAATAGTGCTTTTCTGATTCATGAATGAAAAAAGCTTTTATTCAAGGTGATTACAGAGTACTCTATTGATTTAAGTAGTGGGTATTTACTCACTTTCCCTTAAATGACTACAAAACGGGAGGTTTTCCCTCCAGCTAACAGCATGATCTCAAAATGTAAATGTACAGTTCCAGGACATCTGCACTTACTCATAGAGGCTACTATCTTATTTTATGGAGTAAGCAGGCAAAAGAACCAATATCATAGATGGAAAGCTGATGTGCTACTACCACTCACTCTGAAGTTAGATAAAGCAAAGCCAGGCAGGAGCGATGATTCAGCAATGGAAACAGGAATGTATCTTGGTGGGACCAGTTCATTCTACCTGAGTTTTGCGTTTTAGCTAACTTAAAATATAAGATGAGATACTGATTGATACACATTTGAAAGCTGAGGGGGGAAGAAGCAAAGAGAAAAATGTTTTCTCAGTTGAAACATCATATGAAGATATTCTAGAAAGAAAGCATCAAACTGTGAAAACAACAAAAAAGGAAATGTCAGGGAACCTCATTGTAATTCTAGAAGCCTTCTTCGAAAGCTTCCAGTAGCATTTTTAAAAGTTAGCCTAGACACACTCACCATCTCAACGAGAGGCAGGAGGCTTCTTATTCAGCAGACAGAGAAAGCAAAGAAAAAATGTGATCAGCAAAAGCTGGCTTGCTTACTGGGAAGCTGCTGAAAGTACACAGTGGGAAGCATCAAGGAGAGTGTGACTTGAGCCGATTTATGAAGGAGTTTTCTGGGAAACAGGTGAACCTCTGATACTCAAAGCCATAACCTTTTTTTCCAGTCAGCCTTTACTCATAAAGCATAGGTGTTGGAGGAGGTTAGTGACACCCTCTCTCCTAACACTGTCTTGGTCACAACAGTGGTTCCTAAACACACTGGTCCACTGTAGACTATGCTTTTTGGTGATCACTGCATCCACTATCAAACTTGTTTCAAACACTTGCATGGCCTTGATGCAGAGCCAATACTATGGCCTCGTAGTTGGCTGGTAACCATAGGGCCACATCTGGAGGGGCCTCTGGCAGAGGACCCATCCAAGCTGTAAAAGACTTCCATTGCATAAGAGAATTGAAATCTGCACTTTCCTTCTCACTTCTTTCCACCATTTTCTTGTACACTGTAACTATGCTGAAAGAAATGGAAACAAGATTCTTCACATTTGTGAAAAGCCTTGTCTGCTGTGGTTTTCTGTAGAATTCTCTTCCATTTTATCTGCTTCATCATTCCAGATAAAGAACATTTTTCTGCAGGGAATAGTTCTGTATTTGTTAAGAAAGCAGTTACATTATTTTGGGTATTGCCACAACCTAAAACATTATCAACATCTTTTTGAAATAATTTTAAATATATGCATATGTTAAAAGCATACATATATTTTCAAGCTCCAAAGGCCCTTCCTTTATGAGAATGAAGATCTAGGGTGACTTCCAGAAACTACACAAGAAATAGATGAAAAGTGCCAGATCCCACATTGGCAAGTGAAAAAGGACTGCCACAAATCTTCATCCTCCCATTAGAATGATGGAGGAGTTTCAAGACAAAAAAAGTATAAATGGACTGAACTAACTGATACACACTGAGGGCTGAGGCGAGCGAATACTTTTTATTGTTAATGTAATGGTTTCGATGGTTTGTTTTCTTTTAAATAAGTAACTGGAAAGAATAGTGAAAATGACAAATACAAGAAAGAACCGACTATATTAATGGAAGAAGAAAGATCTGGAAAAGAAAAAGGCAGCCTGACCACAAAAACCTTGTGGTGGTCCAGAATGACCCTGTAGAATATGTGCTGAATCTCCCTTTGACTTTGGAGTCAAATATTTGTGATATTCCAAGCAACAAGAAATGGAAAAGGTTTTAAAACAACCAGTGGACAAACAAACACATCAACTGTCCACATGCCTACTATCATCTATTTTTTTCTCTGCATTTCTTGCTGAAATCCATTTAAGTTCCAATTCTGCAAATACATGCTTAACATTATGCAACTACTGAGATCCACTGGAGTCTGAAATGCTGTATTTTCAGATAAACTAAATTACTCATAGTAAAAGCAAGATCAGGACTTGCAGCTATAAGCTCTTTACAGCAGAAATCTTAAATAGCAACCCAGCCCTTGAAATTCTGTATTGACTCAAAGAGTGGGACTAGGATAACTCCTCCAAATTTAATTCCCACCATTTTTAAGCCCTACTTCATCCTAAGATGCATTTTATAAACAAAATAGCAATGATAAAAAATGGCTTTTGTGGGATGTTCGGCATCTCTTTCCTAATACCATTCTGCGCAGCTTCCAAGTGCGTTTAAGATTTACTGAGAATTTATCTACTGCTTCCACTTTACTGGTCACAAACATGTGACAGGCCTCTTACTGCCCAAACAGCAGAGTCTTCTGACAGAATGACCACTGCAGAGGTGTGACAGCCAAACCTCCTTTTCATACTCACAGAACCAGAAAAATGAGAAAGTAATAGAGATCACTGACTAGTGTAATTTCATTCATCTTCACTGTTCTGCCAGTAATAAGCAGTTGCTCTATAGACCTTTGTAGGAATCAATCAACACATTGATGGTCCTGCAGTCTATCTTCCAATTGAAAATTTTGTAGTTTAAATGAAAGGTGTCCCATGAATTTCTGAGTTTAAATTTAAAAGAATAGTAGGAAAATGCAAGATGTGCAATTAAAATTCAAAATTTCTGCTAAATTTTAGTTTCCCAGATGTAATTTACAAATAAGAACTATAAGGGAATGTTATTTTCTTGTATTTTAGTATTTTTTATTCCACCAAGTGTTTTTTAAATTATTATTTTACTTACACAATTTAGAGATTTACAATATGCTTAAATGTGTGCATTTTTTAAAATTGAAGCTAGTCAATACATCGATTCCAGTCATGGCTGTGACCCCATTCAAATCAAGTCAGACAATAAAAATGCACCTGAATTCCAGGACAGATATGTCTGAACTCTCTACTGCTTCACATCTTTTTGTAACAGAGACCTCATTTTGCCTTATTTCAAGTAAATATTAGCTTTGTTATAATCATAAAACAGGAACGTTTCATCTTTACATAATCTGAATGTTCCAGGAAACATCACAGATGTGCAAAAAGAGATCTTAAAAATTCAGTTGTTTTTTTCTTGACTAATTTTTCTCTCTTTATGATATAAACATACTGAAAAAGACATATGCTGACTTTTTAAAGTCTAATCAACATTAACCTAAAGCTTCATAGAATATGCTTGTTCTTTGGATGTTTCAGTAGGAAAATAACTGGAGCTTGATTCTGCAAATCTATCCAATGCGACTAGGGTCAGAACACTGCAGTTCTGCAACCCTAATCATCCAAAATAAGGAAGCCACATGGGTTCAGCAAGGTAATAGTGCCTACTTGCCTCTTACCTGACATGCATGCATTCAGACCTAGGCATATTGCAAGCCATGGACAAAGACAGTGAGAAAACACTGAGATAAGAAACAATTCTAATCTAGCTATTAAAAGCAGTCAGTTTAAGCTTAAGTCAACCTTACACTGATCTTAGAGGAACCTTGTGGTAAATAAATGTGGAATCTGATTCAGTTCCCACAGTAGAATAAGGTAGGGTATAATCTCTAAAATCAAGGGATTTATATGAATGGAAATGCAGTACCTAAACATAAATAGATGTTTGAGAAAAATTTGTGAATGGACTCAGAAGATACATTATTTTGGTTACATTGAGTAAAATAAATGAATAAATGAATTAACTTACAGACATACTGTTAACTACATCCATTAAAACCTGACATCCTTAAAGTTTGTAGCAATGCATGGAATTTCGTGGGACTATTACAAGTTTACCTTCGGATATTCCTAGATATGCTCACCCAAATATGATCTCTGGAAAATTCAGTTTGCAAAGATGTAACAAACCTCATTTCCTCAGCAGCCTGTCTCTTCTGAGCATCCTTCAGCTCCTCACAACTTCTACATCAGAAGCCTGAATGTATATTGTGCTTAGAGAGCAATTACTCAGACTGTGGGAGCAGAGTTTAGGAGGCATGCCTATCTGGAGAAAGTGAGAAGGAGTATCAGAAGCTTGGCATGTGAACATAGCACATGAACAGGGAAAAGCATTGGTTTGGGACTCTTGGCTCAGAGTTTCTTCACTGGGTAAGGGCTTAAACCTCAGGACTAGATCAGGCTGTAAGCTAGTATTTGTCAGCAGCCAGTGCCAAATAAAACTGCTTTTGAAAGAAGTACCATTCTTTGCTTTTACTTTGTTGCCATTGATGTAAATAGCCCTTTTTAAGCCTCATCTGTGGGCAAACCACTCCTAGTTCTATAACTCATATTTACTGCAAAATGAGTCAAAACCGGACACATTACTTCTGCCCATATCATTTAGCTTTTTAATATTTTCAGACCTCAGAAGCAGGTCTACAGTCCCTGCAATTCCAGCAGAGCAGTTTTGCAACTTTACCCATGGGTTTTGTTACACATATGAAGCCACACTGTTTGTATAAAGAGCAGAACTATGGAGGACAATCAGCTCTTCCATATGAAGATTCTGAACTTATCTTGAAGGCAGAATCCATTTTTCTAGCTTGACACCTCAGTTTGATTCTGCAATGGGACTTCTCCGGTAGAGTAACAACTCTTTACCACCACAGAAACATAACAGCTATAGAAAGTCTCGTGCTGGATCAGCTGCAACAAGGAAGCTACTAACTGCAAAAGCAGCTCTGCTTCATAGTAGAAGAATCTGAATAAAATGTAGCTGTGATTTTTTTTCTCTGCAACCACTCTTTTAGTATTTTTTTTTTCTTCAATTCTTCTACTGCAACAGTTGCAGGAGGGCCTGAATGAAAACTGGAATGTGAGCAGCAGGAGGACAACCCATTAAAACTGGCAGAAGCAGAGCCCCTGGGTGACTATCTGAATGTTTTATAATATCCACAAAATGAAAGAGGCATTTAGTACTATTATTTGTACCTATAATCAAAGCAATAGTAAATGTAACCAAATCAAATCTACATAACTGGTCCTGCCTATTAATCAAGACATTATTAGAATGCCCAATATACTTGTGAGAACATGCTGTCTTGATAATTATGATATTTGCTCCCTGGTATTAGATAATATAAGGAAATTAAATGGTTTGGAAACCACTGTCTTCCATGTGCTCTGTAGGTGTGTATAACACTGAGAAAAAAATATTAACAGATCTCTAGTATTACAAGTGTAATTCTTTATTTGTCTTTGCAACACCATAACAATGATGTAGTTCATCAAAGTATATGAATAAACAAAGGAGCTCTTACAACATCATGGGCAGACTACATGTCAGAAATCATCTTTATTGATCACAAACACTGGAATAAAAGGGAAAGTCAGAAAAAGGTGTCATCTTAAAGGCATGTTTAAGCATTTTAAACTCTGAAAAACACCAGTGCTTGATTCTGACAATCATAACACATTCTTACTACTATGTAAAGTCTCAGGCAATTTTCATAAGAATTTAACAAAAGAATATAAAACCTGGTGTACTAGATCAAACCAGATGCACAAATTATATCTGGTCTCTCATTGGAACAAGAAATGGACGCCTAAGCACAACAGAATAGTGCCTGCACAGTAGTACTTCCCACAAATACCATTCCAGCTTTGAACAATTTTCAGCATGAGCCTTCTAAGCCACAGGTAGTATCCTTGTACTTAACAATCTTTTTCATTTTCATGCTCTTTTTCACCTTTTTTCATTCACTCAGCTGTTCAGATCTTGAATTCTTGCAAATAATTTAGCACTAATAGCTTCCTCAGGTTGAAGTTCCTCAGACTAGATGTATCTTGTGACAATATCACAGACATTTGCACCATTTGTTTTGAAGAGTCCTAGGCCACTTCATGCACACAGCCCTAGATCTTGTATTGGAAGAATAAGCAAACAACCAAACCTTATTCACCTCCTCCAGGGTTTCACAGACATCCTTTGTATCAAAAGCTCCTTTTCTCTGGGCTGAAGAGTACCACCCAATTAAGCTGTTCTTTATGCAGAGCTATTCCATGTATTTGATCTTTTTTTTGAAATGAGGAGGTGTGACAGAATTTGACTGTTCAGAGTGTTCCAGATGTAGAGTTTTGAAAGAAGATACAATGGACATCTGTGAAACCCTGGAGAATGTAAGGTTTGCTTATTTGCTTATTTTTTCAATACAAGATCTAGGGGTTGTCAGTGTAAAGTGGGTTGGGATCTCTCCAAAACCTGTGTATTTACACAATGGTGTAATGTTTTGTGTTTTACCTTGTGTTCTCTTTCTGGTAAGCCCTAACATTTGATTTGGACTTATTGCACTACTGAGCACTGAGCAGACTTTTCACAGACTGTCTTAAATTAAAAATCTCCTTCTGGAGTGTAACAGTCATCCCAGACCTGAGGATCACATTGCATGTAACCTTAGGACTTTTCATAATGTAAATTTTCCCTAAGAAGTGAGCTAGAGTGATAAAATTGTTACAAGCCATACTTTCTACGTCACTTAGCTTATTCCAATGGCTTCTGGAGGATATCCACATTTTTAATTAATTTCTATTATAAGGTATAGCTCATCATCAGAAATCTGCACCTGTTACCCTTAATACACTTTGGAACTGGCTTTGGTTCTTAGTGGTGGTGAGGTGGGTAGCACATTAATTTAGTATTCCAGTCAGGGGTAAGAAAAGTGAATACAGGAGGATCAGATTTGGGCCTCATTCAGAGAAGAGTGTTGTAGTGTGTGTCATGAGAAGACAGTGTTGTCTTCTGAGTATTCACTCAGCTGCTAGCATTGGTTATGGAGCACTTATGAACAAGATCTGCTTTTCAAGTAAATAAACCTAGAGAGGAACACACAAGCAAAGCATTATGGACAAATACAGACTAAACATTGAATCTCAGCTTGAGGGTTTTTTCTGCTAAAAGTTAGTAAGTCCAAACAAATTCTACAGCACTTGGAAATAATTTCTCTACATTAGGCACTTTTAAGAAGAGTAATACTTGTAGAAGAGCATCCAAAAGGTAAATAAATTACATTGGTTCTTTGCCAACATTATTGTTTAAAAATTCTGAATTTGGGGGAAGTATTTTGAAAATCTGATAATCCTTATGTGCCTCACATACATGAGGTTACATGTTTGTGCTGTCTTGTTAAGACACAGGCGAGAGTGTATTTGCCCGTGTTAAATGCATCATTGAACTTTACCATCCTGCACTCTGTCCACACTACTCAGGCCTTTCTCCGGCTATTCTAGCTCCCCTCAGAACAGTTTCAAACCTCTGTTATTTTCTAACAAATGTGTAAGGTGAAAAATGCAAACACCTTCAAAAGATCTCTGAAATAATCATAATGACAAAAACAACAAGATAAAATGCTAAGATTTATTCCTTGGTCAGCAGTGGGTTAATATCCCATTTTGCACAGGACAAGAAAAACTTCTGAAAAGTTCATTGTAAATATTCAAAACATTTCCAAACCAACATGACTGCAATACACAGGGCAAAGTACACAACTGTGTTCAGGCTCATTCATTGCTCAAGAACCAGAGAGGAATGCGCTAATGATATGACTGTATTTTTCTTGGTCCTAGAATAATTATTATAGCTGATAATAACTATTATAATTGCACCTGAGTAATTGTTGAGGTCACAGACACATTAAGAAAGACATTGTATGAACACAGAAAAGCTGCCCCTGTTTTAAACCGCTTACAAGTAAATTAAACAAGATATATGAAAATGATGGGAAGGAATAAAATTCACAAACTGAACAGCATGATCACAACAAATGTCAATCCGTGACTGCTTTTCTTGGAGGGGATGTGAGGCTATTAAGGACAGGCATGGCATATGGAAAGAAAAGAAGAATGCAAACAGCAGAAAAGTTAGGACCAGTAGTGACTGAATGAAGCTGAAGTGAAGGACATGATATCATTAAAAATAAGTTCAGCAAAGGGCAGGGACACCCAAACAAGAACTGTAAAAGGTTTGCTGTGGCTATGTCCATACACATACATTAGGACACTATAAATCTGCCCACTGTGAAAATGTCCCAAGATGAACAGCTCTCACACTTGTACCTCATGGGCCGTTTGGGCATGCCCAGCCTGGCACAGGCACGCTGCCCTATACTTGAAGGGCTCTACAGGCCCCTTGGGCTACCCCACGTTTGAGAGTCAGTCATGCCTTCTAGCAGAAACACAAAGGAAGGGAAAATATGAGCAAGGAACTAGGTAGCATGCATCCCTACCGTCTGTGCCTGCTGCGTCCTGCATTCATCATATTGCACACTGCCTGCGCCTACTTCCATACCCATCTCTTTTTCAAAAGCCAGGCATGCCCCAAGCAAAGGAGCAAACGGTGTCCATGAGCAGTGAAGAGGCTGGGGCAAGTGGTCTGTGAGTATTTTTTCAGTTATGTCCGTGCAAAATCAGAAAGGTAGTAAGCAACAGTAGATACACCATTTCAATAATGCCACCTTGCCAAGGCTGTCCTTCACAAAGTCATCAAAAAGGGCCCAGATGGCCCCATCTCCACCATGCAGTGATGTTTATGGCCTGGACAGAGACATTTTTAGTGCAAGTCAAATGCCAAGATTGCTTCTATGTCTTGGGCAGCTTCCTAAAAGACAATTTCTCAGACTCAACTTCTGACCTTGAGAAGCCAATCCTATAACAAAAGCATCAGCTTGAACCTAACCCTGCCACAGATGGCTGTGGGCTTTGCAATGTCTGAGGGACATACAGGCTTCACATCACAGGATTTTGAAACTTGTATATTGCAAGGATAGTTGTGGAACGTAAAGAGCCATACTGATGTTCCATTTTTGTCTGGTTTGTGACTGTTCATATGCAGACCAGCCACTCAGATACACAGATCCAGTCAGGCCAGGCCAGCATCTATTGACAGTGGGACAGGAGAACTGTACATCTAAGCAGGCACCAGAAAACATGCTGTAGGGTAGCTGGCAGCAGGTATGACAGGTTCAGAGAAGCATGCACCAGAAATGTGGATTGGGCCCCAAGAAAGTGAACGTTACCTACCTTCATTGACTAAGCAAATTTTAATTGCCTGGCAACATTAGTGACAATGATCAGCTGTCAGCGTTGGAGCAGGAATTTCAGTGGTGCAAACACTTTATACATGAAATGCGATGAGCTTAGGTGGGGAGGAAGGGGTGCAGCAATGTAGGAGAACTGTTCCTTCCAGCAGCTTTTTGCTTCTTATGATGCATAGCTGCAATCCACTTCTGCTTCAACCAGCTTCATACATCTTTCCAAGAAAAATTGTCTTTGGACCTCTTTGTGGTACATTTACTTTGCTGCAGTTGAGGACACCAAGTGATGTCCAAGAAGGCAGGTGTTTTCTGGATCTAGAGAAGTGATGTGAAAACTGTAACGCCAGATGAATTGAATTTAACTATTTCTAAGTCTCTCAGGAGACCTCATCTTCAGAATGGGTAACAAAGGACTCAAAATTAATGTGATCATGTCTCTGCTCCACAAAAAACCCCACACATTCCCTGCATGAATTTAAACAAGATGAGCTTTTCACACAATGGGTAAAAAAACATGGCATCCTGAAAATCAAGTTGTTTTAACAAGCCATCCAAAATTTCCTCTTGTATTTCTGTAATGTTATGTCAAGTGGAAAACTAACTCCACTAAAATTCAGGCTTTAGGAAAGAATTAAGGAGGTAATGGTAGCTGAGAGGACAGCAGTCTTCTCCATTGTCAAAGGGACACTGCTTGAGCATTTATGCATTACTCTAGCCAATGCCTGGATCTCCTTGAGGGAAAACAATGCACTTAACTTCAAGTGAGAATGAAATATCTTGAACTCATTTAGTCTGATAGAAACTTGTACATATATTACATCAGATTTCCTCAAGCTGTACACCATGGAGCAGAGGCATTCAGCAGGAAACCTCTCATGGTGATTCACCGCAGACTGCTGTCTCTGCTTTGTAACTGCTGAGGTGGATTTAAGAAGCTGAGAATTAATGGGATGTTTGTCTTAATATAAGAAAGAACTGTGAAAGAAATCCCTGAAAATGCTACAGAGAGGAAGTCTCCAAGACCAATTCTCGAGACTCAAAATTGTTCTGTGAAAAAGGCCTAAGAAACTTGTAGGAAAAAAAGACTTTCTAAATGCAATACCTCTAAATGGCTTGTTTCATTACAATAATGTCAAGGAGTCTTTTATATGTTTTGATTACCACACAGTCAAGTCTTAAGAAAAATAAAACCATAGATTGTACTACAGTGTAGGTATTATACTTTTTATTTATTTATTTTGTAGTTAATTCGTAAATTAAACCACATCATTTTGGCTGTCTTTTTGCCCCATTAAATAAAAAAAAAAATTGTGCTGTGGGTTTTTTTTTTCTCCAGACAAAAACCACTGCTCTGAATTGTCAAAATTGCTTCGGTTCAATAATAAAGATTGAAATTACATTATTTTGCCATAACCCTTAATAGAATATAAATGGCATAATAAGAACACCACAACAACAATAATAATAATAATTTCACTGTCTTCAGGTGTCTTTTTTAGGTTTAAAAAACAATCCATTACTTTTTTTCAGTCAAGATGCAGAATTTGGTGTCTTTTGGGATTTGTTTGGGGTTTTTTTCTTTTTTTTTCTTTGACATGGTTAGTCTTAAGTGCCACTGAATTTAGCATTACATACTCAACAAACATTTATTGTTTTTATGAAAACTGTAATTCTTGGCAAATTTTCTTCAATTATATCAACCATAAACACATGTTATGTGGGTGTGTAGTTATTTGGCTCATTTGTAGACATGGGTAATAAAATATCTGTATTGCAATACCTCTTTGTGTGCAGAGTATTCATGTTATTTCTTCCACTGGAGTTTGCTCATTAATCATGGTGACAGCTGATACTTTTTTCACTGACATGAGATATACAGTTGTTAAAAAATTTGTTATAGAGCTTAATATTGTCATTTATGATATGTGCAAAATAGAGAGAATGGAAAAACTAATAAGAAAAATATTGATAGCAATAGTAGATGTTTTTTCTCTCAAAACAAGTGGAGACCTCTTTGAAAGGCACTAAGGTGTTAAATGCAAAGACCACAGACTTTTAAAAATGCATAATGCATGTGTACTCAAGAAATTACCCTCTTATAAACTCAAAATAATTTAAATGACACAAGCTATCTTAAAGGTTGCAAAGAAGCAAAAGTTCTGTTCTAAATAGGGTAATGTGTACATAAAGAAGTGGAATAAGTAATGTAACCAAATATGCGATGTCTTAGGAAAATATAACGGCAACCGAAGTATCAGCTGACATCTGAAGAAAGGGGTGAGGCTGTAAGCTGTGATCTGGTAAGGACACACCAACCTTATGGAACAGAAATAAAAATCGTATCTGAAAACAGAGGTCCCCAACTGGACAAGAAGAAACAACCATAGAGATAAAATCTTAGATTAACCCAGTTTAGGTTTCACTTTGACAGGATCCACCATATTAAAGGTATTATATAATAGCATTACAAGAAAATAATGATAAAACATTTGGAGGCAGTGACCTTCTTCAGGGACCTGAGGTGGATGAAAACCAAGAAAAGTTTATTAAAAAACCCTCAATGAGTTTAAAAGAGCAAAAGTAAACTTTCAAAGGAAGCCTCAACGCCAAATTGGGAAAAACCCTGGCTTCTCTACGGAAAGGGGAGAAAGCAAACCAGAAGTAGCCTCTTTTCTATTTCAGACAAGTGTTTGTCACATGTATACTTGGCCACCCCAGAAAGAATTCAGCCTTCCTGGGCTTCTTCTGTGCTAGTACAACTATACATTTTGGGTCAGAATATATTTCCTTGGACATTCATAACTAAATTCAAACTGTTGACAACTCTCCAGCTTGTATTTTCTTTATTTTACATACACGTTAAGGTGTTGTTCTATAAGGACTGTTAGGGATGCCTGGGAAAATTAGTAGCAGTTTATTTTGTACTTTCTGTCTTTGAAAGTACTACCAGAAAGTTTCACCTGTTGCATAAAAGACTATTTCAATGCATCATGACCAAAGGAGGAGAGAAAGTGCCTGTTAAAGGAGCCAAGAACAACATAATATGCAGAAAGCCCCAGAGAAATTGTGTGTGGGCTCTAGTGATCTGGTAAGTGTATCAATTAATCATTATCAATTTCCTTTAGTTAAGACAATAGAAAGTTACATGCCCTTGGTGGATATAATGTTTTGGGTTTGGTTTTGGGTTTTTTTAAAGAAAATTCGTATGTGTAGAGAGAGTTTTGACAAGAGGCTCAGGAGAGACACATCTTTCCTGTATGTAACAATATATGTTATTGAAGTTGCTAGAAGACTCAGAATATAATTTTGTCCTTGAACATACATGCTATTGCTGTTTACTTAAATGAGAGATATGCAGCACATCCCAGTGATCAACCTTGGCATTTGCAGAGAACTCCATCTAGGAAACCAAATGCTTGTTTCATAGATATGCTGCAGTTATTATTGTTGGAGAGATGTAGACACCAGCAGATCATATATGCTCTTTTCATTTTGTGTATTTTAGAAGCATAACTGGTCCATGATGTGCTTGAAGAAGCCCTATTAATTCTTCCTAGCCTCTCCTGTATTGAATTCTCATAGCACCAACTCTTACACAAAAATCTCTGTGAATATAAACATCTTTTGTCTTTCAGGATGATACACTGGCTTTCAGAACACACACTTAAATTTCTAGGACAAAATGCAGATACACCATGTTCCTCAAACATGAAAAAATGAGGAGAGAAGAATCAAATATAAATCTTGTGAAAGTCACTGAAATATAGTTCTGAATTAATCTTCTTTTTTTTTTTTTTTTTTTTTGTGAAATTCCAAGGTATTATTCTATTACTGTGGCCTATTTAATTTGCCATAAAAATTCTGACTGCATCTCTATTTCATACTGGTTTAGAACACCTAAAATTAAAGGGTTTTTTTCTTGTTTTATCAAATTCCACAGTCCATCAAGTTAATATATTAATTTGCCATAAGACGCAGAATACAAACAGTCATGTGGGAAGAGACTGGAGAGTATGTACAAGCAATTCATTTTTGAAGGAGAAAGGTTTAATTCCCTGGAGATAGTATAGCAGGTATTTTGCAAGTAGAGGCATACTATCACTTAAATCCTCAAATACTTTTGTCTATTGTTTTCAAAAGTAGAACATGCATTAGCCCATATTAATTCAACCTCACTGTGACCCACAGTGACATATCACTGTCCTTAATCTTTATAAATGGCTTTTGCACTCTGCACCATCAAAAACTTTCTTTTTGCTGATCAATACAAAGTGTATTTGAAAAGAGCATTATCTGCCTTTGAAAGGGCCTTCTGGACAATCAATGGTCTTCAGAAGCAGATGCTGATCAAGCAAGCATAGGCAACATTGTAGAAAGCTAGTAAATATTGATCTCAACTCTGAAAAGGAAATTGCCTTGTAGTTGCAGTGTCTGACTTCATTTTGCCTATAAGTTTGCTAAATGTTGGATTGGCTGATCCAGTAAACAGTATGGTGCGTCATCACTGATCACTGAGCTTGTACGCACGACATGCCTTAGAAGTTTTATGTGGTCACAGAATGAGATTAGCTTTAAACTAGAGTTAAACTTGGAAAATGTTGATTTCTGTTGTAAAAAAAAAAATCACAGTACTCATTGTCTACATGATTTCACAGTGGACTGAAGCAAGGAAAACCAAAAGCCCTGACACCGGCATGGTTTTTTTGAATCTGTACTCTTTAAAAAAAAGATAATATCAAAAAAAATCTGCTTAATCATTTTTATGTGTCAGGGAACCTTCTGAACTCAGTTGGTTTGACAAAGTTACAGACTCAATTTTAATTTCCTCCCCCCCCCTTCCCCCAGGATTTTATTGGTAGGACTTGGCATTTCTGATGGCAGAAACAGCATTTTACAGTAGGCCTAGATCCAGGCAGCACAACTCCACCAGTGCAGAGAGGAGACACAAAGGAACCTCAAGACATGATCTAATCTTCCATGCATTACAATAAAACTTGATTTTTTTCTAGATTTATGATGTTGTTTATGACAGAAATCTTGTTTAGTACTTCCAAATTGTGAGAGTCACATAATTAGCTGTCAGAAAACTGCACTGACCATCATTCTGTAAAAGATATTTTAGCTTACAGCACCATATAAATCACAGAAGGTGTATGGTCATATCCTGTGTCACTGAAGTCAATAGGACTTAATTGATATGCAGTGGCCTATCTGATCATGCCTTCAGATTATTGTAGGAAAGACTGCTCCTCACAAAACGTAGGGCAAAAATACACTGATTTCAGGTCTAAGATTTAGAAGTAACTACACTGGTAGAAGTGCCACAGATATATGATCAACTCTTCCCACTTGTCCAGTCAGCTTGCTTGCTCTGGAATAAGAACTAATCCCAAAATCTCAGCAGACAGAGGATGGACCACTTACCTTTGAGCCAGCCATGATGCTAGGCAGTAACAGGACAATACCGTAACACCATAAGCATTTTCTGCCAAAGTTATTCTTCATCATGGCTCCTTGCTGCAAGAATGGGATTGGACTGATGAAGTCTATGAACAACACAGATTCGAAATTTACTCAGTGGCGTAGGGATGTGAAAGGCAATGGCTGTTCCTCTAGCCCAGTCTGAGGCTAGGGGAATTCACTGGCCTTCAGCTCTCTGCAAATAATCTTTATCAAAAAGGCCCAAATGGACTTTTCAGAGAACACGTGTCTTCTACTTAACAGGAAAAATAAATTTGAAATGCAAAGACTCCTGTCACAAAAGTTTATGACAAAATATTTTAGTCATTACTTTTTAACAGATTTGCAGATTAGTTTCTAAACAACTGTGAAAGACCTTCATTTGGACTCTCAAATGAATAAAGATATATGTCACTCCATGGTAAATAATTTTTTAGAACATTAGAAAGGTTGAAGTAAAATTTGTTACACCAAGAATTACTTTGACACCAGAGTTTAGACCTATATGACTTGAAAAATAATAATAGTAAAATAAATAAAAAGGAAAATCCATACTCCTGAACCAAGTCTGAAACAACTTGGAGCCAAATGTTCTAGACTGAGCCTCTAATTTTGCACACACAAATACAGTAATTAGGCATGAAACTGCTCATGTACCTAAACTTCTTATAGTGTGGTATTTGATCTGTATTAGGAGGCAAATCAGGGAGCTGTTGTGAAGTTTTACAGCCACTATATACTTTGGAGGGTGGGAAGAGTATCCTGGGCTGTCCAGATCATAGATGAACAATGGATTTGAAATAGGGTTATTTCTAGAATGCATGTGGAGAATAAAATGTGACAGAACCATATTTCTCACTGTCAGTTTGTGGGCAGTTAAGAAGAGTGCTTGGTTTGGGTTGACAAGCCATATGTGATAAATAGTGCATAGTTTTGTAGGACTGTATTTTCTCAGCAAGAGGTGAAGACTTTGTCTTATTTTGGAAATGAAGTGAAATGACTGTGTTTCTGCAGAATGGTGGTTGGATGCCAAGGAGTATGGGAAGAGTTGTTTGTGAAACTTCACATACACATCGTCACCATAATAATGTCAACCACTTTATAGCATTATTGGCATTATTTTGCAATAATACTCAGAACCCCATAGGAATGTAGACCACACTGTGGTCTACATTTGTTCCTGTGCTGAGCAAACACATAATGAAATTGGGTTCTTTACCTAGTGGGAAAGACTATTGTTGCATCTTTGCAGCTGACTCAATGTATTAAAAATATATTACCAGAGAAAGGTCCATATAACTGCATTTGCCAATTACATACTAACATACATGGCTTAATTTATGTCTCTTTTAGTGCTGGTACTCATGACTGACTTAATACATGTGAAGGAAGCCCATCAGAGGGCTCTTAAACTATTTTAGAATACTAATCAGTCCCTACACACTACAGCTTTTATGCTGTTTACAGTAGGCTACAAAGACAGAAGCAAGCTGCAAGTGCAAACCTCAGCCCTTAGTCCTGTACTGTTACTGGCACCCAGCAAATGCAAATTTAAGGGAATTATGTGCTTGCTGATAATCAACCGCATGACTACACAAACGCTTAAAATAATAGCTGTTAATAAAAAATACGGTAATTCCTATTGCACATCAACTGCTGCTTCTCCCTAAGAGACCTCAGCTTTCTAACTAAGCAGCACTATTCAAAAAACCCTTAGTGGTGTCAGCACATTCAGAAGAGCTTACACTGCGCAGGTCAGAGAGCATCTCCACCACATCTCAGGCCCTTGCTGCACTGGGGTGGAGGCACAGGGCCAGGACGGTAACTCCTCAGTTCTTGGAAACTGAAAGGAACAAGTGACAGTGAAGTGCAGCACTGTATAAGAACAACTGAGAGGAAGACTGCATCAAATCCAGGTACTGAGGTGGTATTTAGATGATCAGTCAACAACAACATAACCGAAAGCATGATAGCACAAGGGAAAATTGTCAAAGAAAACCTGTTTAAAAAGAAAGGACATTTTTGGTTTATGCAGTGTAATATGTCCATTTTAAGGATAACATCATGTCTGCAAGCTCCTAATTAAGACTTCTATTTCTTTGGTCCTGCACAAAGTAAAAAGTGAAGTTCAGCATAGTGACTTCTTGTTTTAAACTAAGCAATGAGAATTTTATCCCCTGACATAAACAACCAAATCCTCTAGGCTTTTGCAGCTTGGTGAAAACAGCCAAATCTGCATTCAACTTGTTTTTCACATTTCCATCATTGTGCACAATGAAGCTTTGCAGAGCCCAAGGGACATGTGTTTAGCTGCCATTCTGCAGCACTTGTAGCATTTTAACTTCAAGCCTCTGGGAAAAAGCCACATACCTATTACTATGGCTTTAGAGTTTAAATTGTTAGTTGATGTGTCCTGTTTATCAAATCCAAAAAGCAGTTTGTACCTGAAAAACAGACCTGGCCCTGCAAGCAGAGAGGTTTTGGCTGGTTTGTTTTTTAAATAAAAGCCTAAAGAAGTGGCACTCACAAGTAAGTAATCAAGCATGTGTCCATCTTCTCTGCCTCTGAGTTATTTTATACTTGTATTGACTCGTTGACATTGCAAGTTTTGCAAGGTATGGGGCTCACCTAGCTGACCTTCTGTATGAAATATGCTTATGAGAGTAAAAACACAGGGTGATCTCTTCTTCATTCAGTGGGGTTTTGTTCACATGTTTGGTCAATGTAAAAAAACCACAACAAACTAACAAAAAAACACAACCAAAACACCTCACACACACACACACAATCCAAAAAAAACCAAACCACAAAACCAACAAAAAAACAAACCAACAAAAACCCAACCCTGGAACCCCTTTCCATCTTCTCATATAAATCTCATTACACATAATCAAAGAGAAGCAGCATTTTGCAAGTAGTAAGCCATTTCACAGTCTCTAAAGCGGTTGACAAAGAAATATATATAAATTGTACACAGAAAATATACATTTAATTTGATGTATTGCTGCAGACCAGTGCATTTCTGTAGGTTAGGACAGGTGTGTTGCTGATTTTCATTAATATATATAATCTGCCATCCATTTATTGCATATAATATAAAAGAAATAGTACCTGACTTACAGTGCAAAGACAGTTAATATTACTTTTTAAAACTAAAGAAAGGCCTTCATAACTGAAAGGATTAACATTTTTCTGTTTAAAATGCCTCTTCTTAAAAAGAAGTCTATTCTTATGAATGAGTTTATGTTCGCCAGTTAGACTATTACCCAGGGAACAAATGTTTCCTTGTAAGCATGAGACAACTTGCAACTCTTACTTTCCATTATTCGAAATACCAAAATAAAAGTAAAATTGCTGCAATAAACTCAAAGAAAATCTTGATAGGCAAGCCTGTTATGCAATATGTATTCCCCTCGCTGTTCTTTCACTGGTGCCAAAAGCATGTCACCCAGGTAATTTGTTTCAGACCCTTAACAAGACTTAGAAGCAATTATTATGAAACACTGACACAACAGATCTCACCAACAATTGAAGTTTGACAGCTTGTGAGAAAAGTCTCATGTTTATGTCATTGGAGAGGTGATCCTTGTATGACCTTCTTTCTCACTGCTGTGAATGATAAACTATCGTTTTCCAGTGGTAGTTCACTATAGCTGAAGGCCCAAATGTACTGTACTTGTAAAGGAAAATTTCAGCTGTTTCTCTGAATCAAATAAAACTGGAAACTCCTTTGGTTCCTTTGACTGATCTAGTTTAGGCTTTATGATATGCTCTAACTGGGTAGGGAGCTAAAAGCCTAACCCATATCCACACTGTGCACTTTGCAAAGGACTGTAGAACAAACATAGAGATAGATGTGCAGAGCTAATGCACATGTATGATCTGATTGAAGATAGCTTCACATTTGCTTTTCTAAGCAAACTGAAAGAACTTACACTGAGAGAGGGAGAGAAAGAACACGTTAATATCTATTGCAATATGTATTTGTCTTGTAGAGTAGAGCTTGGAGGGCTAATTTACTGCTTCACAATCATCCCAGCACCTGCAAACACTCAGATCAACTACTCTTAATCCACATTTCAGAGACAATTGGAAGATGATGTGGTAGGCAGAACTACATACTCATGCTGCAAGAGTTTCTAAAAACTGGCCTGAATTGGTCAAAGTTGCCATGGAGCAATGGAATAGAAATAATCTTCAGGCAGTGAGTTTAAAGCTCCCTGCGCTCCCATGCTTTGTTTGAACATCACCAGACAAATACAGTACTTCTTTCTTTGCTGCTATGCAGCTTTTTTACTGAAGATTATTTTCTAAAAAAAACCCTACCAAGACCACAAATAAACACCCACCCACTCCAAAAAAACCCAAACAACCCACCCACAAACTTTCTGACAGTTTTATTTATCTGTGTACTCACATTTTAGCTTCTTGATGGAGATGGAAGCCATACAGAACTCGTATCCCTTCCCTGGTGTACAGCTTAGTTCCATGTTATACTTCATGCTGTACCAATGCAAGCCTCATAAGAAATTCTCTACTACCTGCTTTTAAGTCACACATTGGCCAAACTACAGGTCTTCCTAAAAGAATACTTCACCTTAAGCTTTTGATCACTTGGTATCTTAAGCATATGCAAGTAGCATAGTGTACATTTTTGCTTAATAATTATAAAAAGAGTAAGACTTGCTACACATTTGCTCTAGGTTACAGATTTCAGATTAAAATATCTTTTTATTTGTGTATTCTGACAATTTGCTAGCCTAAAAAACTTTCTGCTTCAATGAATATGTTATGCAGCTGATAATTTATCACAGGTGTTACTTCATTGGTGTTTCCACAATAATACCAATCTAACCCATGTTCAGCAGCTTTAATAATAGCTTTAATCTCAAAAGGATTTCTGTTTACATCCAGGTTTTTATCTATATTACTAAAAGAAGAACATGGCAGGAACTTCTCTCTTCGCGTCTCCAGAAAGGAGTAAAAGTGAGGTCATCATTAAGAGTAGATGACTTGTTTCTGAATCTTGGATGCTCCAAGCAGCACTTTTGTTTCTCATACCCGCATGCCCTTGTAGTGAACAATGGCAATCACATTTAACTTAACTGCTACCATAGGAAATCAAAATATGATGTGGGCCAGCTGACACCAGAGCACCAGTTATAACATGATAAAATCCTTTTTTAACCCAATATTTAAACTCTGATTATTTTTCCTCTTGTCTAGGATTGCAGATCAGAAGACAGTTTAATTGCAATCTGCAAAGAAACCAGCTGTGGTCACATGTAGGATTTTTCAGTAGTACTATAAAAGCACAAATAAATAATAATAATGAATGGCCATATTTTTGTCCTAAATATTTGCTAGTTGCAGAGGGCAGAACCTTAACATGGACATACATTATCAGAATACATCATTATATATTAATTGTATAAAAGTTACATCTGGTAAATAAGTCTAAGAATTCTGTGAATACAGCATGCATTGACTGCATTTCACCACATCCTTAAAAAGTGATTAACATCAGTAAGATTGTATCTCAGCTGAGAGGCAACTTAACAAATACATCACTTGCAGGTCCTTCTCTGCTGGACCTGTGGGACAGCCTGACCTGCAGGACATTCAGCTACATCCTGGATTCTAGGAGGTGGGATGGAGCAAGGATGTGAAGGACTTCACATGCTAGAAACGTGTTGGCATCCTCTGATCTTGCTGTGACACCTGGACATTCAGTCACAGAGCTGGCTTTAAATCAAATGATAATTCTGTGACATTCACCTCTTGCAACGATATGTTTACAGTGTGCTTAATGCAACCATTCTTGTTCACCCTGGAAAACTTAGCACATGTGAAATCTATACAGCCCACACTCCAACATGTTTCATTAGACCAGGCCATCTGTTAAACAGAGAGGCATGAACTTTCGGAGTTGTCTTCTGTTTCTCCTTTTGTTTACATTTATATGAATACAATTAGCAGGCTTTGCATTAGAGAAGAATGGATAAAGGCAACAACTCAGCCTGAATAAAGGTTATCTAATAACCTGGGAAGTAATGGTGTGTGTGCCTGTTGTATCAAGAAGCTTCTGAGAGAGTTGGAAAAAAAAAAAAAAAGTTTGACAGAACAGCAAATTGGTGCAAAATATTGTAAAGTAATTTTCACAAAAATACATGCTGTGGTACTTCAGTAACAGCCTGGCACACTTCAGTGGCATGTTAAAAAAAAAAAGAAAACCACTGTTAGGAATCTGAATACCATGAAATCTGGTGGATTTTATCCAGTTATTTTAGACAGGTTGGTACATACTCATTCAAATCCCTGGTAAGAATGCCCACAAATGACACAACTTGTCAGATTTATTTGCATTCTTATCCCACTGACTGCAAGGTCCAAGTGTTTTATTTGGGTTGGGGGGTTTTGTGGGTTTTTGTTTTTTCATGTTTTTTCTTTGAAAGAAACACACACACCACAAAAAAACCAACTGCTTTCTGGGTTCAAAGATCTCTCTCCAGAAGTGATACATACTGACACATCTCAACCATGCTGCCCTATGGACAGACAAAGAAAGTATCTTGGTCTTCCAGGGGCATTAGCAATTACATCTCTTATCACTAATTGAACTTTAAGCAGTTCAGGTTTCTGTGCCATTTGCAGTTGCTTCCTTGATCCTAGGTATTCTTTCACATGTGGAAAATTGCATCATAGTATCAAATCTGAAAAATAAGAGGTTGTGTTTTCTATACAAGTCATAACAGCAGACTTTCAACCTTAAGGTTAGAGCAAGAGTTGTATTCTTCTTGTGCAGCACCTAAACCAGGTGCTGGACACAGCAAAACTTCTGACATTTAGGAGTTAATATAGCTAGTGTGTGTGCATGCACTAATTATGGATCACAGCATGCACTAGGATGCTAAGGAAGTTCAAAGAGAATATTAGATCCCTGACTCCAGCAGATGCACAGCTCTGGGGTATAAGAAAAAATGTGTGAGCAAATCACACAAGCTTCCTGAGCAGCTAGAAACAAACCTGGAACCCTGCAGGGTATTGTTGGATTTGTAAAATTGACAATAGCCTCTGAACTTGTAATTTAGTCTTGTTTTTCCTTACTATTAAGATTATTGTTTCAGTTTACTGAGCTCATTAAAATGTAAGTAGGGAAGAATGCAGGGATTCTCTGCCAGTATTTATGCTATAAAATATTAACCTGTTGACACCTTGCATTAAAATGGATTCATTTTTAGATAGAGCATAGTAGTTCTATCACCTTTAGTCAGAATAGCGTATAATGCTTACATGAAGTACCTTGAAACTCTTCCTTCAGTTTTGTGTACCCAAACTCAGTTTATACAATATTTAGAATACATTTAACACACAAACCTTGCTGTTTGAAGACAACCAGATCAGGCCATAGAGCTGGTGGCTGTGATGTTGCCTTACAGCTGTTCAGGCAGAGCAAGGCAGGATAATTAAGGTTAGAAATCCGTAGTAGAGAGCTCTTTCATTCTATGCAAACCACAGATTTTAAGGCCAAAAGCAGTTATTTTGTTGTACTATCCAGTTAACCTTAAGATAACTTCATACAGTCAGTAACAGGGCAGACAGCTTTATTCCCCAGCTGCAGTGGCATAGAGCTCATTTGTAGGGCATCCATTATCAGTTGAGCAAAACTGACCTGACTAATAACAAGTCTGCCTTTCATCTTGTTTTCACTGTGTGCAGCAGTTAACACACCTTCCAGAAAGATGTCCAGTCTTGAGCTGAAGACACCATGAGAACTAAAGCCACGACATTACCCTAGTAATCCATTTCAAGGGTTTCTCAGACCTACTGTAAAACTGTGCACTTGATTTCTCAGATGCCTCTGCCTTGCCTCAGCCTCCAGCTATTGCTTCTAATTATGCCTTTCTCTACTAGATTAAAAAGCCTTCGGTATCCCACACTACCTCTCCTGACATTACTTTTACAGTGAGATCAAACCACCTCTGACACTCTTAATACAATAAGCAGAATGATCTTTACACTTCTTGCAGTAAAATGCTTCCTCCTGGGCCTTCTGTGGGCCTTCTCTTCAATTTTGAGCATCCTTTAAAATGTGGATATTAAAATTGAGTGCATGGATATACCTATGTATTTGTTCATTACTTCCCTGTTATAATATTCAAGGAGCATAGTCTCCTTTTTTGCCTCAGCTTTGCCATTCAAACCCTCCATTGTTATGACTAGTTGCTTCTTACAGTGCAACTCTAACTACTGTAGCTGTACACAGTGCTCCTTGACATGTAATTTTGTATGTCCTTCCCACCCCTCATAACTTCATCTTTTTCATGAATGCATCAAGACCTAACCACCTAGCCCCAGAACTGTTAATCTCTCTGTTATTCCTGCCAGATTATATATTTTTTCCAGATCAAAGTCTTCATTATTACTAGACATGGAATCTTTTCTAGATACGGCCCATTCAACAATGATCTTCCACAGACATTTCTGGAATTTTAAAATCTGTGTAAACTAAATCCATATAACACAACTTAGTAAAGAACACTGGCAAAACATGACACATCCATGTAGCACAGTTTCTGCACCAATCAGGAACCTGGTTATCTTAGATGTCCTGTTTTGGCTCCTGATCATCACTACCATGTACAATACTCCACTGAGTACCACACAAATGCTTTTTGCCCATGTAGCACTTTACTTGATGCTACCTCTCACGTGGGTGTTGCTGGCAATACTCACAGAATCACAGAACCATTAAGATCAGAAAGGACCTCTGGAGGTTATCTAGTTCAACCCCACAGCTCAAAGCAGGATCAGCTACAACAGGCTGCTCAGGATACTGGCAAGCTGCATTTTTTAATATTTCCAAGGACAGAGAGTTCAGAGCCTCTGTGGACAACCTGTTCCAGTGAACAATCACCCTGGCAGTACTTTTTTTTTTTCTTATGTTTAAGTAGAATTTCCTGTGTTTCAGTTTGTGCCCAGAACCTCTCAACCTTTTAGTAGATACCACCGAAAAGAGTCTGTCTGCTTTTTTCTTTACTCTCCCTTCTATCACACTAAGATTTACTCCTGAGCCTTCCCTTCTCTAGTCTAAATGATCCCAGCTCTCTCAGCCTCTCATATGTCAGAAGCTACAATCCCTTCAGGATCTTTGTAGCCCTTCACTTGCCTTGCTTCCTTCTGCATGCCTAAGTCTCTCTTGCATTGGGCAGCCCAGACCCAGACACACCACTCCAGCTGGGTGAAAAGAATCACCACCCTCAGACCTGCTGGTGAAGCTCTCTCCAATGCAGCATGGCTGCTGCTGACCACCTATGCAGCAAGGGCAATTTGCTGGCTCACATTCCACTTGGTGTCTACCAAGAGCCCTGAGCCTTTTCTGTGGAGCTGCTTCCCAGTCAGTCATCCCCCAGTCTGTTTGGGTGGGTGCCTGAGGTTTCTTCACCACAGGGACAAGGCTTGGCATTTCCCTTTGTTTAGCTCTGGAGATTCCTGTTGTTCCACTTCAACAACCTCTCAAGATCCCACTTAATGGCAATGCAGTCATCTGGTGTATCAAGCATTCTACATTTGCAAATCTGCTGAGGGTGCACTCTGTCCCATCATCCTGGTTATTAAAAAAGATTCTAAACAGTACTGGCCTTAGTATCAACCCCTGGATTACAGAACCAGTGACAAGACTTCAGATGGACATCATGCCTGTGAGCCCAACCCTTCAAGCACAACAGTTCAGACTGTTTTCCCATCCACCTCAGTGTCCTTTTATCTAACTGCAATTCATCACTTTGTCAATGAGGAAGTCACAGGTGACAGCACTGAAAGCTTTATTGAAGTGAAGATAGCAGCCACTGCTGTCTGCTTACCCACCAAGTTAGTCAACTAATCACAGACTATCGGGTTGGTCAAGCATGATTTCCCCTACTCACAATCACCTCTTGTCCCTCATATCCAGAAATACCTTCCAGAATTATTTCTGCATCATGTTGCACATAATCAGTGAGGCTGACTAGTCTGCAGTTCTCTGGATTCTCTTCCTTGTCACTCTTGAAGATAGAGATAGCATTTGCCATCTTCCAGTTGTCAGGAAACTCCTTCAGTCACTATGACCTTCCAAAGATAATCGAGTGGCCTCATGATGACATCAGACACTTCTCTCGGCATTTGTGGATGCAACCTATTGGGTCTCATAGACTTGTTTATGTTCCATTTATTTAGTGTACCCTAAGCTGATCATCTACCAAGGGTAAGGTTTCCTTTTTCCTGACTTGCGCCAACAGCCTCAGGGACTGGGGATTCCTGAAAGCTAATTTTACCACTAAAGAATGAGGCAAAAAAGGTATTGAGTACCTCAGTCTTCTCCATGCCCTTTGTTACAAAGATCATATGGAAGCTGATCTCATCACAAGTTGAAGAAATTTGCCGTCTCCTTTTCCTCCTTAATTCACCAACCAACCAAATATAAAGCTTCATTTTAGTAAATCAGACTGTCTAACATGCCAGAAATTATGTCATAAGAAAGAAAAGAAATCATAATTTAAAATTCCAAGTATTGTTTTCATTCTACTGATAGTCTGGCATGTTCTTAAAATGTAAAGAAAATGAAAATGGGGAATAACAGGGAAAAAAAGAGTGGCATTATGTAAATGAATTACAGTATTTGGGAAGCAGTGTTCTGCATTTTAAATCATCACAAAGCTGTGAGGTAAGCAAGGAAGAAACAGCAGGATGGTTATGCTAACATAAACATTATATATTTAATTTTTAAAACAAAGATAAAATAGCATTTTATATTCTGTGTCTTGAACTATTAACACAAATAGAACCTCACAAGAAAGCATGATGGATTTGAATCTTAGAAACAGAAACACTTTTGAGTAACCCACACTGAAACTGTTGAAATCACGATAGGAGTATCGGAACCACCATATTGTCAGCCAACTAGTAGAGAATTTTCTTTCCAACTAAGAGCAGTAGTGGGCACTTGGTGGAGAATTAAGAGAGAAAGGCATGAAAGGCTGGAAAGTTTCTAGCATGACTGGACTAATCTTCCTTGAATGTATTCACTCCTTTCTAAATTCTTTGATTAGAGAGTCCATAGCATCCTTTTTTTGTGTATGTGGCTTAAAACTGCTTTCTTTGGGTGCCCTGCAAACCTTGTACTGAAATACTTAAAGTCGTTTTCTATTCAGTCTTCTCCAAGTGATTCACAATTTTATCAATACCTACCATATCCCCTTGTAGCTACCTCTTTTCAAATCTGAAGGTAATAGTGTCTTTACTCTCACAGAATTTGCTCCATTCCTCTGACCATTCTTGTTCCCTTGGTACAGAAACTAAAAATATGACAAAATTCAAAGCAAGGAAGATGCACATGAACAAGATGCACATCATGATTTGTACTATGTAATCTAAGCAGAATGAAACAAAACATCATGTTGTAAGCAGGGGTTCAGGTGTATTCCACTTTTTCAATTTTTCCTTCTGTCTTTTTGTCTTTATTAATTTTGCAAATAAATGAGTCCATGTGACTGCATTCCTCAATATCCTGGTACGCATACACAGTTGCTGTGAGAAGGGCATTGTTTTCTAAGTCCACCTAAAAGTGTAACGTCTGGCTCTAATTCACTATTCTCCCATGAAGGCCACAGGGAGGATTACATTTCTTTCTTCCCTATTCCCTCTTTCCTAGCTAATGTCTGCTGCTGTCACACACTGCTGATAGCAGCAGAGCGAGATGGGTAAACCAGATCAAAGAGAAATGTCAGCTCCAATTTTTGTCCATAGCATTGTAAAGTAACAAGGAGTTAAACAGAGTCATGCCATTTTTCAGCATTTACATTTCATAGCTGGTACTTCTTTCCCATACATCTTGCATTAAACAGCTTCATAATAAGTAAAACCCCAATTCCTTACCCTCCATAGCCTCATCAAGTTCAAAAAGGGCTGAAAGGAGGTAGCACGAAGCTGAGTTTGGCTCTCTGCTTCAGAACTGACATCCTGCAGCAGCAGCACACATAGGAAGAATCTCCTTTCCACTGTGGATTGCTATTGCAATTCTTGACTCAGCCTTTACACAGATTTACTCTGGAAATCAAATGGGAATTTATTGTACAGAACAAACGCAGAATATGCAGCAGTGATTTTCAGGTTAGATAACTGAATATAATCGGAGAAGGGAGTTTTGCCTTTCTCTACAGCCAAATCTGCATTCAGTGATGGAAACGCTGTCCTAGTTGCAAAATACTCTGTTAAAAGGAGAATCTATCACCACAGCATTAAAAATGTTACTTGATATTCACACTGAATAACTTCAAAAGGAACAGTAAAGGAAAATGAAAACAACCTCAGCACCTACAGTATTTAATGGCAGTGGTACTCAACCTATGGAATTCATTCTTCAGAGGCCTGTATAGAGCTTTTATCATGGGTCTGAGTGAGAAATCGCATGACATGCTGGCTCAGTTCTGTTTCTTTTCAGCTATTCTGCAAACTTGTTGGATGATATCTTTCACCATTTCCTTCCATTTACGTATGTAAAGTTTCTTTTTTACTTCTTGTAAAAACATACAATCTACCCAATCAATTACTTTGCCCTGTGACACAAATTGCAGAGTGCCTTTGGATTTTCTTAACTGTTTTTGATGAATGCATTCATTCATAAATTTTAATAAAATCGCCACACGCATTTTTGTATTTTTGACTTGTGTGCCTCTTTGTGATTTTAAATGGCTCTTCGGTTGTTAAAGGTCGAGTGCCATTGCTCTAAGGGGCACATTTTCATTTCAGTGCATGAAGAGTTATGCATGTCAATCTTTAATCAAGAGGAAAAGCCCTCCTAATGCTTTCTGCTCAGAAGCTCAATGCAAAGCAAAAGACACTTAAAACAGAATAAAAGTTGCAAGTTTTTGTTAAAAAATCTATTTTGATGTTTTCATCTAGCAAATCATTAATAACTTTATGATTAATGCTGAATTATTTTATTCTCTGAAACCAATGTCATTGTTAACATGAGTAGTTCCTAGAGAAAAGCCTGTGTCACCTTGTCAAGAAATAGTTTTATCACAGAGGCAACTGCTTTTAATAAATAAAATTAGAATGGCAGCTTCTGATGAAAAGTTACAAATTAAGTTATGCACATGGGAAGCAAGTCTAATTTCCAGGAAAAAATAGTAACACATTTAATTCTGGAATGTAATAAACCCATGCATTTGAAAGCAGCATTTCCCCCATGCAAAAACAATAAGGAAACAGAATCTTGATCAAACTGAGATTATAGCTATATATGCATGTAAAAGCCCTAACCCATACTGTTAGCAGTCCTGTTGATTTAAACAGACTGAACAGACTCAAGAAGTCCATTCTTTTTTTCATATTTTGCTTACGCTCATGTCTATAAATTCATACAATTTCTTATTTACCTAAGAATGGAAGATATTTTCTGTAATGGATTCATAATCAAGAAAAGAAAAAATACTTTGCAATTCCAGTGGTGTTACTTAGGTTTGAAAACCCAAAGAAATGGAGTATGTAGTGATATTTTTTTCACTCTTATTTGACTGGTTTGATATCTGTTCTTTATACAAATTACCACAGAAAAAAAAAAATTAAATTTGCTTTCTAGTGTACGAAAATATACCATATTAAAATGCATGGGGGGTTTGCAAGTATTTATAAGAAAATAACACAGAAAGTTTCTTAAAAAGAAAGACAAGAAAAATTGTTTTGAAATACAGCAGGAAATTTATTTGGACTACTGACCTAGGTTTTGTTCAGATCAGTTTTGTGAAGTTACATTTTCAGTGGGAAAAATAACAATCATTAGTGCAAAAGTCTCTCGGACCTCTTACAATGTTACAGTAAGATCCCCCTTGTTTTAATAGCAAAACCTGTTTTATTCTCTGGAGTTTATTTTTCAACCGGAATCTTTGGAGAACTGAAGACAGAACAAATTAGTAGATACGACTCTTCCAGCATTGTCTACCTACATAAAACTAATTTCTGGCAGGCTTTCTGAACTCATAATTTTGTTCTGGAATAAAGTTACTAGTAAGAGTGAAGAGCATTGACTGAGGATTTTTTTTCTACCCAGGTAGATTGATACACATTATGAAATTCACTTCCTTCAGAGCAGAAATTACACTTTATAGCATAGCAAATATTAAAGTTAGCACAGTGCAAACAATCTTTTTCAGACTGAAAATATTTAAGAAAAATACTGTAATATTCCCTCATAAGAACATCAGTTTTGTTAAATATGTTTAATTGGTGAAGTCTTCTTCATGTTTCTTAACATTCTTCCTAAATATTTGATATCATATCATCAAATACAAGTATTGAATTAATTTTCTCCACTGATGCTTTTGCACTTCTGTGGGAACAAAATTATTTTTTTCAAGTGCCTCACACAGCTTCCGTTGGCTTTAGTTCCCTCTAAACGTTGCCAACTCAGGCTACACAGATTTGGATCCTTCCTTTTGTACCTGTTATTTTCAGGCTTAACCCTAATTTCAGTGTTACAAAATTCAGAGCTATAAATAATCAGTTCATACTTTAACTGCAGAGGACCTCTGTTAATCCTCTGAGAACCACATCTTTACATGCCTGAACATATCTTCATACCTTATTTCCTGTTGTCAAGCTGCAATACCCAAAACACAAAACATGCATGCAAGAACAAGCAATAAATACTAGTTTGCTAAACCTCTCCCTCTCTCTCTGGTGGGAAATGCATGTGTCCCGACTGGATGTACATGTGTTTTCCCATGTGAGACTCCTCTCTCTTAACAACAAACAATGCATGGTTGTCACTGCCATTGAGCTGACTAATCCAGGCAGTGTAGAAGACGACTTATATATCACAAAACAATAGGACTAATTTGAGTGACAATCACTTAAGCAGAGCAGTCTCTTAAGCGACATACTGAAACACCGAGTTCAAAAGTGAAACTTAGTACTGCTTAAAAATAAGTGAAGAGTAATGATAACACACCCCGGGGTGTGGGGGGTGTGTGTGGGGGGGGTGTGGTGTGGGGGGGTGGGGCACGACACACAGACACATCCCCCAGATAAGAGAAAATACTAGCAGGTATTATAATTGCAAAGAAAATCCTCATCAACAGTGCTTTCTTATTCTAAAGATTTTTTTTTTTCGTTTTTGCTGTATGGCTAACATGCTGCATTTGTCCCTTGATTACATTTTCCTGATGAAGAAACTAGTTTGGCATTCCTGTTCAGGGCAGATATCCCTTCTCCGCAAGTGACAGAAGCCATCCCGCCGTTTCGGCACGCCTCGCTTCAGCGGAGGACGAATACAAGCTTCTCCCGCTCCTGAGCTCTCACTTACAGCTGCGGGTTTAAGGCCACAGCTCACACAGTCACAGCCCATCCCGATTTGATCCCCTCTTACAGGGCCGGGTTCGGGGAGACGCAGGGTTCCACGGCGGCGATAAAGGCCTATTCAGCGTGGGGTCTGACCTGCGGAGACGTGCGGGCCTGCGGCCTTCAGTGGAGCTCTTGCACCCCCTACAGCCCAACCGCCCGCAGTTCAGGGGAACGGGGCGGGGGGGGTAACATCCCAACAACAATACGAAGAGCTAATAAAAATAAAAACCCACCCTTTAATGACAGTTCCTCACACGATTCCTGTCATCCGGCTCAAGTATTATGAGCTTATACTCTTGTTCTAAACTAGCTGCCTGATAGAGGGGTACTCTCGAGGCAGAGGAGAGCAGGGAGGCAAAACGCCCGCGCCGCGGCTGCGCTCCCCGCCGCGGGGCTGAGGCCCGGCCCGGCCCCGCCAGCAGGCGCGCGGTCCAGCGGGCAGCGCCGCGGGGCTCCCGCCGCCAGGACGCCGCCCCGGGCGGCAGGGTGGCGTGCAGCTAACCCGTGCTGCCGAGAGCCAGGCCATAAACAGAAGGCCGTTCGCAGATTAGTTAATATATAGAGGTTCTAACCCAGTGTGAAACAAACAAACCAACCCACCCACCCCTAAGAAAAACTGCCTAAACTAAGTTAGCAGGGCCTTACGAAGGCCCTGTGTGGAAAAAATACTGCCTGGGTGAGACCTGATCCTTAAACCGGTACCTCAGCAGAGTGGTCACACAAAGGACAGAGAGGCTGGTAAAAGCAACTCTTCTCTCACTAAATCTAAAGTAAGCATGGGGTATGTTGTCTACAGGAGTGGAACATTTGCAAAGACACCGCAAGGCCCAGCTCAAGCTGAGCTGCCTGTAAGCTGGTGGCTGTGGGGGACCTCCCCGGCACACACAGAGCGATCCAGCCGCTCGCCGCCGGCCAGCGGGGAGGCTTGCGTTGGGCACCAAGGCTGACTGGGGAGCAGGGTGGCCTCACCGGTTTTAGCACAGCTCCAATTTAGCAGCTACCTTGCAGGCATCCTAAAGCCATTACATCTGTAGAAAAAAAAATATTTTAGAGCTGTTCTGGATCCTCATGGTTGCACCACATAGATCTTGTTTAACTCAGCTGTAGTCAAGTTACTAGAGACTGACACAGATCAATATAGAGAGTATTGTACAGAGATAACATTAAAGCGAAGGGGAAAGGAACATTCTCCGAGGGGAAAGTTCAGCGTGAGGGCCAGCTGCCATTTTTTAGGCAAGTTAGATTACAAGTCTTCCTATTTGCCTTGGGCACCTCCCATCCCTCACCTAAACAGTAAAGTCTCTGCCATATCCATTTATATATGGGGATATAATTCAGATCAGAACCTTAATTTTATACAGCCATTTAGCAAAATTAGTTTCTCTTTCGCAATCTCAGAACAAGTCATTACTCCTGTCTTCCCAAATCCATGGGTTTCCTATCTGTCTGGAAGAAGTCAGGTTGTAGGGAACATGAAAGAAAACAGAGAAGGTCTCTCCCTCATACTTACTTGTTTCCTGCAGTGGAGCAGCTTTTTGCTTCATGATGATGTAGGGAAGCTGAGAACCACCAGAACACATCTCCCGGTGAGACAGCTGTAGGCAAGATCCACCACACTCCCAAAACTGGGTCTGAATGGTATTATTGACTGATACAAACCAAACAGCCAGTAGAAACCATCAAAGTACTCCATCTTCTCCTTACAGTCACAAAGACTGGACTTCACGTAACGATAGTAGGTTTTTCTGCAGCTAAATGGTTCTACATACCAGGGCCTTGGTTAAAACAGTATAATCAATCTTCTCATTAAAAAATCCAGGAATGAGAACATTACCATCTCTTATCCTTGGCTTACTAGTACACAAAAATGTATGAAGGATTCTATCCCTCAAGCAGGCCTCCTCAAGATAACATTTCTTTAATTAACACCTTAATTAGCACTGAGAGGGTATGGCCTGTAGTTTATTGGATCTATTTAGCTCTCCAAGCAGCTGCATTGCTTTTAATCAGCAGCAATGTTTCTCAGAAAGCAGAAAAAGCACTCCTGTTCTGAATATGCTGCAATATGTTTAATCATTTATCTCGCCATCCAGCAAGGGGAATGCTATCTAAAGGCCTGCTTTATACCTGGGCTTTTTCTCTTCTGTGAATACCTGGAGTTTATGTTTTTCATGACTGATAGTAAGAAATTAATCTCAACAGCAAAGGCTTGGGAAAGTGAAAACTCTTGCCTCAGTTTCACTGCCTATCCAAAGGTTATAGGGATTAAGGGTAATGTTCATGTAGTGATAGGGTCTTTACATGCTCAGGTGAAGGCAAGGGCTCTTCAGTCACCTGATTAAAAAATGAGCGAAACGGTTTGTAAATTAATAATGCAACACAGCTTTTGTTTAATTTTTGGTTATCTCCAAATTAAATGGGAGACACAGCAATAATGTGTTGTTGTTGCTTATATGAGTAAGTTTTTATTACAATTTGGGCTGATCACTGCAGAGAACAGGGGGCTGCTACTCTCAGCTAAGTGACTTCTGCTCTACACTTGCTAAAGCAGGATTTGCCTCCTTGCTGCTAGCTTTGACAGGCTATGCTAGTTCTTAAATTACAAGTGAAGTAGCATGCTGTTGGTGAGGTGGCCATTTTCAGCAGAACAAATTACAATCTAAGTCTGAAACATAGCTCTTCTGAAATCAACCAATTTCAATGGGAACAGAACTGAACTGTATTCCTGCTGATAATTCAATGTAATGACAGTCCCTAATTTTCCCAACCACTAGAGCAGTAAGCATGTGCCCTGGTAATTGTCTACTTTTGCAGCCAAAAAATCCTCCAAAGTCAGCACAAGATGTGCATATACAGTATGCAAGAGAGTAGCAAACAGGAACCTGAGAAGTGCTGAAAACAATAAGAGGCTAAAAACACTAAATGAATTTTAAACATGCTCAAGATACTATCCTTTTCTGTGGCTTTCCCAGACAAAGTGGCTAGTACCTCACTGGCAATAAAGCTCTGACAAGTGTTAAAATCTATCCAGTCATTTATGAAAAAAGTTTCATTTATATTATATTTCAGTATCATTCTTCTTTCACTTTGGTTTATGCCACTTTCATTCAGTTAGCAACTGTCCTGACCAAATCAGGGTAAATGACAGAAACCAGGTAACGATTTATAAGGTTGGGTTACTAATCCCGTAGGAGTCTTACTTCAGCTGCCGTGCTGAGAAATTACCTCTCAATAGACCCACATCAGAAATACTGAAAATGTGACAGAAAACACCAAGTAAGAGGGCAGAAAAGAACATTTGAAAGGAACATGTACTGCTAGGATTTCTGTAACTTTAATAGCTTTCCACCTCAATTTTGGCCATCGTGAACTCAAGCTAAGAGAAAAAAATATATCTTTTTAATGAGTTTTACAACATGCAAGTTGCTTTATAACATATTACATAATGATGTAAGTGCCATAAAGAAGGTTGTGTGCTGCTCAGTAAAACGTATTAGATCATCAATATTTCTGGTTTCGTACCGAGGAATTAGAAATAATGATGAAGATTAGGGTTACAAGAATTAAAAAAATCCTTTGAATTGAACCATTCAGCCATCCCCTGGGAAATACTAAGGAATTTGTAGGCTGAGAAAATAGGTAAGTTTATAGGTTCTCCTTAGGTGAAAGAAGTCATGTTAACATCATAAGTTTTATACAAAGTTTCCATATGCTGTAGTACCCTCTCTGCTTACACCCAGCTTGCTTTCCCTCACACCCTTATTGTGTAGCCCACTTGGAAGCAGATTTATTACAAATGATCCATCAACTGTTACACAGAAGGAGGTCAAGCATCTTTGAGTAGCGTGATCCAAAAAAGGAACATCCATTAAATCCTCCTGCAAGTGACAGGCCAGGAGAGTTTGCATCAGTAAGCACAGAGGCAAAGGAGGTTTGCAGAAGAGCAACCCTTTCACTTAATGTCATGTTTCCTCAGTCATCCATACCCTGCCACACAGCCACTTCTGCAGATGTTCTGTATTCCTGGAGAGGAATGCAGACATCTTGAGACTCCTCACTTCCAAAATGTTTGGTGCTTTGTTTTGTCTTTTTTCCCTGTGTACAGACATGTACTTTCAACTTTTGAAATACCTGTAGGACCGCTATGTACGTTAGGCAATCCACAAGCTAGAAGACAATCTTTACTGAATGGGTCTAGGAAGGAGTCTTGTATAATTTTTTGTCTGATTAGAGAAATTCAGTATTTAGCTGCTTCTGAAAGGGCAACTCATTGCCTAACTGCCCAAATGCAGCTTCCAATCTGGCACTGTGTGAGCTAAATCCTGCTGGCTGTCAATAGGACATAGATTTCTGTTATTTTTTTCTAATGGAACTTAGGTTTTAATGATATTGTGTAAAAACTAAACAGTAATTCTAAAATGATTGAAAATGAAAGGAGAGATTAATTAGTTGGCTAAATGTAATGATTTTCATCATATAAAACTCGGCATATACTAATCATCAATTACCACTGTAGGCGCACAAAGGAAATGCTGTCTCTATCTATGGTCCAAGATCAGGAACCATGGCAAAGTTATATCAGAAACTATGCTTACTTTTATAGTTAGAAAACAGTCTCAGACTACCACAAAGAAGTTTATGAAAGCATGTGAGGTATAACACAGCCTGATGAAGTTATGTTTGTCTCCATTGTTTTCATTTTAAATAACCACAATTTCCAAAATCCTAAACTTTGTTTGGAGTGAGAAAGTAAATCAGCATAAAATTTTTGAATTGCTGATTCATGTGGAAACATGGGAAGAAAGGTCTAAAGCTCTCATTGTCTATCAATGAACAATTAACTTGATCAGGCCTGGTAAATTTTCCTGTTTTGATAAGAGGCAAAAGTGGCTTTTTGCCGTCTTTGAAGCACTGTATGTTGTGAGTCTCTAATTTTTGTGATGAAAGATGCAAAGAAACTGCAGTAGGTAGAGAAGTCTGACTGATGCTGCAGAAGCCTAGGCGTCTAAAAACATCAACTTAAAGAAGACCTAAGAGGTGCACAGAAGAAATAAACATTAAGTTAGGAATCAGAGAAATAAACCTCTTTGCTTTCAGCAGGGAGTGCAGTCTCCAGGCTGGTATTAAGCTCAGGAAGATAAGGCTGCTATGGATATATTCCTCATACATAAAAATTAAAGGAAGCAGGAGAGTATTGAAATGGCTATTTAATATCTAGTGTGATTATAAACTTTGCACCTGGACTCACACATTTTCCTTCCATAGGTATTTTGCCTAAACTAAATGCAATGTAACAGCTACATACTATACAAGCTTTCACTGTCTCATTTGGGAAGAGTGAAAAAAAGATAAAATTTACAGTTTATTAGAAGAGTGAAAACTGAATGGATCATTAGACATCTTGAGTGATTCTCTGAACAGGAGCTGTTCCATACCTCTCCTGCTGGTCCTCGAGTCTCAATAAAGTGAAAATCTGAATAGGTTCTTAGATCTGGAATGGTGCTGACATTCAGGTACTAAACTTGATGCTGACTTCATTAACATTATCTTAGACTTGTTCATTTTGTTTTCATTAAAATCAAGATCCTCTAACACTCCAATATTTTGTCTTGCTGTGAAGTAACTGCTAAGCAATATAGGTCAGGAGCAATGCATTATTAAAGTTGGGTGACATGTCATTTCTCACCTCATGGTTGTAACCACTTTTATGGATGTACTCTCAACTGCTAAAATCCCAAGGGTATTTATTAATGGTGTTTACCATAGACCTACACTGAAACTTTTGTCAAATCAAGCGATAGGTTGAGCAAGTTTGTGAGTGAGCTGGAAAGTTCTTGCTCCTGTGAGCTTATCCATAAGATAATATTAAAACAGTTCCAAGTCTTCCTGTCAATTTTCAGTGAGTTTCAGAAATGACTCATTATCTCCAGATGTCTCAGGATTTAATTTTTTAATATACCCTACTAACTATTCAGTACTAGGTAGAAACAGAGATTCTTTAGGGTGAGCTGAATTGCTACCTTGGCCTCCACTGGCTATGCTGGCTGGACATGGGTTCACTAGGATAGGATCTTCAGACACCTGCAGCACACCTAGAAACCTTTTTTGTGGATTTTCCTTCCTACATTTAGGAATCTTAACCCAGAGCAAAGTCTCACTAGAGGAATCGCAGAGCAAGCTCAGCATGGCTGAAGTTATACACTCATCTTCCCAGTACGGCAATGACAGAAAAGCCTCTGAGAACCCAGTCCGACAAATTATATTCATATAGTTCAGACATGATACGTGGAATGGTCCTTGTTAGGGAGTCTTTCCTTCAAAGACTGCATCGTGCTTGAGACATGTTGCATGGAAATAGATTTAGTTCCATCTTGGGAGAGCCAGGAAATGAAAAGTGACTCTGAGATTAGTGAATCCTGCAAGTTATATGGTCAGTGTTCTAGACAAGTCACCTCCTATTTTGCCAAAACCCAGTGGCACTAAAGCAAGTGCTGAAAGTGGAGAACATTTTAATCAGAGAATATGTCCTGTACCAGAAGAGAAGAAATGCAAAGCAGAAAATTCTGACAACAACAAATATCCAGAAATAGTTTTAATAGCTAATCAATTAAGTAGTACATGGAAAAGGTTTCTTATTAAAAAAAAAAAAAAAAAAATTGCTTCACTGTCTCTGTGATGAAATATCATGCTGCAGAGTTTGGGTGGTTTCCATCTCAGCAGAAGGGGAACCAATGTTCTCTGAGACAAGCTGGCTAGACTAGTCAGAAGGGCATCCAAAATGCAATATATGTACTTGATGTTTTTAAAGGACTATTTCACAAAGCTGAAAATAATTACAAGACATATCAGGCCAGAGAAAAAAATCAAAGAGAAAACATAAATGGCAGTTTGGAACTGTTTAAGAATGTTTTACTAGATGTCCAAAAAGCCACAATTCCGTATCTGACAGAAAAGGCTATATGGATTTAAAAAACAGCCTGGTTTAGTGGGGAAGTGAAGGCAGCTATAAGGAAAGGGAATAAAAAAATAATATAGAAACAAGATGAAAGTAAAAGGGAAGAGAAATAGAGAGCAATGAATATAAACTAGGAACTGTTCAAACCTGAGAGAGAAGAAAAGAATAAAAAAAAATTAAAAACATATCAATGACCAAAAGAGCTAAGGACAAGACAGAAGAGCTTGTCTGAAAGTAGCTTAAGGAATGAAGGGAATCCTAGTAAAGGAACAGAGCCATTATCAGATGGTAATGGAAGGTGTGTAAATATTAATACAGCAATGCTCTGTGTTGTGAGGAGAAACAGGATGAAGTATTAATCATCTCATGATCATGATCATGACATATTTCCCATTCTTGTAGTAATGCAAGAGAATACTAAAAGGCCTCTGAAGCTGGGCATTTTGAGATCAGTAGCTCTAAATAATTTGCTTCAAATCATGTGGAAACATTAACTTTCTGGATTATTACTGTTGCTTTTCAGTTATCCCATAAAATACTGAGGTTTTCCTGAAGGCTAGAAGAAAGCCAGTGAGGCACTGATATTTAAAAAGGGGAAATGGGATGATGCCAGTAACTGCAGGCCTGCTGTCATGATAACACTGGAAAAAGATGATGGGATGGCTGATAAGAGACTTGATGTATAAAGAATCAAAAGAAAGTAAAAAAACCCTACTCTCAGTCAATATGGGTGTACCAGAAATAGATCTTATCAAGCTAACTTAATATATTTTTAATAAGATTACAAATTTGGTTGCTAAAGATAATCAAGTTAATATAGAGTACGAAGATTTCAGTGAGGCATTCCACTTATTACCACACAACACTTTGATTAAGAAATGAGTGTGGTACAAAATCAACATGTAATATATTAAATGGATTAAAAACTGGCTAACAAGTAAGTCTCAAAGTACTTCTAAGCAGAAATTATCATCAAATATATGTACTTCTAAATGGGGTCTGAAAAAATAGTTTTACACTTTATTTATGTTTTTATCAGTGGTAGAGAAGAAACTTTGAATAGTAACTGATAAAGTTTGCAGATGGCACAAAAGCAGCAGGTATAGGAGATAATGAAGACAAGTCATTGCAGCAGAATTATCTAGATTGCTTGGCAATATGGGGTCATTTTAATGTAGCCAGTTGTAAAAACCTACATGTATTCACAAAGAGTGAAGGACATATTTATGGGATGGGGGACTATACTGTATAAATTAGTGATGATGAAAAGGACTCCTGGGGTGAAGGCAAGGTCAATGGGAGATAATCAGCTGAACAAGAGTTCCCAGTATGATGCTGTACCAAGATGAACAGAAAGTTGATAACAGAGCACTCTTTGATCTACTAGACAAAAGCATAATAAGATCAAATGGCTAGAAGTTAAACCTTAGTAAATTCAGAGAAAAAAATGTATTTCCAGTAGTGAAAGTATGTATATCTATTGGAATGACTTGGTAAGGACTGATTCTCTAGCATATGGCATATGAGGTTTTAAAATTTTGTTTGGTGACTTCCTTTTTATTTTATTAGAAATTCCTGCCCCCCTCAAAAAAAAAAAAAAAAAAAAAAAAAGGAGAAGCACCGCCAAATAGGAGTGATAGGAGTGATTCAGAGGCAGCTTATGTTGCACAAAAGACCATACAAAATCATCTCATTCAATGTTATTTCTGAATTCTACATGTACTTGGCTAATTCCTTTATTCACATTATAGCAATGGTGAGGCTACTATCATTCTGGTCTGATTTACCTTTATGAGAAGGATTTTGTTCTTGTCAGGTAACAGTAGTTAATGCAGTTCTGAAAAACCACCATGGTTAATCACAAATACCATATTTTCAGACTTCGGTGGGGATTTGAAGTGTTGTCACAGGTGCTACAGGTGGCGTTGTTCTAGCAATTCATTGCAGTAGAAATTGAAAACTAGATGAACTAGATGAACTTTGATGAACCAGATTTCATAAAAACCCTTATGGCCTCTCTTTGGGGTTTTTTTTGGTACATTTTAAAAGCTTAGCACTAGGACTGAGGGGTTTAGTTAGCTTCTTTGATCTGCTTCTTCAGTTCAAGTCCCTCCCCAAGTGCTTGAATAATGTGTAGGACCTAAGCACAAGACTCACAGTAGCCTGTCTTTTTAGAGTGATTTTTCAGCTTTCAATTCACAAGCCTGGGCTGTGTGACAGCAGAAGACAACTCACTACCTTACTCTCCAGCCAGGAAATCCTGGATGAGTTTGACTGTGAGCAGGTCTTCCCAGAAATGGTAGGATCTTTCCACTCTCTGTCCAAGAGTGACAGACAAGAAGCTCCTCAGTTCCTGAGAAATCACAGTGTCAGCCCTATTTAAAAGACAGCAGCTCACAATCTTTTAGCATGGCTTCATCTAGAAATTTGAATCAAAATCCAAATTAAGCTTTTCAAATAAGGAATAAAGTTTTAATCATCCACAAGTACTTTAAGTATTATTAAAAATCATGACCTATTTCCGTTATTAAAAACAAGAGACTGAAAGCCTTTCAAAGTCGTATTTAAGCCTCCTGCTGACATTGCTATACTAAAATATGATGGGGGCTTTATTATGTTGCTTGGCTGTGTGTTATGGGGCATTGCTGACGTTCTCCGTAGCATATAAAATTGAGGAAACAACTAAGAAATGTTTTGGTTACCTCTCAGACTTGCAAAAAGAAAGTATTAAAAGTGAGCAATTTAAAAAGTAAAGTTTTTTCTTAGAAATAAAATTAAAGTTCTGTTCAATCTGCTATTTTGGTCGTCTATCTCAATAGAAGGTGAGGGGAAATTTTATTTCTGATATCTGGAATCAATTTGAATAGAAAAAAAAAATCTAGAAGGAAAAAAGATAAACAATCCTGACATTTCAGTTAGCAATCAGATGTGACATAAACACTGAACAAGATTCTGGGAGTCTAACCATACCATGCCTTCCTCTAATACAAATGAAAGGTAATCCACAATTATGGGCTCTAATTATTTAATAAAATGTTTATTTGTATTTCTAACTCTCCAGGTGAAATTCAATCCCCTGCACTTGCATGAAGCCAGAGTAATTGGGGGTCTGTGCAATGGCTGTGTAAAGGGACTGGTGGGGTGAAATTCATCCTTCCCAACCTGAGGCTCGTGACTTCTCCATGCTGCTCCAGTTCCCCAGCCAGCTGCTCTTGTCTGTGCCTTTGCAATGCTTCGTTGGGAATGGCAGTTGCAATCTCTCCATGCAGTTTGTAAGGCTTGGAGCTGTTTTTAGTGTCCTGTGAATGCAATTTATAACTTCTCTTGCCCTTCCTTGACTGAATATCTATCCAGAGAAAAAGATGCTCCATACTGCACAAGGAAGTTTAAAAATAGTAAAGAAGGAGGACATTTTCCTGATTGCACCACAGTAGATGATACCGGTGTGGTACACTGGCTTGGAACATCCTTGATTTCCAGGTGTCAGACATAAAGGCAGACTTTTTACATTCACGCATAAATGGAAGGAAAAAAGACATCTAAACAGAAAGTGCCAGTGACATTTTTAACATGAATTCCTTCTCTATATGTGTGAAAGACACAAAGTCTTTATTTAATATATGTATGTGTAAGTCATCAGTTGTTTTTTATGAATACTTGTGAGAGAGGAAAAATGGAATAAATCTATATGGGCCTCTGTTTTTGTGTGCATGTGTGTGTATTAAAATTGCCAAAGTAAAGAAGAGCTGTGGAGATGGGCTGATTGATGAAGCTGACAGTTTCCATGCACACTCTCATGTAAGAGGACACTTGAATCAAAACCACACCCTTTTGCAAGGGTTGCAAAGTTTTAGTCCATTTTGCTATAAAATGTGGAAGAGTTAAGGCAACATTTTGGCGACTTTGGTGAAAGTACTGGCCTAAGAAGTCAATCATATGGTATCAAGTCCACAAATTATAGGACATTCCTGTTATCTTGCAAGACTGAGACTTTCAGGCCAGGTATTATTTCCAGAGTCATGGAGAACCTCCTCTGACTTCAAAAACCCCATACAACAGCATGTGAACAATGTCATAGGGCTGAACGGTATCTTGTTTCAGCCCATGTGGAAGAGTTCTAAATTCACAAGATCAATGCTCTTGCAAATCTCTGACAATGATCTATACATTTGTATTCTGCAGTAAATAAAACACTTCTATCAGCCCATCAGAAGAAAACATTCAATTAGATAATTTCTTTTAAAGGAGACTTAAATTTAAAGCTCTTAACATAGATTCCCAAATTTTTTTAAAAAAAAAATCCTTCTTTCTCTGTTAGAAAGAGTGAAGGGGGAAAAAAGTGATTGAGTACTTTGAATGCAGACTTTGAGCAGGCCCTTCTTAGGGAAAGTTGTTTCTTACTGAAAGCCTTGGTGATTGTCTAATTACTTCCTTTAGAGCCACTTTGAATTGAACCATAAGATTCCAATGTGTATTGAATTTAAATTCTACTTATGGGCTCTGCTTCCTTTGATTCTGCATTTCTAGCAAGGGGAGCTCCTTACACCACATTAATCATAATATATGGAAGGGCTTCTGTGTTTGCTTCTGCAGTGCACTAAGTTGTCCCTGAAGATAAAAAAAATCCCCCTTGGAAGAAAAATCTCATTCTAAATGAAGATTTAAATTGAAATTATTGGAGAAGTTAAGAGGAAAAGATATGCCCAGTAAAATTAGAACAAGCATTTAAATGGAAGAGGGTATCTTTAATTATTTTCTTCCTTGGCATAGCAGAAAATCCCATGATATGATAACTAAGGATACTTTGGAGGGTTAAGAGCCCAACAGCAGAAAAGCTAATGGGATTTTTTTTTTTTTTTTCAGATAGAGGTTAAAGTGATGGTACTGTAAGTAGGCTGTCAAACTATCTCAGCTCACCATCTGCTACATATTAATTTACAATAGAGAGATAGGTGAAGTGGGTGTTACTCTTCAGGAGCTATACAAATGTGTAACTTTCTCAATTAGTATTCACTTCAAATGAAGAATAAAATCCCAGGAATCTCAGACCACAAGCCAGGCAGTATTATGTTTAAATGGTAATAGTATATCTATAATATGCAGCTAGAGCTCCATTGTATTGCCAAGAACAGAGTCCAAAAGGCTAGGCTAAGCCATTTACCATTAACCTGAGATTTCTTTGTTTTGGATAGGTATGCAGAATGAAATAAAATAGATGTGTGTTTCCAAAAGGCTTTTCTCTTTTTTTCTTTTTTCTTTCTTTCTTTCTTTCTTTCTTTCTTTCTTTCTTTCTTTCTTTCTTTCTTTCTTTCTTTCTTTCTTTCTTTCTTTCTTTCTTTCTTTCTTTCTTTCTTTCTTTCTTTCTTTCTTTCTTTCTTTCTTTCTTTCTTTCTTTCTTTCTTTTTCTTTCTTTCTTTCTTTCTTTCTTTCTTTCTTTCTTTCTTTCTTTCTTTTTCTTTCTTTCTTTTTTCTTTCTTTCTGTCTTTCTTTCTGTCTTTCTTTCTTTCTGTCTTTTTCTCTCTTTCTCTCTCCCTTTTTCTTTCTTTCTCTCTCCCTTTTTCTTTCTTTCTTTCTTTTTCTTTCTTTCTTTCTTTCTTTCTTTCTTTCTTTCTTTCTTTCTTTCTTTCTTTCTTTCTTTCTTTCTTTCTTTCTTTCTTTCTTTCTTTTTCTTTCTTTCTTTCTTTCTTTCTTTCTTTCTTTCTTTCTTTCTTTTTCTTTCTTTCTTTTTTCTTTCTTTCTGTCTTTCTTTCTGTCTTTCTTTCTTTCTGTCTTTTTCTCTCTTTCTCTCTCCCTTTTTCTTTCTTTCTCTCTCCCTTTTTCTTTCTTTCTTTCTTTTTCTTTCTTTCTTTCTTTCTTTCTTTCTTTCTTTCTTTCTTTCTTTCTTTCTTTCTTTCTTTCTTTCTTTCTTTCTTTCTTTCTTTCTTTCTTTCTTTCTTTCTGTCTTTCTGTCTTTTTCTCTCTTTCTCTCTTTTTCTTTCTTTCTTTCTTTCTTTCTTTCTTTCTCTTTTTTTTTTCTTTTTTTTTCTTTTTTGTCCTTTTTTCACAGAAATAAATGCACTTTTAGTTTGTGGGAAACTGTATTTTCTTTAAAAGCATTAATTCCCAGTTTCACCAAAATCAGATCAAAACTTAAAAATAATCTCTACTTTCCCCCATTCCTGTATGAACCATACACTAGTTGAAGAAAAATAGAGAACTAATTTTTGTGCATAGGGAGCCAGCAGCTACTCATAAAAGTAGGAAGAGAGTTATTTTTCTCACTGTAATGGCAGCACAGAGCCCTATCCTATATGCTGGATACATGTGGGACTTACTTCCTTTGGGCTAATTCCCTGACTCTCTGAACGAGACTGAAAATCCTTCTCTTGATCTCAAAGGAAATAGTTCAAATGCTGATACAAGCACACTAGTGTGGAAATGCGGGCTGTGTACAGTTTATAACTGTTGAAGATACCCGTTAAAATGTGGTGAGGTTCTTCTTTGTTAATTAAAAAGTTTGACTGTATTATTATATAATAAATAGTGTCTCCCTTTAAATTAATAGATATTTTCCCTGGTCTCTTCAGCATGAAATACTGGTTAAAAATTAGCAGTGCTTTAGTGAAAAACATGATTAGACTTAAGCTAATTATAGCAGACCTGGCCTTGTCTTATGTAGAAAAATCCCTTAAATCTGGAAGAACGCTTTATCCCAAGTTAGAAGCACATTTATTTTCCTCATTCATTTGTTGCCCAAAGGGTATGGGATTTCCCACCATGCCAGTCTTTTTCGTCCCACAGTCAGAAGTTTCCCCAGACCTTCCCCTCCCGCCTCCCTTGAAGGAAAAACACCAAATTCAGGGAAAAGTAGAGCTATGCTTTAGTTTTCACTATGCTGGATCTTCTGTGCAAAGCCAAGGTAATAACAGCATGTGAGCAACAGAAGCCATGGGACAGGGCTGCAACACTGTCTGAAGCAGGGAGCATGGGGGTACAGCTCTTCTGCAGACAGCAGCTGTAATGGTGTGGTCCACCTCGGAGGCAAGTTTCTTTATAACACACGGCCATCTCCTGCTAAACGTCCAGAGCAAAGGTGGTATGCTCAGCCATAATTTAAAGGGCCATGACATGAAGAAAGGGTTATGATGTTTAACTTATAGGCCATCCAAATGTTATAGGCCCAAGCAAGTTCCTATTAGCAATAACTCAAGTCCACCGAGGAGATTTGACATTCAAAACTGATGAGCACTAATCCCTCGAGCCTGCTCCGACCCAGCCACGCTCAGGCCACTTGGTAACCCGAGTGACCCAGGAGTCAAACCATGATAACCCTCTTCAATTTAAAGAGCAGCTTCTCCCCATCTGTCTGAGTTCTGACTCTGCACAATAAATTTCCCAAAGAGCATAAAGAGCCATCTAGTGTATATCAAATCAATATCATTGTGGCTTGCAGCGATATCTGAGGCTACAGTTCACAAAATAAACTAGGCCAGGGGCTGGATTTCTGCCCTTGGCAATCAATCAGACTCACTGGGTCATAGATTTTAGTGTAAATTAACACAGCAGAAACAATCACGCTCCCCAGATGATGATATAATACAGTATTTGCTTTTCTTTTCCCCCCCATTTCATTGCTCATGCTCGGCGGCTAAGCTGTACTGAACAAGAATAATAAAAAGCAATGATTAGAAAGGTGGTGGTAATCATAAAGCAGAACATTAATATTCTCCTGACAAATGTATAAAAAATGCACATAAAATATATACACAATATTAAAGGGGAAAAGAAGAAGGGAAACGGCATTAAGTCACTGATGTTTCAAGTACATTATTTTTGCTTAAGAATTTTAGAAGTGATCTTGTAAATCATTGCAAGTGGTTATCATTTTCTTTCATTACCAGATTTGAATCCAAAGATGCTAAATGCTCTGTTACTGTCTTCATATACCGCTTCCCATGCATGGTGTGGAGCACACTGACAGCTCCTTTCTCCACTTGCAATTTGGGCTTTTCCAACATTTACCTGAGCATTGCCAGCATTTTTCCCTAGAGGAGTTTTAATTTTTTTCTCTTGAGCATGTCATTGTTGTAGGAGAAGAGGCACCTAATATTTCATGACACCCACCTTTACGTAAATCTCATCTTTTGAAATTTTTTCAGAATGTGCCACATATGAAAGCCTTGCAGGAATTACTATAATCTCTAATTATTCAATTGACGTAAGACAGTGTATTGTATTTTCTGTCAGAACCTCAGGAAGAAATGTCAATATTTTCAGCATTAGCAGGACATTTTTTGAATTATAAAGACCTATCTTCTAATGTAATTTTATATCATGCATCTGCTCAAAATATTTTACAGAAAGGAATGCAATACACATAAAGGAGACTAAGTAGGATTCTTTAATTTTTGCAAAGCCAGCTGGATGTTTAATTAATGCAACAGAAATTTCTGGTAAGCAACCATTTTATTCTTTAAGTATTCAAACCTTTGCATTACTGTTCAGATAGCGTAACTGTTCAGGATGTATTTATTTGCAAAATATCTAATTAGATTATAGAAACAATATTTAGTTTAGATATAATAAAGTACTAATCTGTGTACAAAAGCTACATGGTATGGATTAGAACTGTGTGAGAATAATAACTACCATGCTGAAGTGGTTTCTGTTGAATAGTCAGAATTATAAGATTTATCAAATAACAGTTATAAGCAGGAATTCATTTCTTAGATTAAATTTATCCACTATTTTCTGCCAGGGGCATAAAGAAACAGAAGCTTCAAAGGTAGCTTTCTTCCGAGATGATTGAAGGCAAACTATAGCTCCTTCAGTGACAAATCTACGCTTCTGTTCTCTGACAAAAGAAAGGAGCTGGATAAAGAGGCTGCAGAAGCGGAGCATGTCTTGTGCACTCTGGTGCGTCCAACTTAGGAAAGCTCCTAAGTAATTGCTACAAAGCCAAGGTACAGGATAGAACTGAGGGATCTGCCCCCACAACGACGCAACAAATACTCTGCTTCCTGTGCAGCAAGGATGCCAGCTCAACTACCAAAATACTGTCATTACAGGGCCTCATAGGGTCCTTCATGCTAACTGTGAAGGAAACCCCTTTCTCTGTCTTAGTTCTCATTTTATTCAGTAGGTACTTCCTATGAGGCTGAGGACTTGTCCATGGTGAGGATAACATTTCTGAGAAAGAATAAGTGAAATTTACAGTATTAGTGACAGGCGACTGCATAGTTTGTGTAAGGTAAAGCAACCTCCTCCTTCCAAAAAATACTCAGAAGCAAAAAAAAACCCAACCCAGTCTATAGGCTGAAGAAGTATATTTCCTTTCTTAATGATATTCCACCCATGAACAGCTGAGTTACAAAAACTTGCAAAGTATTATTTTGGGTTTTTAGTTTAAATTCCTCAGGAAAACCTGGTTGTGTGCTACCATATCAGCTGGTGTGTTCTGACAGCTGCTAGATTGCCCATTCTTCTAAAAGCTGGCATAGAGCAAGATCACCTTGAGATAACAAACACCTTCTCTGTTTGTTCATGGTAATTCTATGTTTAGCTTAAGTAGTTAAACATATATTCTTTTAATGTCTAAAATGTAGCATTTAACTCTGTTGGTGCTACATGGAACTTACTTTTACATATGAACTACTGATTTTTACCTCCTTTTTGAAAACTTAAGTACTCATATGCAAAGAAATTTAGCTTACAAGATTCATAGGGCTCCACACTCCATCTCGGATGGAAGAACAAAGAAAATGCCTCAACAAATTTTATTTGACCATTTGTGAGGCTGTATTATGCTACAGACCTTAATTACTTATCAGCAGGGTATTTTTTCTTCAGACTGCTTCATTCAGAGCACAGGCTGGATGCACACCGGAGCAGAATTAAGATCTCACAGGGTACCATAAATATCACCTTGCCCAACTTGTTCTTTCTGGAGTTTGCCACCTAAGCATCATTCTGCTTACCTTTTTTTAAGTGCTTTACAATAATAATTTTATTGCATCCATATCTTTCCCTGCATTTTGTCAACATAAACTGAGTCTTCATTTAATGACATCTACATGAAACTGCTCTGCATCTTTGGAGTGCTACAATGATAGAAATCCCTAAATAGGAAGTAAATGCTATCTGTCAATATGCTGTGCTGCGAAACACAGTAGGCCATATGAAAGGTCTGCATTACATCATTCACGGGCTTTCCAGGCTTGTAATGTCCTTTCAGTGAACCTGAACTGAGTGTTAAGCTTATAACAAAAACTGAAACCCAGGGAGTTACTTGTGGTTTAGGATTTTTGCACAGCTTCAATATGCACATACTGGGAGTCATTGCAATAGGCCAAAGATGTGTTTCAGCCACTTGTGAGGTAGTAATGTTAATAGGTAAAAAATTTGCTTCCTCGCATAAAAATTCTTCATTCCTCCATTTTAGAGTTTTTGTGTTGTTTGGGGTTTGGGGTTTTTTTTTGTTTTGTTTTGGTTTGGTTTTTTTAAATGAACACAGTATACTTATGCCAGGCATGTGTAATAGTTTTTTGCAGTTCTCCAGTTGCAGAAAACAGGCTTGTGTTGCTATGACTATAATTACAGATATTATTCTATCGGTGTGTCAATGTATGATTCTCTGCATGTTTGTATATCTGTGTATAAGAATAATGAAATACTCACTGGGCTAGAAGAAAGAGGGGAAAACGACAAACAAATCCTACAGTCCAATGGTCAGGGCACTCCCCTGGGATGTGGGAGAATCCAGTCACAGTCCCTGCTGAGATGAATGTTAATTACCTACTGGAAGTAGAGCACTTCCAGCGGGAGAGATTAAGAGGTACCTATTGACTAGCCCATGGATTAAGTCACCTTTGTGGGAGATTTGTGTTCAAAGACAATTGGGATTTGATCCTGATTCACTTAAAAGGTGAGCTCTCCTAGGCACTAAAGAGCTCATCTCCCTAATGTGAGAGAAACTCTACTCCTGGCCACGGGATAAGTTTTGACCTTGCAAGTGAGATGGATAGAAGCACACCTTGCTTTTTAAGCTTGTGAGGTCTTGAGCATGATACTAACATTACAGCTCACTTCTAGCAAGACCTTTCTTCGAAACTCTGGGGGCTTGGAAGTTTCTCTGGTAGAAACATACATGTAAGAAATGCAAATACCTCCAACGTTAAGCAAAGTGGTTGTGGGATAGCATAGAAGAAGGAAGGCAGGAGAGTGGGAGACTGGATGTTATATTTGGGTCTCCTAAAGAGGCAGATTTTTTTCTGTATTCTCCCAGAAATTTATGGCAATGTAGTGTGTGTGGGGTCCCTTTTATTTCCAGTGTACACTTCTAGCCCTGTCTTCTCTGTTTTCCTTGCCGCAAGCATTCCATGCCTGACCTTGGAAGTCAGTTGTTTCAAGGGGCATTTTCATGGGGCTTCTTTTGTGATAATGCTGCCTTGAAAGTCATCTTGGTATAAGGCTGTTCTTAGGTTTCAGTAGGCCTAAAAGCCATTGCCTTTGCTTTCCCTGGGAAAGTCAAATGTCCATCATGAAGGTTCCAACACCATAAGTCAAATGACAAGCTGGGGGAAAGCGTGTGCCAGGGAGCATTTATTCTTTCTCCTGCATGGATGAACAGCAGCTGCCATGTGTCAAGGTCCTTTCTTTTTACACTCAAGTCAGAAAACTTCTAAATTGCTTCTGTACTTTGTGCTCCATGAGCAACTGTTGAAGTCTTTCTCCAAGCCCTTCCTACCTGACTTCCAAATACAACTGTAGAGCTGTATAATTATATCTAATGAAACACCTTGATAAATATGTACAAATGGCAAATTTTGAAAACAAAATGGGCATTCATCTTTTTTCTTAGATTTGGCCTACAGAGGAAAACCTAATAAACCCAGACTGAAGAGCTGAATGGGAAATACAACGGAAGTCCTCATATTTCTACCAAACTACCCAGATATCTTTCCTCTGTGCATTTATTTTAAAATTCACTTTACCATTGAAAATATTTAACTGAATAATGGGAAATAGTTTATCTAAATTATATCTTTTGTTTCCTTTTAATCAGGAAAGTTATTTCTGAAATTACAAGGGGAGAAAGCTGCCAGACTGGTTAAAGCCAGGTAGATCTTTAAATCTTGAGAGAAAACCTGGTGCTATTAGATTTTAATCCTGTTTTCCAAACTTTAGTTATATTCAGATAACTCAAATACTCCTTAGGAAGAGAAACAAATGCTATGTTTCTTACAAGACCCAAACTTCCAATAAATCATTTGGGACTGAGGCAGTGAAAGCAATGCCAAACTGGGTTAATTTTGGGGTTGACCCCCATAGCTAATTTGACAAACGGCACTGAAATTTAACTGGTATTTTTTTCTATGCATGCCATTTTTGTTTGGTGACTGTAGGGGTTATTAGCATGGCTTGTTTCCTTCATGTTACTGCTTTTCATAAAGTTAACTAGTAGAAGTGGTGCCAAGAAAGAGAAAAAATACCCAACACAAACCAATTGGTTCATGAGTTAAAGTAATAAAATGATACAGTATTAAAATAACAACAATCCTGGCCTTACTAAATTGGCTGGTGCAAAACTAGCTAGTTGGTTACAAACTGTATGCAAAAGACAAAGCAAAAAAAGAGAAAAACATATTTTCCCATTGTTTTACTGAATGTCATAAACAACAACTAAAATTCTGGAAAGTAACGCTCTGCTTGTTTTTTTAAGTAATAGTAAAAAGCAGCTTAACTTAAATGGTATACCATGAGAAAATAATTTCTAATTATTTTAAGTATATTTGGATCAATTCATAGTAATCTTATTATCTTTCATGGTTATGTCAGTATTAGATTACTTTCATGTTTGTTTAAGCTATTTTGCTTTTTAGAATGTCAGTTTCAAAGGCAAATTGAGTACAGTTAAAATAATCAATGTCCTTTGTGGTTTCAGCATATGCAAATAACAACAGTTGAAAGGAATGTAGTGCTTTCTTATACAAACTATTAAGCTTTTACTGAAGAAAAACTGAATTATCTAGATAATTATATCATTCATTATTGCTACCTGCATATAGTCAGTAACTTACATCTATTTAAGAAAACTATAGTGAAAGAGATACTCTGTGAGAAAGAACAGTGGCTGGGCAGACTCAAACCTTGTACAGTATTGCTCAAAAAATGCTCATGTGAATGACTAGTATTAAACAGTCTGGTGCTGAAAAGATTGGATTTCACCTGGGAAGATCTGCATTCACTTTTTTGCTCTGCCACAGACTTTCTGTATGACCTTTGGCTGATTATTTCATTGTTTCTGAGCTTTGGCCCGGAGCTAAACAACGAAGCTGAGGTGTTTCCTTCCTCCTCTCCTTTGCCTACAGCAAGACCATAAGAAACTTGCAGCAGGGGTTATATCCACACTTTGCAATGTGCTGGTGTAGTACGTAGCCTGGTAGGGTGCCTGTCTCGGCTGCAGCCACTCTCGCAGGTTGTACAGTGAGTAATGATACTAATCCAACAGGCCGTCTGTACATGAAAGCACTCATTAGCTTCACTAAGATTTCCACCCGAGCCATAATTGCAGTGGTGAAGTGCTGACAATTTCTCAGCATGGGTCACCTTCTGAAATGTTTAAGGGGAGTGAAAAATACCTGAGCTAATTGCTAGTGTCTTATTCTTTGTTGTTTTCTCTTCACTTCCTCCTCTTGTGCTTTGTGCCTGACTGTCATGAAAGGGAAATGGACATTTTGCTAGGAATCTAAGGGCTCAATTGATACAGAAGAAGCAATGGGTGTAAAGGGGTGGCAACAGTCAACAGGCCACTCTGTGCTCCCAGTCTTCTCATTATTCAAAGTGGAGAGAGGTGCCTGGGGTATGCTGTGGTTCCTGCTAGTTTATGAATCTAGGATTTTTACTGGCAGAAGAAACTAAAGCATGTCAAAAGAAGGATGAAATGCATACCCAAGGTACAGCTGAACTTTTCCCAGATCCAGGAATACCAAAACACTATGGAGAATGGTTAAAAAATTTTAATAATCATCTTACAGGTTTCTGCTGCTTCTCCATCTCAAATGTAAGCGATGCACGTCATTACAAGATACCATACCATCATCACATCACTGTGCACAGAGAGCATCCATGAGATAGCGCTTTGATAAAAAAAATATATTAACTGACCTGCTTGGGTTTAAAATTATTTTTGTTAGTTGATTTTTGCAGGAGAAAGACACTTCAGATTACTCTCTGCAAAACAGTAGCAGACTGTGTTTTCTTAGTAGCCATCATTTTAAACTGCCTTAAAGTTTCAGCTGCCTTTGCATAGATCAGTTAGAAACTTTTTATACTCTGATAAAAAGATAGAGCCTTCTTCACAAGATCCACAGATCAGATTTACTAAAAAAACCCAACCAGTTTCTTATTACTGCAGTTCTTATTATTGCAGTTCTTATTACTGCAATACAAACATAATGTTGGTATATGACAAATTTTATTGCTTATGTTCAGTGGTAATGCTGGTGTAGTATTGTGTTAGCAGACTAAAATATTTTTATTCTAGCAAGTTTCTCTCGTGGAGTTTTAAATTCTGGGCAGTAGCTCAGACCTCCAGACCATTTGGTAGTGGGAGGTAAACACAAGGAGAATATTTATTGCAATAGTTTCAATATGTTTCAAAGAAGAAGATAACTTTTGGGTTTGTATCCCATTTGCATTATTTTTATGAGCTCTGCTGTAAATTTATTTGTAGAGTTCAATATTTTCAGAAATATGCTGCATGTTGAAAGCTGCTGATGGAAGTAGGAGTCATCTTCACAGTCTTGTTTTGGATTCTTTGCTCAAGGGGACTTCTGATTCTTTAGCTGCAGGTTGGTGAGGCGAGTGTGATATTTCCCATCACTGCATAAGAATGGTACAAAATCTTCACTTCCTTTGTAAAAGAGGTGTTCATGTGTGTAAGAAAAATGTTTGGTAACTGTAGCTGTGTTTAGCCAAAATGTCCTGGTTTGCATCAAAATCACTCTCTTTCAATATTCATATGTATTCAGATCTAAGGTTTCAGGTCACACATCACTGGAAATAAAGGAGAAGGTTTCTATGTGGGCAGAAGATCCTCCCCTTCTGAGAAGGGCTGTGCAGTAACAGTAAAGCTACTAGAATCTGTGACTTTCCCAGATGAAGCTCCAGAGGGATTTCCTTCTCACAAAACTGGAAATGAGTGATTCTGTTCCCTTAATTTCTCACCCACATCAATATCCTGGCTAGTCTGCAGGAGCAATGGCCATGGAATTTCAGATTCACAGGCCTCCAAACATTCTCTGTGCTGGATAACAATGGAATAAGAAGGCCCAAAGGAAAATGTGATGACCTAGACAAATATCAAAACAAATGAAGATTTGAAACACTTAGCAGAAATAAACTACATATAGGAATCAAACTTAACTATGAAAATGCAAACTAGAAAATCAAAAAGGAGAGATTTTTAGAAATTGCATGTTCATCCTTTTTGCTGTAATGGATTGTAGGAAAATTATAGATACCATAAACTATACTTGAAAGGTCATGAGGTGAGACAGAGGAGAAAAATGTATGTGAAACTATCTGAAGAGAAGAATTTTCAATAGCCAGTCAGGCTAGAAACAGATAGTTATTACTACAGAATTCAAAATATGTAAATCAAAACTTTTTATCATAAAATATTTGAATATGCCAACAAAGCAATCTGAAAGTCAGAAAATACTGATTACTTTGTAATATCCTGCATGCAATTTGAACTTGTTTAGGAAAAAAATGCAATCATACTTAACCTGATATAGATGTTCTCAGGAAAAAAACCTAGAAGGGAAAATATATACATACAGAAATCAAAAGGGAAACTATATTTATTCTAATAAAAGATATTATTTAACTGCACACTTCAAGGCATCCCAAAAGGCAATCATGAAGCAGGGAAGAAAGAAAATGAATATTCTGTTATCTGCTTGTTCTATATGATAAAAAAGGTATTCTTAAAAGAGGTGCAGTGTTAGCAAGCCCAAATTCTCAGAAAACTTGAATTTATCTTTAAAACTACAGACTACACCAGTGCATTTGAGTGGCTGTACTTCAGTGGGACCAAGAACTTATTCTGTGTCACAAGCAACACCAATCAGCAGTAAGATTAAAAAAAAAATTAGCTGAAGAACAAAATAATTGTTGCCAATTCTCATTATTTTTTTGCAAACATTATTTATTAACCATTTCAAAGTTTATATCCCTGGTAGTCAGTTTTTTTCCTGAGAATCTCATCTGACAATTAAAAAACAAAACAAAAAAACATTTGACATGCTGTAAATATTTTTCATTCTTTAGACTTTTTTTTTTTTTTTACTTCAGTCTCATGAATTCTGAATGCTTGCATTTGACAATAAGGGAAGACTAAGAATTCTATAAAAGGTTGTTTGAAAAACAGAAGACTAAGAGGCTAGTTAATGGTTAGCATATAATTTAATAATCAGCCTTCATTCCAGACAAGACTAACTATATTTTATATAATAAATGAATAAGGGAATACCTGTTTATTTCAAGCACAAATTTTAAAGAAGTGCAAGGAAATAATTTGCTGCTTTTAAAATTAACTTGTGGGATTCACTGTTGCAGCACATTTTATCCTAAATAAATATTGAATTTATATGTATAATTATTATGTATAAAAGTATAAATAGCCATAAAATCATAATTCTATTAAGAATACTTTCTGATATTTCACTAAGGTACAACTAGGAGTGTTAGTTGTATTTAGTAAACAGTGTCCCATTAGTCAGAGAAAGAGTGAAGTATTCTATTGTAATAGAATTCAGGAATTATTGGTGGTTTTTTATGCATTAAATGCTAAGCATTTATCGTAGCTAACTTCAAGTGCCCAGCCTGTGTTATTCCTGGTTTACTTCAATAGTACAATAAAAATAAAAATAAAAATAATAAAAAAATAAAAATAAACTAAAACTAAAATAAAAATAAAAATAAAAAGCAGTGTGTCAGATCATAGCATGTGTTGACTTGTGTTGTGAAGATGGTTATTCCTCTGTGCTGCAGTGGGTCTAGCTTAGAAAGTTTGACTAGAGGACCTCTTGAGATCCCTTCTATAACCTAACTTACCCTATGAATTATTCTATGTTCCTTAGTCATCTTAACTAAGAATCCAAAGGCTTCATCCACATTAATGGTTTAGTTCAGCTCCTGAAATTTATCTCCCAGTTCTCTCCCCATTCCTGTGCTTTAGTTCACACTGGAACAGATGACCTGGATGAAACAAAACTGGAAGATGCACCCTAGGAGTGCACTTACAGAGTAAGTGGCAAAAGGGCATTCAGTCCATGGGACTGCACTGGATCTACTCCAGACTGAAACACACTGCAAATATGTACAATGAGGATGTTGGTCCTCACCACCAGCTGCTGTACTCTGCATATATAGCCCTATTGGTCTGTATTACTTGTTAATGTGGATGTAGCTAGGGCTGGTAGTAACGAATCCAAGACTCCAGGCTCAGTGTATGAAAGAACCCACAAAACACAGATCAAACATATTTACAGTATCATCTGAAAGTGAAGCGGATTTACTTCATTAATGTTTTAGAAGAACTTCCAGTCTGCTTGTATACAGAAAAGTGCAAGCACCAAAATACTCAGTCATTTAACAGAGTTCAACAGAACCACAGAAATAATTTGGAACAATTTTACTACAAAATTATACAGTTTTCAAAACATTAATTTTCCTTTTTTTATTTATTTCTCTTGGAAATGTTACAGACTTGGTGCAACCATGTATAAATAGAGTAAGTATCAAGTATAAATTTTCTTTAACCTTCTAAAACAGACTTTATTTATGCAGAGCATAGCTATAAATATTGTGGAAAAAATCAAATATTGGCAGCATTTGAAATAAAAATGCCTCATATTACCAGAAAGACTAATTGCGATTTCTGATGCATCCCGGATTTTTAAAATGGCCTAATCCACAGAAATAGGTTACTAGAAATCATGCATAATGCTAGTAAATATTTGAGACTGCATACGTTCATGCTTCATATGAAAAAGTCCATGATCAGTGTTGCTTTTCAAAAAGAAGCAGTAGTGCTGAACATCTTACTATTTCACCTCTAAAGTTACTGGACCGTGTCACAGTAAAAGCAATCAATATTGGTTAATAGGCCAGATCTGTGTTATTAGTATTCTTTACAACCTTGACATACTTCATTTTATGTACAGATTGCCTATGAAAACTTGGGCTTATATCTTGTCTAGACAATGCCTTACATGGCCATTCAAATTAATAATGTGCCAGAATTATCCTATGCTTAATGCAGCTGTGCTCTGTATTGACTCTGAAAATTAAATTTACTCCATGGTGCCTATTGACAGCTGGGTCTCAAGCATATTTAATGGATTTGAATGGAGTTTGGGCTATGGCTTATGCCTCCAAGCAAAATGTTAATAGCTAATAATTTTCATTAAAAGTCAGAAGGTTTATCTATAAACGTTGCATTTCTCAGTATATGAAGTCAGCATAAAAAGAAGTTTAAGATCACCTTTCAGTTCACTCAAAGCACCCAGAATGAATCAAAAGAAATGAAAAATAACTTGTTTGCTGTCTTTAAATGCAATTCGTTGGCTTATTAACAATGTATTTGCAAATATGTGGTAAGGGAGTCCTATTCTAGTCAAGAAAAATAGCTTTACTTCCAAGAAGGCAGAGACAATACCTCAAGTTGCATCTGAACATAATGAAAAACCTCATACATAATATATTTATTTACAGCCCTGGAAATTGAACTCCTTTATTTATTGACAGCCTACATATGGCATAGGCGGTGCAAGTTTCTTTCACTGCTGAGCCAACATACTTTTTACCTGGACAGAAGAAACTACTTTTTCTGAAGGAAATAGAATTTAGTCACCACATCCAGGTCTTCTTTGGGTTATCTATGAAATGTCCAAAAACAGTATAAGCCAGTACCAATTTTTGTGGTCACTTTTCTACTCCAGAATATGTTCTCAAGAGACACCTAACAGAAACAAATTTTACACACTAATATAAGACAGACTTCTGCCACTAAAGCCACAGGTAGACGCTTACGCATCTAATTACTGGGAAGGCTAAAAGCCTCTTAGGTGAATAACCAACTAACTAATAATTTTTATACTTATTATCAAAATTGATTCTTTTTGTCTTAACAGCCATCAGGTAAGCAGGTAAAACTGAGGGAGTTTTTGCCACCCTCTGTTGTCCTCCCCAAAGTAACAATTTCTTAACACATATCCTTAGTAGGTACAGTGCAAATGGCACTATTTGCTTCAGATAAGGCATAAAATCTACATGGGTTTTTCCTCCCTGTTCTCCAATCTTTAAGTCTGAAATTATGACTTTTTATTTTTAAAAAAGGAAAAAATTGAACATTTCTGCCATTTTAAAACACAAGAATAGTGAAAAACATGCTTTCTAACTTTCAAGTGATAAACTTTCTTGGGCAGTATGACAGGGAAAACATATTAAAGCTGGAAAATTAAAAACCGAGAGGATAGACCTTCTTGTCAGGCTGCAAGTCTGCAATACATTTTGCACAAGAATATTTCCTAAACTTAGAAACAGTCAGCTTAGGAAGGACTACACTGGACTTTAGCAGAAGTCAAAGCAAGCCTGACATTCAGATGCAAGTGCCACATGCTCTAGCAGGCTTTGTGAAGTCCATCAGCAGATATCCAGGCAGTTTACCTTACATGCAGCAAAATTGTTTTTATTTAGGACCTTCCAAAATGCTGTGTGTGCAGTACAAACCACTGAAAAAAAAATATTTCTTTTTTTGCTTGTTTCCTCTCTTTTTGCTACAGACTCATTCACTTGCTATAGACACATTCTATACAAAATTCTGGTAAGATTAGGAAGAAAGAAGAAAGTGTACCTATTATACATGTAATATCTGTACAGATATAGAACAGAGGAATGTTGTATGCACACACACACATATACATAGAGGTAAACATGCACATAAACATACAGAATAATGCATAACCCAGAGAAATAAAAGTGAGAAATGCATTACAAACAGAAAACAAATATGACACCTGGCTCACCTTCTTAGGAACTGTCAGAAACAACTGCAGTCTCTGACTCACATCACAGGCAGCAATAATTAAAACAAAAAAAATGAGTAGCAGTTTGATGTGGAAGAATGTTTAAAAGATTAATCAGGGATTGCAGGGTATAATGTATATAAAGATTAAGGATGGGCAGTGGCATACAGGTGAACACACTGCTGAATTGTAATTAAAAAGAAAAGCAAGAAAGCATGACATTACCAGCTGGCACATCCTCATAGTATCACTGTGTGATACTCCATGGTCTCAGGTGAGACTTGTGCTGTGAAAAAAATACACAAAGGCTTCACAGATAACCTTAATTTTCACATTTTCTTCTTTTGGATGGTTCATCTTACAGTTAAGCATTTTAGGGACTGATAATATCTTTAATTGGAAGTGGGTTTTTTTTAAATAAATTTCTAGAAGATTCTTCCTCTTGGACTTTCCATTGAACTCACTCTTGATGAGAAGGGCTTTGCCTCCATACAGAAGAAAATCAGGTTCTACACCATGAATGTTTGATATACCACAAGATTTGAGACATCTGACTGAATTTAAGAGCTTTTTAAGCCAGAGTCCCATGACTACATCCTCACCTTGTGACAACACAAGCTGACTACAGTTGTCATACCTTCCACAGCATTTTTTCTGCAAGAAACCACAAGAATAGTGTGCACTTTCTTACAACAGTGCTTAGATATGTCTTTTATCTTCTGACTTATTTTGATTGCTGGTGGTCCTGATATGCATTTTGCCTTTCCAACAATCTGCACAGACTAGAAGTCCAAAGACCATAATCCCATATGTACCTCTTTTCTACAGGGAAGCATTATTTATAACCTGAAATGTATGGGTTTTTTCTTACATTAAACAAATCAAGAAACTATTGAAGTTGATCTTATTGGAAAATGAGTGACTTTTAACTCATGAATACAAAAGTGGATGTCTTTTGATACTCAAGGTGAAACACTAGCTGGACAATATATTCTCATTTTGATAAAATGTTGATATTACTAATGGTGCTTCTTGATGCCAGAAGTTTCTCTTCCTGTGACTCTAAGCAAACAAAAGAACAAAGAGTGTTTCTGTAACACTGTCAGAACTGTCCAAATTGTTCAGTTATGGTTTTTCATTCTTAAGATGAAACCCAGGAAACTCAGCTTGTCCTCACAAACACAAAAGAGTCACCATTTTTCCTTTTTATGCACTTACCTTTGGAAATGTATCAAACCTTTCAAAATTGTCTCCCTTAAATTTTTGCCACTGCTAATGATGGATGAAGTACATCACATAGAAGTGAAAATGCATCCTGAAGGAGTACTTTAATAGCAGATTCCCCCCTGCAAAAGTCAGCCGTTTTTTTCCTGCTTTCCTTTCTCTTTCTTTCCCTTCTCTCTTCTTTCTTTCCATAGGGGAAAAAAAAAGCACCCTGTAGTCTTTTGGGGCTTACCTTGTGATAGAGTGATACAGCAGGACTAGATTCTATAGATTCCACACATTTTAAATGACAGGAATTGGAGGCATATTTTTGGCTCATCGAAGTAAGCCTGCTTTCTAAATCTTACACAATAGCCATACTGTGACACTCTGACTTGAAATTTGCAGGGTGTATACTTTTAAAGTAGAGACAACTAAGACATTCCTTTTATGCTATTTTGCTCTTCCATAGCTACAGAAAACAATAGCTATGAACTTTTAATTAGTTTCTATAATACAGATCCTGATAACATCCACTCATGGGCCATTTTTAATTTTGAAATAAAAGAAACTAAGTAAAATAATTTCCTAATAGCTATAATAGATTCCGGTTTGCTAGAATACATAATCTAATGAACTACTGACAGCACTGAAAATTTTACTAATTGTGAGCAGGTTTTTCTTCCTACTCTCTACACCAAGCACACTAGCATTCTGCACAAATCAGGGTCCCCACCATATAGGAGAAGATGAAAATACTGGTGCAGGCTATGGAACATAAGATAAATAATTGAAAATGCATCCTTGCCTCCTCTTTGGATGCTGCAATCACTTCCTCTTTATCACCAGATGCCCACTGCACAGCTCCGTTTTCTATTTGAATGTTACCTGTAAAATACAAGTCAGTCAGTAAACTGTGAAAAATAGTAAATACATAAGTTATATGCATATTTGATATGGGATAGAGTTCAATAGTTTTGGGAGGACCTCAGGGGACACTGATGATGCATGCAGCAGCACTCCAGAAAAACAGTGACTAAAACATATGTTGGTAGCTTGGATTTTCTAATGAAGTGTGTTTTTATATCCCTTTAAATCCTCCTAAAAATTAAGTATATTGTTTATAATTTCACCTGCATTACTTCCAATCTCCAGATGGATTTTATTTGCATAACAGTTCCCAGGAGGGCTTTGCTATAAAGAAGCCTTGCTGAACAAATTACAGAACTAATCATTTCTTTAAACAGACATTTGTAAATAAAGTAAAAGATCTATACAATATGTCAGATGTGAAAGGTTAGCCACTGTGCACAATAACAAAATAATTTAATTTTAAATAAATGACTTTGCCTTAATTAATTAGGAGGTGAACTGAGCCTCAACTCCTAACATAGTTAAGGGAGAATACTCATGCTTATGCCAAAAAGTAGATTGTAAAAAACATGAGGCTGGAAACCACTTTCGTTTTACTAACTAGTGCAAGCCTAAAGTTTCTTCAAGCATGGGAAGCTCTTAAGAGTCAGCCCTCAAGGTTGCTTTGTATTACTACATGACAGGAAAGTGGCTATAAAGACTACAGAATGGACACTTCAGTGCTTTATTTGACCTTTAGATATAGTTCCCAATCAGGAAGAAGAGCCTTCAAAGGTAGCAAGGTGACAAAATCAACAGGATTAAATCTCTAACTACTGGCAAGCATCTTGAGTGAAGTTCAACAACACATTTGAGATCCATTTTTTTCCCCAATAATCTCTGTAGTGGTCAGCAGAAGTATCAGATTTAAACCCTAATATGTAAATTGTATCCTATAGGAACAAAAGAATTGACAAAAATCCTCAGGGGGTATCAATCTTGATTCTTTTCTACCTTGAAACTTTTTTTTGGAATCATTATCATGACTGTCCTTCGGAACTACAGTCACAGTCCTGTAAACAGGTTCACATGCAACTGATGTTACCTCTAGGGACTTCCAGTAAATCCTGTAACTCTTCACAGAGGCAGAATTACTCATGTGCATAATTATCTGGGGGACAGATAATTATCTAATAATAGTTTATTTTAGTTTGAGGTTTAAAGCATTAATTTATAATAGTAACAGTGTATCCCTTTTAGTGGAATATTATTGCAATTGGCCTAATATGTGGTTTTTATCTTTTATCTCCCAAGACCTGAGGGACAGAGGGAGGGGGGAAGAAGAGGGCAGAAAAACAGTAAACTGGTGACTGCTCTTATCTTTGACATGCTGTGAATAGACAGGATATTAGACTAATACCCACAAAATCACAGATAAATTATTATCTTGTCTTGATTACTACTGCCCTTTAACAGGCTCTTCCTTTCAGCCAAAGACATTAGTTCTAATTTATTTGACAAAAATTTCAAGGCCTTCTGCCAAAAGGAGAGCAAAAGCTTCATGAAAATGTTCTTAGCATAAATTTGGGACATCACTTGTAAAATGAGTCGATAAAAAGAAAGGTCTTTCTACTGAAACCAGAGGATCTCCCAACTTAAAGCAGTTCCAGTTTCTATATTTTACCATGTATTTATAATAAAGACTTAACTCACCTTTGATGTGAACTTCCTAGCAAAAGCTGAGGCTTAGAGACTGTCTATATTATAAGCACTTAATCATAAAGTACAGGAGAGCACACTTCATACCTTCATATGATTTATTTCCTTACAGGATAACCTTTAGGAACAAGAAGCCTTTCATTTGTTCTGTTGTGTTCCTGTGCTAATTAATTTTCAAGAAGAGTCAACACTTTATTTCAGCTGCCAGGGAAATTATTTGCCTTGCCATAGGAAAATACATCACTGTATTATGAATCTCATCTGCTACTAGTGATATTCCTAACAGCCCAGGGTGCCGGTGGATAATGTCAGTGTTACTTTTTTACGTGTATTTTAAAAAGCATTTTTAAAATTTTTTTGATCCATTTCTGCTGAGTGATATGTACTATCACTTTCACAGTTACACAGGTTTAACTTGAAATGGTTAGTTTGGCTTGAGTTTTGTTTGGTTGGTTTTAACTTTTTGGTAATTCTAATGTCTGGTACATAAGAAACAAAAGCATTAAAAAGTATATTTTGCCCTTGTTACTAAGGGTCTCTGGGTGAGGAGGAAGGTATGTGCAGGGGGATTCTCCAGTCCAGCGGTGGATTTGCGGTTACTGCAGTTATCATTTTCATCTTTGTTTTGGCTGGTTCCTGTTTTGTAACATTTCTAAGCGGTTTTGTGTGAAATGAGGCTATTGTTCAATAACAGGAAGCCACATTTTCTCTCCTTCTGCCGTAGCTTGTTTGGGCCCTGGTACAGGTAGTCCTTCTTCTATTCAACCCACACTAGATTTAATCTTAGATTTATGGAATAATTTGTGTTGGAAGAGACCTCAGTTAGTCTAGCCTTCTGCTTCAAGCAGGGCTAACTTCAAGGTTAGATTGCATTGATCGGGGTCTTGTCCAGCTGAATTTAACCATCTCCAGTCTTTAGTTTTAGATAAACAAAAATGGGAATTCTTCCAAAGACACAGTTTAAAGAGACATAGTGGCTACTACAAGACAACTAATTCATTATAGTATAACTTCTGCATACATACAGTTCTGAGTAGGACCAAATCAATAATGACAAGCACTTTAATTAATATTACCTGAGCATTTTGCAAGTACTTGAAATTTACTAAGGGTCTAGAAGGAAAAGAGTGAACATTATTAACTAAATAAAAAGTTTTGAGTAGGCTACTTTTCAATTTTTTTGCTCCTTCATTCAGAAGAAGCACTCATGAATATTCCCATCAAAGCAGTCTTTTCTCCAGAAATGATAAAATATAATTCTACTCTAGCCTTGACTCTGAAAAGACTCAGATTTCTCATTAAATTCAGAAATTGGGAGTAGTTCCACTGAAATAATCCAGCTACTAAAAATCCCTATGCAATTAAATCAAGGAAATAGTTTTGAAGCCCTTATACTTTTATTCACAGAAGGTAAGAATGATCTGATTAGAAAATAACAGAAAAGTAGAGAGAGATATTCATTCTTATTTTCTAAATTGTGTGCAATTTTCTTTACATAGATTATGACATTTTCATCAGACTTCTGACACAAAGACCAAAATTAGGTAGCTGTAATCTTGGTATCATTTTTGCGTGGACCCAAATCTTCACTTATTTACCCATTGAAATTTCCATTCACCTAATTGGAAGCTCTCTGTGCTTAAGGAGTAAAAACTAACTGAAAAGTTCTTTTCAGAAAAAAATCTGTTTCATATCTAATTCAAGTCTTTATGAGTAAGAAAGGAAATTTACTACAAATGCTAACAGTGACATGTTAACATTGAGACTTGTAGTTAACGACTAGAGTTTTCGAAGACAATTGTTTAACAGCCTTGTGCAATAGGAAGCAAGAGGGTTTGGAATAATATTATTTATTTGGATTAAATGCCACATAAGTGAAATTTGCCTGAAGCAAAATTACACTGAATAGAAAATAGAAGCTGAACTGATTGACTTTAATAAATCTAAAGGTTGAACAATCAAACCTTAACTGAAGAATACAGAGGAAACATTCATCCGGTTCTTTGTTAGAGATTCTTTTTAGAAATTTGCCAGAATAGTCATAATATGAAGGGTAATTAAGCAATCAGCCATTTCAGAGATACATCTGTAATAACTGCCAACAATGAAGTGTCTTATTGTGGACTCTACTTCATGTAATTTAAGAAAAACAACTGTAATTGTAAGTAAAGCTTATGGCATCATACCTCATGTTTACACAGGTGTGATGTTATAACTTATCAGACTGAAAGCTTCCTTTAGCACAAGAACAGTAAAAAAATATCTTACAACATTGCCAGAACCAATTGCATGGTTAACAAACAAGTGTATTCACCTGTTCGGAAACAGCTCTGCATGCTCTGCATGCAATGTCTGTGCTCCATCACTTAAAGCAAAGTGCTTTGAGCGTGGAGGTAAGGTTAAGCCCTTTTGGACTCTTCCGGCTGGTCAGTTTTGTACTATTGACAAGACTGCTGCCACTGTGTCCCAAATACATGAATGGCCTATGCAGTCTGTGGTGGGAATAGCCATCCCACTTTGTCTCCTTTTGTGTCAGTGTTTCTGGACAAGGAGAAATGTTCCTGTTGAAGGCGTTGATGCTGATCACACACAGGGATCCAGCCAACAGCTGGCAGCAGCAGCAGCCACTGGCGTCACCAGATGCACTGAGAGGCCGCTGCCAATACCATTGTCTGGGAGCTGCCTGGCTGGGCCAGGCACAAGAAGATGGCAGCAAATCAGGAGGAGTTTCCAAACACTTCTCTCCTCTGTGCTTATTGGTGTGGGCTGGAATGGTAAGAAGCTGTTTTAGGGTGAAGAGTGCTTGCTGTCATGCAACCACTCAGTCACATCCCATTTCCCACCAGCAGGCAGCACCCACTTAGTCCATAGTATTCCCTCCTTCCACACTCAGCTTTGCTGGCTCGTGGTACACCTGATACAAAGAATATCTCACTGGCATCCTTCCATCTTGCTTGTAGTTGTGTATACCACCTTCTGTCTATTTGTCACCAGAGGAATTCCCTGGACAACAACTTCAGTGGGAAAGGATTTGTATATTTTTTGCTGCTTTTGGGCCATGCTATAGAGCAGTTTTGAGCTTCTATTCTCATCTACAGTGGTAGAGCCTGGAGACATAAAAGGACATCTAGAAATATAATCTTTACATATATATATTAGCAGCAAGGGAGCAGAGGACTACTTTTGAAATCAATATTTAAGGGAATCTCATTCACTGGCCAGTGCTGAAACAACATGGCTTGTTTTTTAGCCTGTTGACACACCATCCTTTTCAAAGGGAAAGCACAGTAATCGTGGCAATTACAGTAACTGTTCTTGCATTGGGAAACTTTAATTTTTGCAGAACCCTGGCCTTGAGAGTGTTGCCTATCAGTCAGCTGTCCCACAAAGGTAAAATAAGATAGTCTCCTCTTATTTCCAGAAATAAAATGTGGAGCTCAATACTTGTATATTTCCAGAAAAAAATAATTATAAAATACTAAATTAAGCACTCTGACATCATATGTTCTTGACTTCCAGTGATTGAAAGGTTGGCTGTACCTGATCTATGACACTAAATCCAAATACATGACCCCATGAAGTAAACATAAAGATTTTTCTATTATCTTCATTTTATGTGCAACCTTTAGGCCAGATTGTCAGCTACTGTACTTTAGCTCCTTTTCCCTCAATACAGTTTTATTGTTGATACCACACTGGGACTGTGTCCTTATTTTAAAATGTGTTTTCAGGGTTTTTTTGTTGCTTTAATTTTTATATCTAAGTGCAGGAAAGAATGGAGGAAACTTATGGGGAGAAAGAGTTGAAGACCATTCTGATAGTTTGTTACTCCTGTCTGAAGTTCTTTTCTTCCATCTTTTTTTTTTTAATTATTATTTTGTAAATTTCATATCTTACATATATTATCATTAGACAAAGATTTAGCAAGGTAAATAACTCCTGTGTAATAATACACACACACACACAGAGATGTAAGTATTTGCCGCTTTCCAGTCTGTTACCTCTGTGCTCTCTGACCACTGCTACACCCAGCTTAGATTAATTCTAAGAGGTGCAAGTATAATGGAAAGAAATGGTGTGTCTCGTAGCAGTAGGGTTGTGTATTTAAGGGACTCCTTTTCTCTGTGGTACTTCAGAACTGAACTGCTCAGGGAAAATTCTGAAGGACTGGCTAGATTATTGTCATTTTCATGCTATTATGAAAAGAAACACTTTTCATTTAAAATTAGTTCTCCATTGATATTTTATCTGGGAGTCCAAATCACAGATTAAGAACCAAATATCTACAAACACAAAACAAGGGTGATATTTTTGCCACAAATGGTTTACAAGGCAAATCTAGGTACATTCCCCTTGCCAATGCCAAACTGACGGTTAAAAAATCAGTATTAAAGTTTGATCTTGCCAAAATCATCTTTGTGAAAAAGATGTGGCACATGGTTAGAGCTGACCAAAAAGATATTAAATACATGGAATTGCATCCCTTTTAATATATCGATTGTTTGTTTGCTCCTAATCAGGCAATTAAATCTGATAGTCTCTCACCCTCTCCTAAAAAGTCCTGGAGTACCAGCCTGTTGTCATGAATGATCTAAATCTGTCATGTTGTAAGGGTGGCATCAACTCCTAACATTAGAGTGCGAGAAGAAAAGGGTCTAATATTTTTATTAGTTCAGCCCGTTTTTTCCATGTTCTCAACATAGCTTAAAGGAATTCAAGGAAACTTAGTGGGGCCCTGAATCTAATGTGCAGTCTGTATTCCTAAACTTGGAGAGTCTCTCTTGGTGGGAAAAGGAGGTGAGAAACTGGAAACTACCTACAAAAATGTTAATAAAATTGTGGAAAGAAATAATTTGTTGTGCATATGTTGTTGTATGTTCTTTTAAAATATTTTAATAACAACTAATTGGCCAGTTAAATTAATATGGGTATACGGAGCCAAAAAATTCCAGGCATGTGAAAATAAGCGGTTTAACTACATCATGCTGAAGTGAAGAAAGAGCAACTTGCTGCACACCATGAACTATGCAAATGCCAACAGTAACAGAGAGTGCATAAATGGAACATGAATAAAGGATCATAAACAGTAATTTTAAAAAATGTATAGTCTATAGTGTTCTGTTTCAAGATTAGGCTAATTAAATGTGAAATGCCAGTTTAAGGGGAAAAAAGTGATAGATTAAGATTCACAAATTCTGAAGATAAGTGAGTTAAGGAATACTGGCATAACTGTAAAATAAATTTGACCAAAAGAGCATGCAGATAATCATAAGCTCCTTTATCTTCTGGACCTTTGGGTTTAGTGCTTTATTTTCTATTTTACTGTTTGAAAAATAGATTTTAAAGATTTACATACTTGCCACAGAATAATATCTTAAACATGTCTGGATAAAATTATGTCTTAGAGGAATTCAGCCATGATAGGCCTTGTATTGAAAAACCTGCCATAACAAATTTTAATTCATAATTGTTATTGAATATCAAAGACAGATTTAATTATCACCATTATTGACCTGTTCTAAGCAAGTACTTTATGTTATAAATCCACACATTATTGCCAAAGAGTAGGCTGAATGCATAAATTCTCTGCCAGTTCTCTCAGCAGGTTCTTTATGCCACAGGAAAACTTCTAAAGGAATAAAATATGTCCAGCTTCCTCCGGCTCACCTAGCTATGCAGACACAGATTTGTCAGTGTTGCAGGCCCACAGCAAAATAAAATTATTATTTGGGGGTTCACAAGAGTTAAATAAGTAAAAAATTGAAATATTGTATAAGCCAGATTAAAAATTCGATGGTGAAAAAGTGCTTTTGATTGGTTGTGGCACCGGACATCAATTACACAGAAACCCTTCAGCAGCTCTGCCATTCAAACCCATCTGTTCCACAGTCATCTAAAGGAGTGATGACACTGTGTGAAAACAGGTAAAATGTGGGATTCTTTTTCTTTGCTAGAGAAAAGAAAAGGGGGATATAATAGCAACGATGACCTTGGTACAGGACATTTCCCAGGGAATTGATGACCGCCGTGGACCATCAACTCTCCCAGCTAGTCATTAATCCACAGGAAATGCCCTGTGTCTGCCTTGTTATTGCTTAATTCAATTATTTGTGGTTGTGGCATTTATTCTGTGAATATTTTATTGCTCAATCTGCTCTCTGTCTTACCTCTGCTCCTCTTAAAGTCCATCTCACTGGTGCAAACTGGCTCAGCTCAACAACACCTCCCATTTACCAGAACAGACTACAGTTTACACATTTCTGTGTGCCTATTTAATTAAGATATGATAGCTAGAATGGAGTAATAAAAAATGTACTTTTCTATCTATCTTAAGAATTTCATAAATTGTAATTACCGAGCGATGTAGGTGGAATCAGGTTTTACTGGGCATGTACATTGTATATATACAAGCACCATAAGAAAGACAATTGATCCTACTACTTGAAATATCATCATTATGCTGAGTGAGTTTTAGCTATGCCGGAATGGTAGGATGCCACAATAAAGGCAGGAAATAGGATGGTGTGATTACTTTTTGTTAGTCTGTTATTTTCTCCTGCCTTGTATCACTCTTGTTCTTATGTCTTGTTCTGAGGATGCAGCATGAAAAGCATTTCACCATCAGCCTTGTTTCTCCCTCAATACTGCAACTCGGTGTTTTTTCCTCCCCTTATTTCTGGCAGTGGGGCTGTTCTGTGGGGAACAGAAAGATAAAGGAGCTGCATTTTAAAAATCTACAGAAAAAAAACCACCCTGGTTTTAACCTCTGTAAACCATTTCACCAAACAGCCACACAAACAGTTGTATTAGCATAATGGAGGGACTTGTCTGGAGCCAGGAATAAGTGGTGAGGAGTTAAGGACGGCTTAGCCAGCCTGCCATGGAAAGAAACACTCCTCTAATTACACTCTGAGAGTTGTATTCTCTTCTCCACCACAGGCCTTCACAGTGCTTTGACTGTTTGAAGGAGCCATTAAGCAAGTCTAAATATAATCTATGTTTGTGTTACTACCGACATGAAAGAAAAAGGACATTTCTGAACCTATGAAAAGCATAGGTATACAAATAGAAATTACGAGACAACGTAATTCAATCACAACATATGCACAGAGGTCCATGGGATCAGATGCGATGCATGCAAGTGTTGGAGTCAGCCAATGTCATTGTGAGAACACTGTGCCATCTTTTAAAGCTCATGGCAACTGAGCAAGGTTACTAAGAACTGGAATAAAATTAATGGGAACTGGAAGCAAGCTCAAAAGAGCGAATTCAAAGCCTTGCATTAACTACCCACACCCATGCAGGCTGGAGACCAACTGTCTAGTAAACAGCTCTGCAGAAAAGAATCTGGAGGTCATAGTGGACAGCAAGTTGAAGATGAGTCAGCAGTGCAGCAGCAAGGGAGAAGCAAAGATCAGCTGCATCCTGCTCTGTGTTACAAAGATTGCGGCCAGCAGATCTAGAAAATTTATCTTTCCTTGCTATTTGGTGCTTGTGGAGACTGCATCTGTAGTGCTTTGTCCAGGTCTGGTCTTCCCAGTACAATAAAAATACTGACTTATTTCAGCTAGTCTAGTGGGTGCACCAAAATGGTTTAGAGCTGGAGCATGTGACCTATCAGGAGAAGCTGAGAGAGAGCTGTGTTTATTCAGTATGGAGAAGAGAAAGCAAAGGATGACCCTAATGCAGTTTGCAAATGCATTGAAGAGGGGATTCAAATAAAAGAGGCAGAAGCCATGGCAGGGGTGTGCCATGACAGTCCAGAGGCCACAGATACAAGCTAAAACATGGAAAATTCTGGTTAGATATATAGAAAACTGTTTTACTGTGTGGGTGGCCAAATACTGGAGAATTCTGCCCAGAGAGGTTGTGGAGTCTCCATCCTTGTAGATGTTCAAGACTTGGCATGATAAGACCTTTATCAAATTAGACCTGCTCTGAGTAGGGCATTGGGCTATATGATGTCAAGTGGTTCCTCTTAACTTAGGTGTGAGTCTATGATTCCAAAGCCATATTTGAAAAAACATGAGGACAACTTTTCAAGCACACACACAAATGGTATGAATATAACTATTACTACGGGTGCTAGTGTGTCTCTTTCCCTTTGTTCACTAAAGGCCATCCCCAGGGAGCACATCTTGAATTATAACATTTCCATTAAGTTCTGTGCTATCAACACAGTTAAAAGTTCATGTTAACACAGTTTAATAGCTTAAAGAAAGCTACCCTTCTAAAGCTAGTAATTAAATATATTGCCTACATGGATTGGCATGTTAGTATGCCACGTACAATAAGATGGAAAAAGTAGTAATGTTTTATATTTGCACTTCTGCTATACTATAAGCCTTCAGAATCTTAAGATTCAAAATGGTATTTTGGAAATGTGGCGGGAATTGTTTTTGGTTTCTTCTTGATATCATTGTCACACACAAGAAAATGCAGGAGTTGTTTGCTAGGAAGTAACATTGCTTTGCATCAAGATTGAATAGTGTTAGAGCACCTAATTTCCTTGAGATCCTTTGAAACAGTGCCTAGCCTAAATTTTTGCCATATTCTATTGTTTTCTTACTACAGGCAACCCAAGTGATGGTGTCTCTCCCACCCAACCTTTTATGTTCAGAGGAGTCAGTGAACTATCTGCAAGTCCCACCAGAAATTTTGTAAACCCTCTGCAGGTTTATAGATACAACCTTTAACTTCAGCATAACTTGGTGAGTGATAGGTCCAAGGATGATTGCCTAGCCCATTGCATTTAATGCAGCTAGGCAGACAGACACCACAGGGATGTGTGATTGAGCTCATTCCCCAAAAATCTCAGTTGTGCCCATTAAAAGTTTATAATCTCCATTTTGTCAGTTTTTCATTAATATCACTAAAGAGGCCATGAGTCTGAAGTATAGGGTTGGAACTCAGAAGATTTATACACCGGTCCCAACTCTGTAACTGATTTGTGTGATTTCTTGCAACTCACTATGCATTTCTCAGTTCTGTAACTTGAGAATATAGGAAAAAAAAGCATTGCACATCCATCTTAAGCTGCACATGCTTTACTGGTGATTTTTTCCCCCACTTTTTGAAATGGTTTTATTGTTTATAGACAACAAGCCAGAAGGATAAACTTATGAAGATGCTATTGTCAGAACCAGTTTGTGACTTTGCTTCTCAAAGTGTTCAAAAATAAATGCAAAAGGCACATGTAAGTCAAGATGGTTTAGACACAGACAGACACATGACTGCCTATACACACACAAACGAAATAGTTCCTAAATTCTTAAATGCTGCACTCCTTTGATAGCACAACCATAGTTAATGTTGTGTCAGGGTTTCCACTATAAACCCTCTCTTTTATAACTAGGCAATAAAATTTTACCCTAGGCATGAAGTACCAGGTCTCAGCACAGCGGCTGACATTTTTATATGTACATGTTTTCACACACATAAAAAAAAAAAAAAAATCAGTTTCACTACTTTAATACATGCAAGTATAGCTAATATAAAAAAAGTTTAAGATACTTTTCAGTTGAACATATATAATGCACATAGATGCATATATACACATGCATAACTCCAAACAGCTTCTCATTTCTGAAAGACTACTGAAGAAAAATATAGACTTTTCAGGTAGAAAACGTTAATTACTTACATCTAAAGAAATAATTGTATATGACCAGATATTTGATTGAAAGTTACTTTATTCAAGAAAATACAAGCCCTCCCACATGGCCCTACCTCCCACACCACCAGCAGGTCCCTCACCCCCGACATGATACAGTTCATTAAACACAGAAGTGCTTTGTTGCATTAGGGGGTTTAAAAGAAGTGGAAAGGTAGGCTCCTTGCACTTCCTATGAGAAATGAACATCAACTTCCTCTGAAGAAAATGTAAATGGATTTGCTTAATTGGACTTGGGGCACTGGAGCAATTAATAATAGATTGTGTCATAGTAAGGGCTTTGTTTATATTTAAAGCAATAAATTACAAGTATTAAGTTTATATTTATTCCAAGTTAAACTCATTTGTAATTGACATGTTACTTAGCCCAAGGCTTTTAAGATCTTTTAGTATAATTAAATTAATAGGGAGCTATAGATCACTGCATGATAAACAAACAGCATGGACTTTAATATGACAGATATGCAGAGAACAGGCCATGTAAGTAGATCATTATTATCGGGTTTACCTTCAGCAGAAATACAACTGGAATAGCAACAAAAGATTCAGTGCAAAGAACGGTAAGTGTGAGGATGGTTTCGAAATAAATTTTCTTTTCCTTTCCTACCTTGATTGTTAAAAAGCATATTTACCAATGTGAGGGAACATTAGTCAGTAAAGTAAGCTTCCCTATCCCACTGTTCCATCATTATTTTGTTTCTTCCACTCTCACAACAAATACTTTGGATTAAGTTTTCAAAGTGGTCACACCATGCAAGGTTTCACTAAAACTTTGGCCACTTTTGATTTCCAAGGGATCCTTCTAGTCCTTTGGCCTTCCATGTGATAAGGTTAAGCATACCATTCCTAACAGGTCCTTGCTTAAAGAGTTAATAAAGTCTCTAATAGCTGTCATAGAGACCAGTGATGAAGATCCCACGCGTGCTTTGGTAACTTATTTTGACATCTAATAATCCTGGTTTTTGACATGTAACCAAAACTACTTCGTAAATACAGCCTGTTTCTTCCTGTTTACTGTGACCACGGAGAAAAAACAATTCTGTTTCTCTTCCAGCAGCCTTTGAAGGCTGTATGAGTCAAACACTCTCCCTGTTCTTTTCTGTGCATTACACACATTAAAAAGCAGATAGCTTAGCCTGTCTGCACAGGAGCTGCTTTTCAGATCTCTGATCATTCTCTTTTCTCTCCTGCAGAGTCTCCCACACCTCTGTTGAAACGCCCCATGCAGTACTCCTCCTGAATTCTTACAAATGCTGAGCTGAGCAGAAAGATATACCGTATGTTTATTCGCTTTGCTCCTTTTAATCTTCCCAGGACAGCGCTTATCTTTTTCTCAACAGCATGACATTATTGACTTGTGTTCCACTTGTGATCTACTAATACTTTTAAATCCCTGTCTACTGGCCTGTTGCTCAGCTAGTTTGTCTGGATCCTGAATTTGTGTGGCTGATTAGGCCTGTCTGTCTGCACTGTTTCACTTGTGCCTCTTCAACTGCATTTTGGTTTTCTTCAGACCATGCTTTCAGTCTGTCAAGATCTGTTTGAACTGAAATCCCATCCATCAGTATAATGCAGTGCCTTCCACTCAGCGCCACCTACAGATTTAATTAACTCTCCCTTGCCATCGTTCCAGTCATTAACAAAAACGGAATAGTGCCAGACCCCTGACAGTCATATGCAGAATCAGACTCATTGCTTCCTTTCATTTTAGGGGTAGCCCATTAATAAATACTACTTAGCAATGATTTTTGTATTGGTTTTACACTGTCCTAAAGTACACTTAATAAGACACTGTTCCCTTATAAGAATATAATGAAATACAGTATCAAAGTCAAGATTTTAGTAAGGCTAAAGTTAAGGTATATATGGCATTTTCTTCTCCTCTGTCCATAATGCATCTTTGTCATAAGATAAATTTACATGGGCTTGACATGATTTGTACTTAAGTAACCCATGTTGACTGCTACTAATCTCCTTGCTTTTTTGCAGCCAAACAGTTTCATTAGTTATTCCAGTAGGTTTTTTAAGTTGAACAGTCCATAACTTTCTAGGGGTTTCCCCACTTTTTTTAAAGATGTGTACCACGTCTCTTCTTTTTCATGTTTTTCATACCACTACTGCCCTTGTAAGCTCTCAAATGTAAATGCAACAACCCCCAAAGTGGTATTTTGAGTTCTTTAAATACCATGGGATCAGACATTTCAGGACCAGCATATATCAAAACAATTATATTCTCTGACCTATTCCTTCTGTATACCTTGGCCTTCTGAGTTAGTTAGATGAGTCCTTTCAGCCCCTTATCTGACCTCTTTCCTCTCTGCTACTATGGACATAACAGTATTCTCAACTTCCCACCCAAACCCATTAGAAGGCCAGAAACTAATGGTCTTCAAAACCTTTCTGCTGTAAGTGGAGCTTATGCTGACAGTTTATAATGTTAGAATGTTCTTTTGGGATACTTTACCTTTGAAACTATTTGTTACCACCTTCTGTGGATCAACTGGAGACAAAGGAATAATTTGTTAACTTATGAGGTCAGTCTTTGCATTAAAAATTTCCTCTGCTCCATGATAAAGCAAAGAATTCACAAATTTTACTGACAGGGTCTTCCTTCCAAAGAGTTAAAAATGGATGTTGTTTTCTCCTCTTGTTCCTCATAGACCTTCCTCCTTTCCAGCTTCTTTTACTTTTTGTTATTCCACATCAAGCTAAAATCCATTCCTTATTTACCAATTCTATTCTTACATACAAATGTGTGTATGTGCAATGATAAGATATGGAAATGTAGATATATATGTATGTATATTTTTGTAAATATATAGTTATGAATATATATTTATATACCTTCATATATATATATATATATAACTTCAACTGTTGTCCTAGGGTTTTTTTTCTAAACTCTCCTTTGTACAGCTTGTCCCATATTAATAATTCTTTATTGGATCTATCTACTCTGGATGTCAGTTTAATTATGCTGAAGTCTGTATTATTCACTGTGTGATGTGAATACATCATCATTTTCTCAACTAATCCCAGAGTTGAGAAAGTCCTTCTCTTTTCTTGTATTCACTGTCCCAAGGAATGACCGTTCAAGGAACAGAAAATGACCTTTCTATGTTGTTGCTCTTTCTGATCAGCTAATTGATTCCAAATAATAGAAAATATTTAATATTACCTTTTTATCAGCCTTATTTGTCTGGATCTGTGCACTAGGCCTTTTGCATGTTTGTGGGTTTTTTTTATTCAGTAGGTGGCTAATGGTACATTTGTACCCATACATATCTTTTGTGTAGTCTTCTCTGGTCATAATTGTTAACTCAAGCACTGACATTTTATCAGTATTTTTTATTTTTTTTATATATATGTACGTATAAAATTATGTAAATAATGTTATATATTATATTTTAGAGATTTGTGGCTTAAAACGTTATTCCTATTTAATTTAGAACGAGGTATTATAGTACCTCATCGATTTTTGTCATTGACTATGGTATATTAAGGTCTTCCATTCTCAGGTGTTATAGCATCCTGAGTTTGAAATTTTTTGCATTAAAAACCTGACCTTTTATCACAGAATATTTAATCAAGAATTTATAGTGAAAGGCCGTGAACGTAGAGATTACTTTAAACAAATAATAATTTTTTGTTCAAACTGTATTGGTGGAGAAGAAAAAAAGTCAAAGATCAGAGTTACAAGCTCCTTAATTTGATGAGAAAAGATGCTAAGAGAGCAGACAAAATCCCTACATTCTCTACTACTAGAAATTAATGAAACAGATTGGTGTTTTTTTTTTTTATTTAAGGTTTAGTGGCAATCATAAAATTATCTTACAATATTATCAATACTGAAACTGAATGTATGAATATTCATTTTCTTTGGTTATGAAGCTTTACTAGCAAAGGTGAGGAAAAAAGACCTGGAAGTAAAGAGAGTTATCCTTTTAGATTTACCAGCTCCACTCATCATGTTGAACATCCATGTGCACTTTTTATTTTCTTATGCATGGTAGCTTTCTTGCACGTGAAGGTCTGTAAATATTAGCAGCCCAGAGAATAAGCATCCCCTTCTGGGATACACGTATGACATTCCAGCATAGATTGCTGTCACATGAAATAATTTCATATAACGAAATTCTCAATGAAATTACAGGTGACATTAATTACTTCACATGTGCCGTAGACACCAGTGTAAAGTAAATAGCTCCTGAATAAACAGAAATCTAGCTTTAAAAAAACCCAACAACCTAATAATAGTAGAGTTGCCCTTGTCATGTGCTCAGAAACAGTGGGGTTTTTCCCTTGCTTAGTACCAAAGTTATTTTTTAATTTCTTCACCTGACATGCTTAAGTCACTAACCTTACTGAAATATACACCAGGCAATCATTTGCTTTCAAGAGAGTTGATAACTGATATGAACATCAGTCTAGAAGTTTTTTCACATCATCACCTCTTTAAAAGACAGCTATTACTGCAAGTACTAATGCCATAGTATTTAATTTTCCAAACATCTACACTATACACTGTTTTTTTGGCTAGCTAACCATTCCTATCTCTTTTAGGCAGCTAAATCGTTAGCTTTGACTGGTATTTTTCACTGATACAGGCTTAAAAGCAACCTGTGGCTAATTTGGTACCTAAATTTGCATTTAGTGCTTGATTTTGGTCTCTCAAGTTTGAAAACTGTAATTTAAATGACTTTGCCAACCTCATCATGTGATGATAATTGTTACGTTTAGGGCTTACTAGAATTAGACTAGGAAGGAAAAAAACCTGTCTCAGATATTACTGTGTTAAGTACTGACTCTCTAATTGTGACTGGTAACTGCGTAACACAGTGTCATAACCAAAACTAGTTTCTGGAGGAAATCCTGAGCCCTTGAAAGTTAATGGAAGTTTTGCCCTTTTTGATTTCTTGTGGATAACAGCAGCTCATTCTGACTCTGAAATGGAGATATAGGCATAGCTGCCACCTTCAAAAACTGGCCAAGAGCACACACTGTGTCTTCACTTTCATGGTGATCTTGTGTGGAGCCAGGTTCTGACATCACCTGCTAATATGCAGAGCATGGACTACATTTTAAAAAATGTCATTAACAGCATCAGGAATGTCTTCTCTTTTGTATGTTGGGTTAAACTGAGAAATACAGATAACTTGCTTTAGGGACTTCTGACTTACAGACCTGATCATCATCCTTGCTCAGCTTAATTCTCCCTAGAAAATACATAAAATTTTGATACAAGCAAAGACAGGGAAAATATTTCAGCTGTGATGTTATACATCACTGTGTCCGAACGGAAAGATTTGCATCTATGAAAAATCCCATGTAAAACATTAGAGGATTACAGTAGACCACAAAAGTCAAACAATAAACTTACACTGAAATTGTTATATGCAATTTTCTATTAATATTATCTTCATAATATTTTTAATGAAAAGATAGTTTTAAAAGCAAGCAGAGAACAAACAAGGTGATTTTTCAGTGTTGCCAGTATGCCTCTGACTCCATCTTGCAGTAATTTAGTTCTCTAAATAATTCCAGTTGATGTACTCTTTGGAGCAAATCCCTGCAGAGAACAATGGGGTTGATTGTTTTGTTGACTGCAATTGTTTTATGTGTGGGTTGTTTCTCAAACCTCAGTGCTAGGCAGGGAAAGGAGTGGTTCAGAGAAGCCCCTCTAATGAATGGGTAACAGATGACTGTAAACCATAAGTATTAGACCCTTTCAGCATGGATCTTTAGGGACTCAAAATGTTAAAAAAAAAGACAGAAGAAAAACTGTGAACACATCCTAAAAGCTCAATGAATTCATTGTCTTAAACTAGGTAATTTGTGGCCAACCCCAATTTGGATTTTTAACATTTTTGGCAATGTGGTTGATTTTGCAATGCACAAATAGCTATACAATGTAATATCAAATGTACTTTGACATTTTGCAGAAGATATAACTGGCTATAGGGCTTATTAATACAGAGTCTCAGAATATATGATGGTGGTTGCAACATTTCCAGGTTTTTAACCATCATTCCAAGTAGAAAAATTACTTAATAAAACAATAAAAATTAATTAAAATGAGGAACACATTGCAGTAAGAGTTGCCTCAGATACATTCACTCCCATTCACAGCTATGCTCAGCCTACCCCTTTTGTTTGATTTTGATGCAGCATCTCCTGACTCCTGTAACAATTCCTCAGATGCTAAAGTATTTAATTAAATTCCTGCAGTTCACCACGATCGCAGATGAGCTAATCAAATATAGGTCTATGAAATAAGATATCTTCTTTAGCCAAGTCTTCCCCACACAAAGTAAAATAGAAAACTATAGGCACTGCCACTGGTTGACAATTTTAGTGGAAATAGAATTATATAGCAAAACATCCCTGGGATGCTACCCACATTTTTGGTACTTTGTTCACAGCTTAAAATTAGCTAGTTTCTACTGTGAAATCTTCTTCGGCAATCATTTGCATTTCATATTGCTGGAGTCAAAGGCAAATCTTAGATTAGATTATGTGGGACAGTTGTCCCATTCTGTGCCTGGGAGTGGAGGCAAGCTAACAGCTAGAAGATCCATACAGTACATTCTGCCTTACCTGTCTTTCAGACCTTGAAAACCTCATGAGACCAGCAATCCGTAAAAATGCCGTATCTTATTAACACACCTGTATGCTCAAAATGATTTATTTTCTTTTTTTATGCATTAAATTGAGGCAATATTGAGATGAAATGTCACTTCAAAAATCAAGGTACTTTATTTTGCAAATGTTGAAACAAAATCTGGGACTTTGCATTCTTTTCTTTCTTCTAAAGCTGCAATTTTCATCAAATAAACAATGAGCCCAAAGAAACCTTTCCCAGTATCTAACATCTAACATCTGTGTCAATCACAGAAAACGCTCTTACGGTTCTTTGCATGGAAGCAAGCATACCCTATCCTCCTCCTAGCTTCAGTGATTAATGAAGTGACTAAAACGTTCAAGCATCTTAAGGAATGTGGACACCTAATCTCCAGTTATTTTAAGTCAACTGATATGTCCACGAGGGAGCTTTCAGCTCCGTACATGGCCGTAACTTACACATGAGCCTTTCTACGTTTTTCTTGATTTCTTTTCTCTGTGAAAACAAAAAGACTAACACCTGGAGAAAACAGCAGGATTTATAGTGCACTTTTTGAAAGGCTGCAGCACTGCAAGTGTTTGTTTTCTGCTTTTCTCTATTACTGGCTAATAATTGATCACTGGCAGTTTCTGTCCCAGTCTCTATTCACCCCGCTGTTATTCTCTTGCCCACTTCCCTGGGACTCTGAAGTGCACTGTAAAATGTCCGCAGATGGCCTTTACTGTTCACCTACAGAAGTATCCTAATTTCTTTTACTGAAGTTCGCAGAGTCATTTATTTTTACAGATATGGGCTTTGTTTTTCATCTTCTGCATTCTCTTGTTGTTCCCAGTACATCAATGGTAACTTCCACACCTGGACTCACAGTGTTATGATTGCCATTCTCTCTAGCAGACCTGTTTCTCCCATTCTAGAAGGACTATATCATTCATTAGCTTCATTGATTGCAAACCCACTTGGACTCAGGAATTTGCTTCTGTAATACAGGCAGATCTTCTCTGTGGCATTTTTGAAGTCTATGTATACCAAATATACTAAGGCATCTCTTTGCCTCTGTTGAAGAGTACCTGGCAAGATGAGGAAGTGACACTGAGAACTGTGCATATCATTTTGCCTTTATGACATACAGGACTTACACATCAGCAGTTCATCCTGCTCTTGAGTGGCTGTTGAACAGCATCTAATATTAGGGCAGTAATCAATGTTAGAATTCGAATTTCAAAGCAAATTAAAATGACCATCACAGTTTCCTGGTGGATGTCAATGTGTCGTTATTTCCCTGGGAATTATAGAGGCTGACAATTTCCAGAATAAGCTTGGCTTGTGCAATCACAAGCCAGGTAAGGTCATAGCAGATTTACACTTTGCTGCGTATAGATGTATTTTCTTTACTGTGGTTGCAGCTGTTCTTGTAACTAGCTACCAATTAGAAGTACAATGCCCATGCCACTGGGGGTGGGTCCACGCCAGCAGTTTGGGGAACAAAGCAGAATGAGGAGTGATTCTGCAGGTCTCTGAAAGGCAGGACACGGCAGTTCATTGCCTATTATATCATCCGCTGTATCACCCCTGCTCAGATAGTCATTTAGATCCCTCTCTGTCTGTTGCTCCTTCTGGGTTGCCATATGCCCTTACATAGAGGGACAGCATCCTAATTCTTGGCCTCCTTCCTTTTTCTTCCACTTTCCCCTTCCTTCTCTTCCCCTGTACCTTACATCTCCACACAGGCATACAGAGTCTCCCCTTACATGAGTATCATTACCTTAAAATTCCTTCTCCTCGGAATTATTATGCCATTAATTCTAACACCCTGTAATTTACCATAAAATAATGCTTTAACTCCTGAATCTTTAAACAAAAGAGATATCAGTGGTCTGCAGAGAAGGGCTGTTGGAAGCAAAAATAAAAACTCCCCATCCTAAATCTTAATTACAGATTTTATTTGCACAATGAAGAGTAAGATTTCAGTAGTCTTCTATTTGTTCAGAATGTCTTTATCCAGGTTTTCACAGCAAATTAATTTACACAGGAGGATTTTGCTACAGTTGTGACTAGACTAATGTCATTTTGGATAATCTTTGTAATGTCTAAAACTTCAATATCTCCCTGAACAGCAGAAGCAGTAAGAAAAAAAGAAACTTCTTTCCCCTGCCGTTTATGGAGTTATTTGCACTGGTCATGTTAAGAACTGCAAATAACTTATTTGGTGGAATTAGCCTTTTCTGTTCAAGACATCTGAAAATAAAACCTTCATGTCTATGACCATGTGTTTAGGACACTCTCCCAGAAGGGAAGAACAGGATAAGAAGGTGCAAGGAGAGGTAAAAATGATAACTGCACTGTTTGGCAAAGTATTTGACAAAGAATATACTGTAAACAGATGTTACAGTCTGCATCAATTACATATCAAATAGTTCAGAGAGTGAGCATTTGTACTAAGAACTCCTTTGATAGTTTAAGGCACACATTCTGTTCATTAATTAGATAACATAACCTTTACCAATTAGTTCCACTTTCAGTTGAATTCAATAATTGGTGGTAAAAGGAACTTTACCGACATTTTCAAATCACTAGGCTATTTTGCAACCAGGTTCTGTAGGAAGGTTTCTGCTGGTTGTTGGGGTTTTTTTATTAATTGCAGATATTTAGTTGGAGGAACTATCAATTTCTTGGGCTATCCTGGTTTGAGCATGAGGCTGGATTAGCAACCTCCTACGATCCCTTCCAACCTGAATTATCCTATGATACTGTAAGCCTGTAATAGAATATTATTCTATTATAGTTATTGTAGAATATACTAATGCTGTATCTTTATATAAAGACAAATTTAACTGTTGCTATCCTCTATTCATGTTTTTCTGACTGTTGTTCGCAGATTGTGCAGCATTCATTAAAAATAGCTAAGAAAAATAGGTCTTTAATCAACAAACATTGCCTGTACAAGGGTTCTTATCCATACTGAGAATTTATTAGAGGCCTGCAACAAGGTTTAAAAATAATGAATTATATCAATCCTATAGCTTTTAAAAGTAATCTCCAGTAATTTCTTGAGGATTTAAATAGCTTGTTAGGCTATCAAGATTTTGAGAAACTTGAAATAACCTTCTGCACCCAAACACTGCAGTATCATTTATTTTTAAATACATATAATTGAGGTCCTCATGAGAAGAGCTCTGCCTACTGGGAGCTGCTCAGTCCCTCAGACTGGTGGCTAAGCAAGACATTTACTGAAAATTAAGTCTAAACCATCAAGTCCCTTTTAGAAATTGTTTCAACATTGGCCTCTCATGCCTATCTATTACTGATTATTTGGTTTAAGCAATTTTTGTCTTTGAGAGGGAACACTGATACTGTAATTTTAGTCAGAGAGCTCCAAAGCACTGCGGTTCTTTTCAAGCCCACAAAGCTTGCTTCTTTTTCTTTTATTCCTAATCTCAAAAAGCTATTCATCTTTTCCTTTTTCTCCTGGCCCATCTCTTCTGCGGTAGCTGCAGCGACTGGGCTGAAGTTAGAAGAATTTAGCTAACAAAGTTCAACAAGTTTATGGTGTTAACAACAGGAAACCACCACACTAATCTGCAGATTGCCTGCCTTCACATACAGGGCTATTCATGAATTTGCGTTGCTGTTTTCCTGCATTTCAGAACTTCCATTGTTTTATATGGGAGCTTGGAGGCTGGTTTAATTAAAGTGACCTGAATAGAAGTACAGTATGCCAGATGTACATTATAAATATAGAGCAGGTTATGTAATGGTAAACCATTAGGAAATATATGGGAATGGTTTGTGATAACTCATTGTTAACTAAATATAAAACCTAATTTATTTCACTGTTTTAATCTTACTACTTTTTTTTTAACTAGCACAAATGAACTTTCTTAGCATTTTTACTTTTTCTTTTTTTTTTTTTTACTACAGCTTTCCTGTGGGGAAAGTCTGCTTCAAATTAGTTCATTCTGGTGAACAGGTACTATTCACTGTGAATAAGAGCTGTAGCATCTGGGCTAGATACACAGTGGAACTGAGATGGTATGCTGCCGTAGTTGCTTCTGCCCACAACGAAGATATTTTAAAGCTATGATTTGTCTGCCATCTAATTGTCATAAAGGCAAAAAGCATTTTGTTTCAAAATTTAAAATCTCAAGGTCTTCACAAAATATAGTCTTGCTACAAAATACCTGCTTTTCATTATGTTGAGCTGCTGAACTGTATGGTCCCATGGTTCACCCATCAAGTGTTGCCTCTCCTAATTTACTTATGTGGCCAGCTCAATACAGAATTTTCAGCATCCTTTTACAGAAAAGGCAAGGATAGTGAGGTTCTCATTCCTACCTCTTTTTATTTTATTATTTCTTTGCTGGCATACCCCAAACACAACACTAGTTCCCTTTACACTTCCCCTTGCTGAAACTCACTAAAACAGGGTGAGTGGAAGCCCCTGGTTCATGCATTCAGAGCCTTTTCATCTCACAGGCAAAAAGCTCTTTGTGCAACCCTGGTTCAAGACACACAGCACTGGCTTTCATTGGGTTAAAAGGCAGAATGAAGGGTATATCCTTCAACTACCTGTATACTACCACAGAAACAAAACTCAACTCAGAGAGTCAGTTACCGCATAAGTTGTGGATGCAGATACATTTCATGTATTATTTACTTTTTTCTTCAAAAGACCATGAGCAATTCATTTAATATCAACCATTTTCAGATTTTGGACTATGCTAATTTCTAAATTATGATACTTTTTGCATTTCCTTTTAGACTATTTGTTCCACTTGACTAGCAAAGAGGCTTTAAATATTGGAGTAACTTTTTATAAGCTACATTTTGTATCAAAATGGAAATATTTCTAACAAGAAACATGTTCCTACATATTCATTCAGTGCTTTTTCTGTCTTTTGCCTAATTAAGTTTCACCTGGTAGACATTTTCAAAGCTGACTGGGCAGGAGTTGTAGAGCAGACAAATCCCACTGTTTGCTAATTAATTTCTCTCTTCTTAAGATCACTAACAGAAAAATCAATGGTCATCTAGCACATGTGTTCTTTATAACCTGCCAGTGCTTTACCGTAATTTGTTGAAAGATTACCCAAACACTGTACACAAGAAGGTAAAGGTATTAAAAGGTCATTAAAAACAGAATAGTAAAGAATATTGCAAATATTTCTCTAAGTGTGGAATTTTCTTCCTGAAGAACTTACACTTCACAGCAAATACACATCCTAGACTCCTGCAGAAAGCTCCCAAATTTTAACCTGCCTTTCAAGGAGTTTCTGCATCAGACAGAATATCTGACTAGCCTGAGAGAGTGAAAATGAGACACAACTCCTCTAGCTTCATCACCACAACTTGCTCTATGATTCCACTTGTTTCAGTGGGTGAAATAGGAATAAACTAGAGTAAGAAATTAGCCTGTCATGTACGAATTGTCTCTTAAAATCCACAAGAGGACTGGATGTGACCTGAAGAATGAGTCAATTGGGCAGTGATTTCCAAGTTTCAGATGTCTGTCTACATCATCACTCACATATCTGATGCTGCTTACTGCAAGAAATTTTGATGAATGATTTTAAATAATTTTCATGAGCTTTGGAAAACTGGATAGGGCTCCTGACATTAGGCATAAAAGCTTGCATTTATTTATGTATGGTCTTCTAACACTACATATATTCAAATTGCTTAGAAAGCTGAACATGTCTTTTTGTTCTTTTTCTTTTCTCTGAATCATTTCAATTATAAGAAAAGGAATGTCCCCATCCCATTGATTTATTGTAACAGATAAGATGCCAGTTATGTTAAGGACTTCTGTAAGACATTGCTGTTCTTTTAGATTCCTCATAAACACCCAGCAAAAAGGGAGCAAATGGTGAATTTGGTGACCATGAAACTATAAACGTGTTGTTTTGGATAAACACAGTTTCAGTCATGACTCAAGGAGGTGGGAGGTGGGTTGGAACAGCTCTGCCAAAACTGGCTGCCACCAGCTATAGCAGCCAGATTCTAAGGGTCTTGACAATGGGGGATGATGGCCAAGCTGGTCAGAGGACAGGGTATTTCAGCACATTTCTTCTTCAGCCTGAAGCCTCTGCCCATGCTGATAGGAACCCCTCAGTGGTTATCTGTGCCAGTCTTTCCCAGCTGGATCTCTCTTGGAAAATATGCAGGTGATAGCACCTGCTGCCCACACTCCTGACTTGATTTAGATAACTTGAACAGGTTAAGCACAGCCAGAGGCTGCAGGGATGTACATGTTGCAGCCACCAGCTCTGGGCTTGCAGTGATGTTCAGAGCTTTCTGGGAATTCATTGATGCATGCAAACACTTTGGCAGTTGCATGGCTTAGCCTTGCTTGCTCTTCTTGTAGTTTTTGGTGGCTGGCACTCAGTGCATATGCAGGAGGTTATGGAGTACGAACATGGTCATGTTTGTGAAACAGGAAAAGAACATCACCTTGTGGTTATATATTTACTATTATTTTGAATATGATATTCATATGTAGTAACATATTGAAACAAATCAGAGACTATCACTGTTCCCTGTAACAAGACACATGGGTCATTTTTAGGTGCTTTATGGACCTGCAGCTGCCTGGGCAGTGTGTGAAGACAGCAGCTGACTCACACCTGCCAGACTCATTGAAATCTTGTCTTAAATATTCTGTTGTTGCAGATTAATCCCTGATTTTCTTCTGGCTGGGGAGTCACCTTTTAGGTCCTGGAAGCAGCATACAAGAATGTTGTGGTCATCTATGACCATGTAAGATTCTTGTATTGAAAACCTGGAAAAAGGCAGCTACTTCCACAATTATTTGGGTTTTATTTGTTGTTTTGGTTTGGTTTTTTGTTGGATTTTTTTTATTATTTTTTATTTTAAGTGGGAACAGTACTAAGCCCTCCTGCAAACAGCAAAAGTAAACACAGTCCCAGAGCTGCTGAAAACCCATGGTAAGAACAGTCACTAGAAATGGTGCAGACCTTTACTTCAGTGTGCATTCCCTCTGTTCTAGAGGACAGATATGAATCTCTGTCCTGGGGGAGTATTGCAGGCAGTACTCTCTGCCTCACCAGGACTCTGTCATGTTACACTAGTATTTCAACATTTACCGAGACCAACAGGAAAGCTGTTGACGCCACATCCTTGTATATTGGATCACTCAACTGGAATGAGAGAGACTTAACCATTGAATCTTGCTTTCCAAATATTCACTGGAGCAGTTCCTGAAGAAGACTCCAAATGCAAAACTTCCAAAGTGTTCACCTCATAATGCATAGTCCAATCTTTGCTCATATCATCCCAGTCTACCAGTGGCACATGGGCCTGGTTTAGTACTTATATACAGTTAACAAAGAAAATAAGAAAGGGAAAGAGATAACCAAAAGCGTTATATTTCTAGTACTATTAGAGTACTAGTGACAGGACAAGAGGAAATGGCCTCATGCTGCACCAGGGGAGGTTTAGGTTGGATATTAGGAAAAAAATATTCAACAAAAGGTTTATCAAGCACTGGAAAAGGCTGTCCAAGGAGGTGGTTGAGTCACTCTTCCTGGAGGTATTTAAAAGACATGTAGATGTGGCACTTAGGGACATGGCTGAGTGGTGGATTTAGCAGTTCTAGGTTTTCAGCTAGACCCTGTGATCTTAAGGGTCTTTTTCCAACCTAAATAATTATATGATTCTATTTCTCATATATAGAACTCGGTGTTCAAGATCCCACAAGTTTTTGGAGCAATTCACACTTACAGCATTGTTTTAACTGGAACAAAACATGAAAAAAAAAGGAAGTAGTCCTACCCCCGGCACTGCCCACTACATCATATGATTGTATAGTGTCATGTCTTACCTAGAGCACAAATATACATTCCTCACAGAGAGAGGGCAGCCTATGAGAGGTACCTTGAGGGGATGATTAGTGTTAAGTGTATATATCTAACACACACATGCTTTGGGTTCCTAAGAAAACTCAGTAAGATCACAATCTTATCGCACATGTCATCATTTTAAATTGACAGGCACACCACTCCTCTTATAATTAGAAGCTTTGAATCTTAATTTCCCAAATTCCCACATCATCAGGAGGATGAAATTTAATCTCCACATATGTCACAGTGGACTGAGCCAAGGGTTTGATATGTTAGGAGATTTGTCCTGGACCTTGTGTATTTTTAGGTGGAAGGAAATGGCAACATTTCAGTGTAACACTGTACTGTGCTTGCCCCTCAGGGGAGGGTTTATATGAAGAGTGTTTCAGTAGCGTAGGGTCATTTTTGAAACTATCAGGGCATTGCTTTCTTTAAGATCACAGCATCTAGCAAGACCCCATAGATAGCAACAAGTCAGCCTCTAAGACTCAGAAACAAAAGATCACTAGAACAAGTGAAGTAAATGGTGGTTGGTGGATGCTGCAAAATGTGAGACAGAAAAACAGTGAGCTAGTGGGATACCAAACTGGCTAAAAACCTGTTGCCTGAGAAACTATCAAACTAGTTGTCTGTGTGAAACTAAGGAGTGCAGACTTACTTAGAAGCAAAAATGAGAGAATGACTGTAAATGAAAAGACAACACTTTTTTGATCCATAATAAGACACTGTTGTCACCCTGAAAACAAAAAATCGTGAATAATTTAAGCTGTTATTAACAACTTTTAACAACCTCTAACAAGGTGAACTTTTTATAATTTATCTGGGGAAAAAAAGTAGTCATTTTCATGAACTTTCCAGAGGAAAGCCAGTATGGGCGTTTACCTGTGCCTTGTCAGCTCTCCCTACCAAAATTATCTTTCTTTGGTGAGTGAGCACTCTGCAATAGTACATGATCATGCTATCTTTTTCCACAATCCCATATGTGAAATAGCTACATTTTTGCCTGTGATTAATGAAATAAGTTCAAATAAAGGTTATGTGTTTAACTAAACCTCAGCAGCAGTTATGAGACATGCATATATTTTTTTTCCTCAGAAGCTACGTGCTGTTCTAATTCACTGATTGCCAAATTATGTCATCCAGCTGAAGAGAGGTTTTTTTGTCGATATTCAGGACTACAGAGATGTCTAATTTAAATAGCAAGATAGAGAGAAACTATTAATAAGAAGGGAAAAAATATTAGACTACAAAATATGGTTATCAACCATTGTCAATAAATCCCTCTATTAAATGAATAAATATGATCCGAGACTACCCATATAATTCTTATATGTAAGACCATGGTTAAATTAATAAATCTCCTACTGGTATAGATTTACTGCATAAAGAGGCAGTAGGCTAGAGAGGTTATGCAATCTTCACCTCTTTGCATTATTTGGGAGAAAAATGCATGGGAATAAACTATTTTTACTTTTTCTTCTAATTTGCTCTCCTTTTCTTCTCTCTCACACCAACAGATATAAACCAGTCACCTCATTCTTTTGAAAGGCTTGTCAACTCATGTCATTTGTTCAGGCATCTTGCTACCAGCTGAAGAATGCATACAATTAAAATATGAGGGAAGAGATAAAACTTTCCCTACAGAGGCTAGAGTGCAGCACAAAGGAATCAGCTGAGGGTTTTATGATAATAATTTTGGCTTATGCCTGCACTGAAGTCTGCAAGGCTGTGCAGAGCTACTAGAGCAAGATTTATATGAAGCTATTAAGCCATGGCAGTACCAAGCCTGGTGGGATCAAGGTGATCACAGCTCTCCCAGGGAATCTTTTCTCACTCCACATGTGGATTTTGAATATTGGGATATTTCTGAAAGGATTTCAGCAAAGTTTGCAAGGTTTGTATTTGTACCAGAACACAGGAAAAATGTATTTAGGATGTTGATTGCCCCATGCAACTCAGTCAGAACTTGGGCATAGGGAAGAAGGGTCACTGAAGAGCTAGTATCGCTCTGACAAAATGTAACGAGAGCAGAACTGACCAGGGAAAACAGAAAAAAAATGGACACTAATATGAAATCTTCAACCATGAGTCCTTTGGTTTTAACCAAAGAATCCTTCCTCGTTTGGGAGTGATAAAAAGAGCTATAGGAGTGCAAACACTGCAATGGTAGATTCAGTCTTTCAAGTTTTAGAAAATCTTTGAATTTCAGGTTTGTCTGTTAAAATATTTGTGATAAGACCACAAATTCTTTACTGTAACTCAAAAGGGATAAGACAATAATGCAGGTCCAGAGGATGGCCACAAAAATGATCAGAGGACTAGAACACCTCTCCTATGAAGAAAGGCTGATGTTCAGGCTGGAGAAGAGAAGGCTCCAGGGAGACTTTATTGCGACCTTTCAATATATAAAGGGAACTTAGAAGAAAGACAAAGAGGCTTGTAGTGATAGGATAAAGGGAAACAGTTTTAAACTGAAGAAAGCAAATTTAGATTGGACATAAGGATGAAATTTTTCATGACAACAGTGGTGAAACACTGGAACAGGTTGCCCAGAGAAGCTGTGGATGCCCCATCATTAGAAGTGTCCAAGGCCAGGTTGGATCGGGCTTTGAGCAACCTGATCTAGTGAAAGATGTCCCTGCCCATGGCAGGGGGGTTGGTTGGCCTAGGTGATTGAGGGAGGGGGCTATTCAGCATGAAACCCTAGCCATAAAATTCAGAAAGATAAGTTCTGTGAAATACTATGTGGTGCACAGTCTTACAGCCTGCATGTAATGTGCTGTGCAAGTCAACGTGCTGAATTATTTTTAATTACTGCCTTTCTTAGGTGTGAAGTTAAGTTCCGTTACAAACAACTTTTCTTTTGCCAGTCAAACCCAAACCTCAACTGGAATTGAGCAATTGAAAAGATTTGCAATATTGTTATAGAAACTTAATGGAATGACAACCTGAAAACAAAATACAGTAGAATTTAAAAGGATGTCATCCAGGTAGTTTATCATTCCTCAAAATATTTTCAAATACGCATGCTTGCTCTCTGAACATATCAGGTAACTTCATACAAAATATTCTGTAAGTCTATAACATTATATTGAGTTGACCAGTGCTAGAAATATCCAGCTCAACATCTACACAAAAGCAGGAAAATTAACAATTTCGGCAGAGACAAAGAGTGAGATGTATAATTGTTAACCCATATCTTGAATACAAAAACTTCAGTAGGTAGAAACATTAAAACCACAATTCCATATATGTATATATATATGACACAATTCCCTATTTTTTATATATATAAACTTAAATATTGATGTCATTGCTTGTTAAACATTGTTAATTCTTAAATGCTTTGTCTAGCTTCCCTTGTCAGTCCCTAGTCTCTACTCATTGAACATGAAATCAGAAAAACCAAAAGCAAATATAGGCAATACACAAGATCTTAACTTGACAACAGGACTATTCGTATGCATAAAACTATTATGACTTCTATAAAGCACTAGAATTATTACACAAGCACAGGATTATGGATTAACTGAGGGCATGTGTGAAAATAACCATGCACTGATTTGTAATTTTCAAAATAAAGAGAAAGCTAAATTAGATTATTTTCTAGATAAAATGCTTTATACATTAAAAAAAAAGCAACACTTGAAAAATGTCATATTATCTAATAGAGTAATGAATTTCATTAAGTTTCAAACAACTTCCCCATAAATTTAAATAATCATTGTACACACTGCTATCTATTTCAAGTGCATTTACACAGGAAGTATTATAAAGAACCAATCCTGTGTGATAACTGCGGTAAACATGGCTGAAGTTCACTATGGGTACAGATTTTTAATTTTATAAAACAAAATATTGAAATATTAAGTTCTTCACATGATAAATGGAAGAAGAAAGCACAAAAAAATCCAGATTAATCTCACTTTGCCAATTCATTTTAGCATAAACAAAAATACAAGTATTGCTAAGGGGTTCTGTGCTCGGTCTTACAGAGCAGAAAGAACTTGCTATGATCCATAGATTAACTTACCCATTTAAACATCTTTATATTTTTAATAAAAAATTACAGATTTCACTTGTTAAACACAGGCACATTCTGAGAGATAAATGTTCAAACAATTTCACTTGAAACTTGATTGAGACATTTTAAAGGAAAGGGGAGAGGTTTAAACCACTAGGTTGGATTAATATAAATTGATTTGTCCAAGGTTATTTGTTTAGATAATAGAGGTAATAGAAGGAAGGCCCTGGGTCTCACAGAAGTGATGCTCTGAGACGTCCCATTCTGTCATCATGCTCAAAGCAGGTTCACAACAGGGCATACTCCATTTAGGCAGGGAAAATTCAATTAGGATCATTCTGTGGACTCAGGGATCCCAGTGGGGATCAGGATAGGCAATATTCAGATTTCATTGTCTCACAACAATATACGCCAATGAAAGAAATTTTTTGCCCTGCCTTGTGCTCCCCCTTGTGTTTTCCCAAAGTCTGTTAATAGGATTTTGATATCAGGAAAGAGAAGATTATAATTTTTTTATGGTATATTTTATTAATTATACTTAAAATAATTAAAACTAGCAATAATTAACTACTATCAACAGTGGGAAAAAATTGCCAAACTTATCCAAAATTATTATTTTGGCACTGCATAATGATTAGAATAAAAAAAAAATTCAGCATATACTGAAATACAAAACAATTAAGGAAGAAACATTAAAGGAAGCCCCAACAATTAAATAGTTTCTGGGATCAGATATAATTTTTCCTGCATTGTGCCGTGAACTAAATAATGTATGTCATCAGGGTCTGTATGTGGTAGCAAATACTCAGGAAAGCTGGGAAACACTTTAAGAAAACTTAATCATTTTAAATGTGCAAATACCAAAGTTACCAAACCTAAAGTTTCAAAATCATGAGCAAGACATCTAAAGTCATAAGGTTCACTAAAGTGCTGATTAAATGTGAAACTGTGTTTGATCTGTCCTTTGGAGTTTTAATGTCTTCTTACCCTCAAACTATGGATGCACCACAGTTACAGAGGTGTCAATTGTCCAAAATATAGGTGAGATGGTTCTGGTCCACACAGCAAGAGTTGTTATAGCCTGATGACCAACTTCATCCAGCTTTTCCAAAATATGAGTCCTAATTAATCAGTCGTTGATCCTCAGCTACATGAACACCATTTTCTTACCTGTAATTCTTTCCTTCCACTGAAGTGTTAGTGGAGGGAAGTCTATACTTGCAGCAGTTTCTGTTGGCTCCTTTTGCACAGGAGCAGCAAAGGTGTGTATTAAGACACACATCCTGGAGGTAGAATTGAAATTCATGTGACTCCTATTAGCTGTATAGTAGACTTCTGTGGAGAGTTAAGACACCATATTGAACACAACAGATGACAATTAAAAACATGAAGGCAGAGAAGAAAAGCTTCAAGGACAATGTCCAAAGGGCATAAAATTAATAAACACTATTTTAAACACATCAGGGACAGGAAACTTCTCAAAGCACCTGTAGGGCCAGTAAGTAACCAAGGCATAGAAGGAATGTTCAGGGAAGATAATTATAGTTATAATAGGAAAACTCAGCAAACGTTTTCCATCAGTTTTCCCTGTGGAGAAGCATAGGAAGGACTCTCCAAAAGACCCCTTCTTTATGCAGAGCATCTTGCTCATACTGAACGGCTGGAAGAATGTGGAACGAAAAGAACAAATGAAAAATCTCTCATCAGGATGATCTGATACCTGCTGCAGAGTTCAAGGAACTCAGGTCTCCAGTCTTGCTTCACAGAACTATTGTAGTCCTTTAAAAGAACAAGGATGATCACATAAGGATATGTGGAGAATATAATCTATCCAGGTTACCAAATTGTCTAAAAGATGCCAAAGAAATGAAACTGCTATGGTGCAATGTGAAGGTCCTAATCTGCATAGGTAATAGATTAAATAATAGGAATAAGACAGTAATAGAAGGTAGACAGCATAAGAGAAATAACTCTGCACTTTCATCATATGCATAGGAAGCAAGTTTATCATTCAGTTACAAATAAGATGATGAATAAAATTAATCTGTAACACACCCTGTCTGCCTCACCATTCACATACACAATTGTTTTTCAAAAAGTCATTGGTCTTAGCTTAGAATTGCTTAGCTCTACTGTTTACCCTTGGGAAGGACTTCCAAAACATACCAACATACATTCTGCACTTTAATTTAAATGCTGTCAAGTTTTAGGAAGCTGCCTTAGCTTCTCTGGTAGGTGTCTGCATTTGTGATAAAGGTAGAAGCCTTCACTATGTAGGTTTCATTCCTGGATGTTGGGTCAATATCTGAAAAGAACAGAGATATAGCAGACAGATAACATTTTGTTTCTGTCAGTCTATTGGACCAGCTGTCTGCATAGCAGACTTCAGCAGATAAAGAAAACACTTCTTGTTTATTGCATTTTAATTATCTGGGAACTGAGAACCAGTCAATATCTTTAGTCTGCAGCTTTCTATGCCACCATCCATATTTGCTCAATTCAAAGTTGCTGCTTACGTGTTTTCTTGTCCTTTGTTTTCATTTTGGAATTTCATTATAATTTATATATATACATATATACATACATACATACATATATATACATATATATATATATATATATATATATATATATATATATATATATATATATATATATATATATATATATATATATATATATATATATATATATATATCTTGTTTTAGCAGTGCCATCATTTGCAGTCATAGAATCATAGAATTGTTTACATTGGGAAAGACCTTTAAGATCATAAAGTCCAACTACAAAGCTAGCATTGCCAAGTCCACCACTAAAACTTGTCCCTGAGTGCCACATCCACAAGTCTTTTAAATGCCTCCAGGGACGGTGACTCAACCATCTCCTTGGGCAGCTTTTTGCAGTGCTTGACAACTTCTTCAGTGAAGAATTTTTTCCTTATATCCAACCTAAACCTCCCCTGGTGCAACATGAGGCCATTTCCTGTTGTTCTATCACTTGTAGCTTAGGAGAAGAGACCAACACCCACCTTGCTACAGCCTTCTTTCAGGTAGTTGTAGAGGGTGATAAGGTCCCCCCGAGCCTACTTTTCTCCAGGCTGAACATCCCCAGTTCCCCCAGCCGCTCCTCATAAGACTTGTGCTCCAGACCCTTCACCAGCCTCATTGCCCTTCTCTGGACACACTCAGCACCTCAATGTCTTTCTTGTGGTAGACTGATAATTATGTGGAAAGACCTTAATTTTGGTATTCAGTACACAGCTAACCGCAGATCTTTGTTTTCCTTTGAAATATGTGCTGTTTGAATTTCATGTCAGTCAGACTATCAGAGCTGGAAGAGAAGATTTTCATAAAATCCTAGGCTTACTCTTTATACATTGAAGACATATGCAAAAATGCAGAGAGAAATACAATTGCTTCCAAGTGTTTGTAAGGAAAATTGTATGTATGTAGAGATGAATGTACGTGTATTTGATGTGTACCAATGGTTGTATGTGCATAACAGCAATTCCATGTTTTCATTTGTCCCAGCAAAAATTGGTGGCTTTGAGAGCCATGGCTGTGAATTTTGTGTACATAGCAGTGCATCATCCTGCTTGCACGAGCAATAGTTTGCACCTGTTGTAAGGGGAAGGAGCTTATATGACAGCACAATATGGAGCTCCAAGAGGGTGGATTACTGAAAATAAGCAGTTACACAGAGAATCGATATAAATTATTACAAATATGGTCATTTCAGTAGGAAGTCAGTAGGAAGAGTGAATGAGATGACTGAAACGATTTAATTCACATGAAAATTAATAAAATGGGACAAAATAATGAATAGTTTTAAAAAGACATACAGGGCACCTCTGTACAGCTTTTTTCGTAATACAATAGCAAGGAGATATTAAATTATCAGCTGAAGATAATTTGAAGTATGACAAATCTGAAGGTGAGAAATGGCATTATATTTCCAAGCAATACCATTAACTGATGAAATCCATCCATGCGTCAGAAGCTTCACAGGTCACAAAAAAACATTTATATGAATAAGAGAATAACAATGAAATTATTTAAAACTCCATTCTCACACACAAAAAGATCCCAATTGCTAAGTAATTTTGCTTAGTGTATGTATTTCTCTTTTGAACATTTAAAATTTTTCACACATTAATAAACCAAACATGTTTTTTGTTATATTATTCTGAGAAAATTCTGGAGCTTCGCATGCTAGATGGCGTAACAAATTAAACAGGTAGACCTGTTTTCACATCAGTTGTAGCAGTTTCTGTGTTGCATTGCTACAGAACTCAGGAAGGTGGGCTTGAGACTTATCTGCAGCATTTTTCAGTCTGTCCCATGATGTCTAGGAGGGACAGCACTTGTTCCTCCATCTTTCCCCTAAGAACACAATTATGTTTTTGAACCTTCATATGTTTTTGTCCCCACACATTTATGGTTAAAGACTATCACTCGTTACATTTTTTACACCTGCTTCCAACCTATCCCTGTCAGAGATGTATGAGAGAGAAGTGCCAAAGGAAAGAATGAAAACAACAAATCGGACACTATTGTCTCCTGATTAAAAGGAGGAAGCAGAGTGCCTACTGCATGTGCAGGATCACCTTGCTCGAGTACAACGTAAGATGGTCATATATTTATTGGATTATCTCGCTGTGGGAGCCAGTGATGCATTTTTCCCCCTCCTCACTAATGGTTTTGATAAAGGACAAGGAAAACAAAGTGTGTTCACCTATTTCTGAAGAATTAGAAATTAGGCAGGGCTGAGGATAAGATAAAGCAGAGTGCACAACTCTACTTGTATGTGTCTCATATAGAATGGACAATTTCTAGAAACTCTTCAGAAACAGATGCCTAATTGCATGACTGCTTTTTACTGTACCGGACAAATCTGGTGACCTAAGTGAGTTTGATGTCCTAAGCGTCTCTCCCAAGCCTATGGATCTTGAACCTGTGTGTTTCTGAACATGTTTGGTCCAAATGCAATGGCCATTTCAGACAGACTGGGAAAAGTATTCTTCAAAATACATGATTATTTCAGATGAAGTATAAGAAACTCCTTGATTCACTGAAGGAAGCGTTGACAATACCATTACAACAGTATTACTATTAGTAGTCTGGTCTATCCAAGTAATGGCTCGCAAAAAATGATCAGCCCAGTGGTGTGTTGTCCTGAGCATTTTCTGTGTTTTGAAGCTGTTTTTCAGCTACATTTACAATAGAAAAGCAAACAAGGAAAGCTCACAATTGATAACACTACTATTTTTTTTTTTAATTATATGTCAAACAAATTGAACATGTACATGTCTTATTTGGAAAAAAGAAAAGGAGCCAGAAAGACTAGGCATGACAGAAGCCAACAACTTAACTCAATAACCAGTCAGTATTTTTCATCTCATTACTTAGAAAATGAGCCTGTATGACTGCCTCACCTGTTTGTACATCTGGCAAACAATTGTCCCACCCTCTAGAATAACTTTTGAACCAAGTGACCAATTTCAGTCAAATTCAGCTCAGAGGTTAAGGTCTCAAAGGTTAAATTCCTCCAAATTCCTTGAAAAGAGACAGACAGATAAAGCAAAAAGAAACACCTAAATTAGTGTCACCACTAAAGGGAAAATTGGACTCTGAGCTGAAATGGTTTTTGACACCACAGAATCTATTTCGGATAGAAATGGAGTATAAAAACATTATTGTTCACCAAAAAAAAAAAATATCTTGAAAGGCACTTTATATATGATTTTGAACATTGCCAACGATATGAGAACCATGGTGGTTTGCAGCTAATTCAGATTTTCATTCTGGATCATTTCTATAGCGAATATTATAAAAGTTTTGTTAAAATTTTACAAGACATTTTTTCATCTCCTAAAGCACCCAGTATTATTAATTCTCTTAATTACAGACACCAAGATATGAAATACAGAATTAAGATATGATGTAGGCAACAGAAGCTCAAGGTTCATTTCCTTTGATGAATAAATCATTAGTTATTTGATTAATAAATAATAATATTTTGTTACCATTTTTCTCAAGCACTTTAAAAAAAACCCACGCTCCTCCCTGACATTGTTTTATTGGATATTACCTAACAGTACTCTTTTGGGTTCAGGAAACACTTTTGCCTAAATTTTTCATCTGGAGAAAGTGGGGCACATGGTGATTTAGAAATATATTTTGCCTCCCTGGTAAGTCGTAGTTTCTGTGCTGCAAGTTCCTGTGTTTTTTCAGATGCTGTGAACAGAAGGAGGAGTGAAGGGAAGGATGCCCAAAATGTGAGCATTTGGGTTTTTTCTAGAAATGAATTTGTCCAGCCAGAGAAGAGATTAAGTGTGTAATTGCTCCATTTTGTGACTGCCATGGAATCATGGCAGCAATTCTACAGATAAAAATTTTACTGAAAAAGAATATTTACGCCCTTTATGATTTTTGGCCTGGCTTCCCTTCCCACATGTGGCGTGTGGGAGTGTGCAGAGGAACAGTGCAGCCCGGAGTATTTCTTCTGAGGTCCAACAGGCAACAGTGAGTAAGCAACAGTAGTAAAGCACACAACAGTCTTGTCTTTCCTTTTGTTTTGTTTATTTAGTTCCTTAGTAACTGGACCACCTTGCCTTCCCTTTTTATGTTTTAGGTCCTGATCTTCCTAGCATTATTTTGAGAGACATCTCTGAAGAAGGATTAACACATTTTTCAGCCCTTGTCATTTAAAGGATCAAAAGAATTTCAAATAATAGAAGAGGGTGAAGAACTACAAAAATGTCTAAATTAAGGATACAATGTAAACATTTTAATTCTTTTTTTCTCACTTGAGAGAATCTCAGTAGAACTAAGAGAAAACTGCCCAGCAGGCCTAATGCTGCCTTACTGCATGAACTAAAACCATGAAGCTGGTAACAGCTTTCCAAGCACTCAGTCACAAGCCTATTGAACCAGTTTACCTGTAAGGATACAAAGAGTATTTCCACCAGATCATTCGAACTAAAGGTTGCATATCTAGTCACTTGGAGTTACATTTCCAAGGATAGAGTCTGGAGATGTCTGCTCATGTGGATATGCCTGGGATAGAGGAACTTCTCATGTCCCTCTAATGGGGTGAATGACAGTTTTCAGAATTTTTGCATTAAGCAGAATGTCAAATCTCAGATACCTTGTGGGACACATATATAAAATAAACATTATTTGCCAGTTTCTTGTCGCAAACCTGTATCTTCTGTAGAGGAGATATTCTGCAGCTTACTGTACAGCTAATTGAAATAGAGAAAAATAAATTAGAATCTCTAATTAGAATGTTCTGAAAGATGCACTCAGGTCTGATAATGAACAGCACAAAAAGCTTAGTTTTCAAATAACTCGGGAGAAGCCAGACAGCTAAAACCCCCAGCACGTGTATTAAAGTTGTGATTCAATTTCCAGACTTACTGGCTTAGGATAAGTAAAACAAGCAAACAAAAAAAAACCCTCAGAAGCATTTTTATTAGACACGAGTTCTCCTTGGATTGTTACTTCTAAAATTGGTTCATTAGTGAAAATACTTTGATAACTCATCTCTTTGCCATGTTATTTTGAGAATTTTTGGAAAGGGCCTCCAATCAAAGATAAATATTGTAGCTTTTATTTGTTGGAAGTATCATTCTGACAGTGTTTTCTATTAAACAGTACCATAATTAAAGCAATTTTTTCATGTCCTACTACTGCTAAACATTTATAGTACTTTTCATGTTATGAAGACTTTGAGATCTTATACAAACAGAAGACTGATAATGTCTTGTCCAAAAATATAATTATAGCATGCTACAAATGGCTTTATTAAAATGCATTTTAAAGTTTTTCTGAACATATTGTTTGCATTCTTCAACCTTTCTGTGACCACCAGATCTAAATTTCCTACAAAACGGTTTTTAAATAAAGCAGAAATTTTGCTATGGATTTCAACACGATGAACACAACTTATATAGCATAAGCAACTTACACATCTATTTAAATTGACTGTAAAAACTGGCACAAAAACCAGTAATGTATATTGCTATTAAAGAAATAAACATAATAAAGACCTGTAAAAGTATTACAATATTTCTAATATTATATGTGCACTTCAAGCTGCAGCAATACCTGGACTAATTTTAAGCAAACTGTTTCAACTATTGACTGAAATCAACCTCACTGCAACGTTGTGGAGTTTCATGATAGCTAATTTATTTTGCTTTACTTTTACTATGTACAGCGTAGGCGTACTTTTACTTTGCTGAACTTTTGGGTACACGAGTAAAAAGAACATTGTATGTGTGTGTATTCATATATGCTATTTTGCATGAGAAAGCTTGCATCAAAGTGTGTTTCCATAAAGGCAAATGTTTTATTGAAAGATTTTTTTGTTTTAAGGTGAAGTTTTACAAGCTGCAGCAATGAAAGCTCAGTATATGAGGAAATGCAAGAAAACTACTAAAACAAAAATGTGTTTATGCAGGTTATATGGTTGCTGCTACTATTTGCATCTGTCCAATTAAAAGGTCACTTTAGAATGCTAGTGCCATACAATAATATTCTTTAAAGAGTAAATATATTCACCAAGGATATGTCATAACTTGATGTATTTAGGGATATCGGTACACTGGATTGTTTGCATAGCACATCTTAAACTTGGATTTTAGAATCACTGTGAGTAATAACTAGCTGGGAGCAATGTTATTTTGTGTGTTATTCTCAGAAAAACTGCTGAGTTTGATCATTAAATGAGCTAAGAAAAACTGCTGCCTTGGTTGTTTAATATTTTCAAAGTAGATATTCCAAAAGTGTACAGGACTCAATGGCAATATTAATTCATTTCTTATTACTATGGAATTTAATTGATATTATAGAGGAACTATAGATGGTAACTCTAGAGAAAGTATTGCTAGTTTGTTGTGCTTTATTTTTTTAAGTATATGACTGATATACAATAAAAATGTGCTGCAAACAGACCAGAATTTAAGGGGTTGAAGGGGCAGGAGGAAAAAAATTTTATACCATACTGTTGTGTAGTTTGAATACTTTGCCAATAAAAAAAAAAAATAAAATAAAATAAGAGAAGACACTACATCATTCCTGGTGATGCCAACTGTTTAGTGAGAGAACTGAAGAATATTGTATTTGAGAAAATTTATGAGTGACTGAGAAAAACTGGACCTACCAAAATCAAGAAACAACTTACCAGAAAAACTGATTTGCTCAAACAAATAGAATTATGATAAATTATTTTGATGGAAACCCATATGCTTTCCAGTCCTAGTAGTTGGTGGTATTTTATAATACTATTTAAATAGAATAAATAATTTTTATAACTGCTCAAAGTACTAGTGCAGAGAAAATGCCAGCAGCAGAAGCATCCTTCCTCCTCTGTAGCCCCTTTCTATTGCTTTCAAATGTGCCTACCAAGATTTTAAAGAGCTGAGACACTGTCAGCCATGTTTTCAGGACCCAGAGGCCACAGCACGGAACTCAGACACTAGCAGGTAAAAATGGGAGAAGAAATCATTATCATGTGATTATAGTGCAAAAGCTTACATTACCGCCAGACATCTTATGCCTGTGTAGTTGTCCTTCTGCTTTCCTCCTGAGTCCATTAGAGCACCCACAATACAAGGAAAAAGTAAATCTAATTAATATAAGCAGTCCTTATTCCTGATAATTTGTTTATCCTCTCACCATTCATCTCTCTTATGTGTTAATGTCATTTTTCTGTTCAGATTAGACACTGTGACAGAAGCAATTTTTTTCTTTAGATTTGAACCATGTCTGGTAAAGGTTGGGAGAGAGAAGTAAATTTTGACAGACTTCTTAAAAAAAAAAAATTAACAAATTTGATATCTCTGCTTACAAGAAGAAGGGGAAAAAATCTTCCCAATGAGAAATCCCATTCTTCCATCTATTATTCCCCACCGTACTAGCTTACAAATACAAAACAAAGCTCATTTATGTTTTTGCTGACTCTTTACTTACTACTACTTAAACTAATAGGGGTATAGTACTATAATATTGGTTATTCTGCAGCTGTGATATTAAGAAAGAAAAATGAAGGAAAGATGTGGATGTTGCCTGAAAAAAAAATAAAATACTGGGCTCATTTTGGTTTCTTTTTACTACAGCTAACCAGAGGACTTCTGGCTCCAAAATTGTTAGTCTGTGTCAGCTGCAACATCTTCTCAGAATATGGAAGAATTTTCTTTGGAGCACTTTGGTATAAACTATAATGCCCTTTTCTGGGGACTTTTAAAGGTTACTAATGTCACTAAATCACTGATATCTTCCTTCATTGCTCCTGACTCTGAACAGAATACCTTTCCTTTTAGAACAGTAGTCTTCTATCTAGCTAGAGAAACCATTTCCCTTCAAAACTGAGTTGTGGGATAGAGCCATACAAACTGCAGCCCAAAAGAATGCTTTGCATCCCAGCACAGGCACACAGGAGGGTCTATGCTAATATAGATCCTCCTATGGTCAAGATACTATTTCATAATTATGAGACCTCTCCATCTTTTTTTAGCAGTTAGCAACTATAACCGAAGAAATACTCACTATTTCATATACATGCATAGCCTACCAGTTCTTTCTTCCTTATTTAATTTTCTTTATCAACTAGCATTAGAAAAGATGATTTAAGTTGCAATATTCTGCTGAAGAATTTGGTAAGTCAGAAGGGACACAGCTCAAACCTTGACTTTTACATGTTTACTTTGGCTTGTAAGCTCACAGTTTGAAATACTCCCTTTTTCTTCCTGACAGACAAACTTGATATGACATTTACTGTAACATGATTAACTCTGGTGCCATTTTCACAGTCACTTTTAGAATATATCCATACTTCTAAAAAAAGAACTGCAAGCAAGAGGATGGATATCATATAGTATCTAGAACAAATTAAAAGCATACAAAGCATAGTTAAAAATATTTTTGGAAAATTTCCACAACCAAGAGAGAAACTTTGTATTAGAAGTTCTGAGATATTCTACTTGTAAAGACAGAAATTATGGAGGTGAAAAAATTGCTACACTTTTCCATGCTTTATTTTTTATAGTTTTGAATTCACTAGTTAATAATAATACTGGATTTTCTTTCTCCCTCTTCCCTCCCTGCACTCCCTCCTCTCTTTCATCCCCTTCAACTATATTCAAGGCTGCCTGATCAAAACAAATTACAGGACAGCCTTATAAATTAGTTACAGTAGACTAATGTCTAATGGTGACATGTCTGTTTTGCCATGGTGATGCTCATCCTCCAGAGGTAATGTCACCCAGGTTGTCAGACAAGCAACAGCATTTTCATAAATAATCCATGTGATGCTAATACAGGATGATTTGTGATGCCTTATAAAAAGTTTGGTTGGGTTTGATTGAGTTTCCCTCAAGATACTGCATAGTTAACACTCTGACCTGAACTGACTTGCCTGACTCTGATTTCTGAAAAGGCTACTCTAAAATACTGGTGTGCAACATGAAGGTACTATGTTACCCAGACACAGCTACACTGTTAATACACAGAAGACTGTAATATTCTGCATACATCTCTGGTAAGATTAAAAATTCACAAATGTGTTAAAATACCTATAGAGCTAAAAAATCTCTCTGACATTTTTCAAGCGTGGATTTATTGGGTGAGGAGAGAAAACAAAGGGAGTTGAATCTCTTTCCCCTGATTACCATGGCCTAATACAGTTTGCATGCTCCAGTTCACATGACACTGACCTGTCATTCAGCTGCACAACCCTCTCTCACCCCTCCTGCCCAACCTGAACATAGCTGACCTGGACCCAGTTTTACCTTTCAGAAATGCAAACATCCACACTGGTACTGAACAGCAGCTAAAACTAGAAAGGGAAAATACTTTGTGAGGTTATATACCTTATTTATAGAATATCACCTCTTTTTCAACTAAAGGCAAAAGTACAAACACAGAACTGTAATATAAGTCCCTAACTGGTTTACAAATATGAGCCAGATACTTGCTGTAATACTTGAAAAATCTCAGGATGTTCCCCTACCAGAAATGCTGAGCTAGAGACAACCACCAACCTACATGTGTCTCAATGCAACTGTTTTAGTTCTACTGGTTGATTAACTGCTTCTGATTAAGGACATCCTGGGCTTTCCGAATGTGCTGTGGTTACTTCTCCCCTTTGTTTAATAGGATGTATTTTGCCAACATCTTGACATACTTCCCAGTAAATTACACTGGCCTCACTGTTGTCATGGAGAGAAGACCAATCCTGTGACAACAATGTGGCTCTTACTTTGAAAAGAGTGTTAACTATAAATGTGATTCTTAGCATCTCTGCAACACTTATCAGGATCTGACTGAGGTATGATACAGTTTAATACTTAGCACTGTTTGATGGAAAGAAATTAACCAGATCTTTAAAAGCCATGACATATTTTCTTGAGGGTCAGACTGTATGTGTGCATGGGCATGAGAAGATTCAGACAGTAATGGAGAGGAAAGACAGAAAACATGTAGGAAGGTAGAGGACAAAGTGCTGAGCTTAGGAGGAAGAATTTAGTATGGACTGTCTTTACCAAAAGATGAGAATCAGGAATGCCTTCTCAGATTTCTTGTAATCTTTGTGGGTTTTTTAAATGCAAAGGCAACAATATAATGCCAAAATAAGAGAACAATTCAATACTGAGATCAAGCTACAGAATAACACCCAAGGATGCAAGGATCAACACAACTCTCTATTTAACAAGAACAGAAAGAGAGTTTTAATGTTGCTGCAGTATGATCTCTTGGACATGCAGTTTTCTGAGTTGGTGACATACCCAAGCCCCAGTGCTTCAGTCATGTAACTCCAATTGTTCCCCTTAAACCCTTACGCTTCACAGTAAGCTGGCAGTTGTAGTATTTGACAGCATTCCTGGAGAAACAGAGACTGTCTTTGTTAAAGTGTTGGTGAAATTTGTTCTTCAAAAAAATTCAATGCCTTTTAAAGTCCACAGGTTTTCTCTCTTATCTTCTCCTCAAAACCTTTGTGGAAACAAAGGAAGCCATCTTGGTAAATAAAAAGAACTCCAGTTTTCAACATCTGGACTCTATCGTGCCTCCCCTCTGACATTATTAAGGTGCTCCAAGAGCACTTAGACCTCATAAAGCAATTCATTGGTGAAAACAAAACAGTTTTTCCTTGAATCTGGAATGTCACTTCAATTAGATAATATCCACCTCAAAATCAAGACTGTTAGACTACTTTTCTTCTGGTGACTTATTCCAAAGGATGAGTGTAGCTCTGTTAAGCAGTCTGTGCCTCCAGCCATCAGTGCATACCTTCAAATTTCAATTCAGACTTCTGTTTACAGCTATGGTGTGAGGTGTCCAAGATATACAGGTTGCTCAAGCCAGTTCTCTGCATGACAGCCAGCTTCCCTTTCACAGCAGTGCAGCAGGACTACAGAGGACTTCAGAGGACTTTCTGTAAAGCAACGCTCCTTGGTTTAAGCAACATCTGATACTGTCCCTGCTTATTCCTCTAAAACCACCTACTCTTTTCAGAGGACAGACTGACACACGGTTCAGAGAATGGCTGCTGAAGATTTTTCTTTGCTCTCTGTGGACAACCAGTCAAGCAGGCACCAGGTCTTTTACTTACCGTGCTGTTTTACAGCTGTAGACCCCTGCTCCTCCAGGGGGTTTTGAGATAGCAACTAGAAGGGAGTGTGATCAATTTTTCATTAATTGCGCTTTAACAATAATTACTCCTCTCTTGAACTCACAGATTCACAGAACGGTCAGGGTTGGAAGGGACCTCTGGAGATCGTCCAGTCCAACACCCTGCTAAGGCAGGGTCACCCACAGCAGGTTGCACAGAGTCACGTCCAGGAAGGTTTTGAATGTCTCCAGAGAAGGAGGCTCTGCAGCATCCCTGGGCAGCCTGTCCCAGTGCTCTGTCACCCTCAAAGTAAGAAGTTCTTCCTCATATTCACATGGAATTTCTTCTGTTGCAGTTTGTGCAATTTGGTACAGCTTGTGACAGCTTTTGCAAACATCATTTCCAGCTGGATATTTGTGGTTTAAGACATTTCAACAAGCACACTGTTATAGTCTTTTATTCGTAAGAGTTTATTAATATGAAGACCTTGTGAAACCAAAATTAAAGTTTTAATTACTTAAGGAGAAATTTTATGCACTAATTAAAGACATCTTTAAAACCAGATGTGCCCTCTCTGTTTCAATACAGGTATCTATTATAAAGGAAAACAGTAACCCCATAAATGTCCCATTCTATGATGTTTTCAGATGTTATTCACCCTTCAGACAGCAACCATGAAAATGCTGAGCAACCTGGAAAGATCTCACCTCCCACATACAATGTCAGTGCCCAGAGGCACTGCCAGCCCTGACTGTCCCTTCCCCCCAGCGTCCCAGGACCTTCCCCCACCCTGCCAATGGCCCAGGACCCCACTTCTGCATCCCCCAGGGCTGTCAGTCTCTGCCTGAGCTGTGCTGTAAGTCTCCCAAAAACAGAACATGAATGAACTTCCAGAAAACTGGAGCCGTAGTTAGAAAGGATTTGGGGGATGATGGTTGAAATGTTTTAGGGTAAGCTTATACTCAAGATTCTCCTGGCAGTTATATACTGCTTAGAACAAGACACTGGAAGATGAAAGCAAGCAGCCACTGTTTCTAAAGCTTAAAAACCATATACCAACATCTGTAACTGAGCAACATAGGAAACAGCTTTATACCACAGCCACTGAGCCAAGGAGCAACATTAGCTGCTGTTTCCTAGTCAGCAATCATTGGCAATGGATTTTCTTCCTTCTCCCAACGCTTTATTTTTTTTTTAGAGAGAAGTCTTATGTTAATCATGTTCACAGAGAAAGTGTTCTCCTGCCCCTCATTAACATCTGTTAATGAGATGCATATTCACATGTCCCAGTATTCGTTTTACCCTGCCAATTGCATCAGGGCTCTGTTCTTCCCTGACATAACTTGAATACCTACCAGATGAATACTAAAACCTACCAATTTCTTTAAAAATTAGCTTCAGAAATGTCCTTTGTAACAATTAATAAAGTATGTTAGAAAGAACTAAAATAGTATTTTCCTGCATGGCACTTGTATGGCATACCTGCAGACTGTTGCAGATCTTCTCTTCTCCGTACTTGAATACACTTTGGATGGGATACTGTTTTTCAAGAGCCATTTTTCTCAGGCCTTCTCAGACTGAATTGAATACAAAGGCCCAAGGCACACAAATTATCCAAGCAGTTCATCTTTGTAGGAAACACAGGACGCAATTAAGGTATAGTTTCCTCAGGAAGAGAATACTGGCCGTGTTTCACAGGAAATTCTGCTTCAGTGTATTTTATTTCACTTGCCAAGTTTCATTCTGTATGTGAAATGGCAGCTGATCTACAGCAAGGAATGGAAAGTAGACATGATCCAACAGAGAGATTTGTTTATTACAAAACCACTCAGTTTTGTGAGAGGTATAAAGAGCATAAGATCATCTGTTTAGCAGACCAGTGCTTTGGGAAACACTGAAGCTAATATTTCTGAATATTTCCATTCAAATTCCTTGATCGGTGACATCTATTCCTGAATTTTATTAATATTTTAGGTGTGAAGATGGATGTCTTCCTACTCTAGAAGTGCAAACCCTGTTCACCAGAATGCCTATATTTTCATTACACTTTTCTGAGTGGTCCTAGAAATTGTCACATTATTTTTTTAACTTTTCTCCCTATTCCTCTTTTAATCCTCTCCTTACACTTTTGTTTCAAAGTCTGCAAGATGGTTTCAGTGTGACAATTTCAGTGATCAAATATCTCTCAATCTGAGTGTGGAATTGCCAGAATTATGTTTAGTGTAAAGTTATACCACAAAATACCTCAGAGTCATTCAAATATAAAAAAATACTGACCTTTACAGTGATTAAGTGGCAATAAAAGGCAACATTAAAAAATCCTGATATTTGATGAAACATTTTCTGAAACATAAAAAGTGTTTTCACATTAATATCCAGCAATACCATCTTTATGATATTTTTGAAACTATCAAGCTATACCGCACCTTTTTGTAAGAAATCAAAACTGAAGATCCATACCATATTTATCATTCACTTGATGAGAGGAATAAAGCTCCTAAAGATTTGAAATGAGTTTGATAAACATAAGGAAAATAAATTCTAGTTTTTCTTAAATGACTTTTTAACCAACCAGAATGCATGAATTACTGGATAAAATTGCTGTAGCCTTCAGTATTATTGTCATTTGAGAAAGCAAATGATACAAACCTATTTTCAGTTAGTTGTGTGCCAGTAGTTGTTTCAACGATGTAACCATACCTTCTCTATTCATGAGTGAAGATAACTACAGAACATTCCTAATCCTTCAGCGAAAAATACAACCCTGCTGTCTTCCTGTTTTTGTTCATCCCTCCACAAACACAGACAGCTACCCCTCAACTCAGAGAAGTACAGTCAATTGTCTTGTTATGTTCCTTTTGCATTACAGATGCATTAGAGCTCTGCTTAGGTTTCATAATTGAGTTATAGCAGTCATCCACATATTAGATTCTAGGCTGAGCTTTGGCAACACTAAATAATAGATTGAAAAATACAATTATTGCTTACCTACAGAATTCCTTTGCTTGGGAGGTAAAGCATATCTATCAGAAAAGTTGGTTGTTTTTTTTTTCCTCAGGCCTATTCAATAAATAAACGTTACACCAGGATTCTTACACAGAGTATCTTTGAAATGGGTTTTGTATTGATTTTTGTAACTACCCTGTTAGATGACGTTATCCCTTAGTGTGTCATGTTTAGATGGGTCTGCCCGGAGCAGGTCACTGAGGTGATAACTGTCATTTGGAGGGACAGAAAAGCAATCATAGCTTTTTCATTACTTACTGTTTTCCCCCTGCAAGTGTAGGATCATTTGACATATTATGGCTTCTGTGATTTAAGCTGCATTCTGAAATTAAGTGCTAGAATATCAAGCTGTGGGTTTAGAAAAATAAACTTCATGTCAAAGAAACCACATGCCCTGTAGGTCATAACTTAGATCCAGAAGAAGTAAGAGTCTCCAGCATTTAAAAAACAAAACCAAACCCAAACACACACCTCCCTCAAAAAATCCACCAGAAAAGTAATATGTTTTTATAAGAGGCAAAAGTATCCAAAATTGTTGAAGTAATTGCAGACAACACTTCCTATATAAATGAAAAATTGAAAAGCAATTAGTTTTCCATGTTAAAAGAAAATAATTTTGAAAGTATCACCAATTTGCTAAAACATTCAGTAGGCCAATAACAGTTGAACATTAGGGTACAAAAAGAAGCCAAAGAGCATTTTTTACCAGCCTTCAGAAAAACCGCTGTGCTTTCCTGCAGATCTTTTCTGAGTGTGACCAAGTTTGTAGGAAATTCTAAAGTGAGTTTTAAATCAATCCGAACTCATTGTAAAACAAATCCGTATTAATGGGTAGTTGCTGACAGAAAATACAGAATATGGTAGTTATTAAACTGTTTTAATATAAAACAAGGAAACATGTTATACTTAAGCTGAGCTTTTGCAATTTTTAAAATTTTATCAAATACCAAATTAAAAAACAGGTTAATTAGTTAATAAACTAGTATCCTGTACCAGGTATACTTTTCTATGAAATTATTCGGGTGTTTTTTGAAAAACAAGGCACAAAGTCATCTTGCCTAATGAATCTTGAACACTTACTATGTAAGAACTGTTCATTGTAAGGATGAGACCTAAACTGTCAGGTTTGGGTTTGGTTTTTTTTCCACTTATTCAGCACCTTTTTTGATCAAAATCATATTTCATTCACAAGTCAGACCATATGTCCCTTGCATGAAACTTATTTTTACAATTCTCAGTCTGTAATTCTCTGAAAACTCCTAATACTGTAAACTATCATTATAGCAATGCTCATATGTTACACTGCCATTGGATAAAATGCACAAACAACTCTGGAAACAAGGACTGGCAAGCAGTATTTCAAAATATCCTACATAAATGCCAGGTTACAGAACTTGCTTTCTCTTGTCTTCTTTCTCCCTCTTCAAACCCTGTAAATGTCAAAGGTTTTGCCATATAGTTTCAGCCCAAGGCGGGTTGTAGTCCGGTGGTTCAGGTACCCTCTAAAGAGCAGAATGTCTTGGTCTGAACAGCTTTAGGCTGAGGAATCCAGGCCACCCACATGCTGTGCAAAGGTTTTAACCATGAAGTTATGTCCTTCTACTATGTTTTCAAGGAGCAAGTCTAATCTATTTCTCCAGAAGAAAGCTTAAAATTCTCTTTTATGATTCCAGAGTGGATGAGGTTCCCAGGCACAGTACAGAGACAGGCATATGTGTATGTTCAAGCATGTCTGTCTGGGCTAGTCCTCAGCAGCTCCCTGCTTAGCAGTCAATTTTGATTTCATGCTGAAAAGCTTAAATTGCCATACCATCTGTGGGGACCACAAATCACTAACTGAAATACTACCAGACAGGGATAAAATTCTCAACAGGTTAAGAATAAGATTAGCGAAACAAACCACCATCTCTATACCCTTCCACTTTCCCTAAAGTAAGCTAAGTAACTCACAAAATAACTTAAAAAAAATATAGAGACAACTGTTACAATAACCTGTACTGACATGGTTATGGACATTTTCTTCCCAGACTCCTAACCCCCCAAACTGATGAAAGTCATAAAGTATTGCTAGGTTTCATTTACCTTAAAATGTCCCACAACAGATTTGCAGTCTTGCAGATAAAATTAAAGCCTTTAATAGATGTCATTTTACATTTTACATATGGGTCTGTAAGTAATGCTTCTTACAGATTGCTACCTCACATACCTAGGAAAAAACTGACCATAAGTAAACCCACTTACTGTTTGAATACGCTCAGAAGTACTCTGTCTACTTGGTGCTGATTACATATAACTGGCCATAAAAATATAATGTGATCGAGTTACATACTTCTCTTTTTCTAGGATTTCTGAACTATTGTTGGATATTAGCACTATTAAAAGAACTACAGTATACAAAATCAAAAGAATAGATGTTATCTGAGTTGAAAAGTAATCATTTGGCAGACCTCATAATAAAAATATTGAGAAAGAAATTGGTGGGATTATTTCTAGTGAATAATACTGGTCAGTGCATTCAGCAGTTCCAACATTCATAAGAAATAAGTGATCAAGCTTATTGATGTCACAGTGATTGGTTGACTAAAAATAATGATGAGAATAGGTTGCTTATTCAGAGATATCCAGATCACGTAGCACCATGGGTGTATTCAAGTAACATACATTTTAATATACATTTAATACATTCAGTATTCAGCCAGAGGCATGTTTTGAGAGAGCTCAAAACCAGGTTTCTGATGGAATGCTAGTCACAATCTTATTAATTATGAAAGCCTTTTTTTTTCATTCAGAGGATAGTTTTGAATTTATTTAAGATTTAAAAGAACTTTTGCATTTTTCTCTTTCGTATTTGCAGGAAAAGATATCACTTGAAAATATTCAAAATCAGTTGTTTTCATTTAGTGGTTTTATCATTGATTTTCTTATGCAAAGTCTTCTGGCTTCTGGATGTCATAAAATTCAAATTGCAGGCACACATTTTTCCCTTGGAAGCAAATGAAATCATCTTAACGTTGATTACTGCAGTCATTCTCTGAGATTCTAGAGGAGTTCTGAGAATCTAAGCTTTTTCAAATGATTCAAATGAGCCTCACTAGATATATCTACTGTTAATTATAAGGAATTAATAAAAGATGTACACTATTCTTTTCAACCATTAATATGATTCCTCCAAAGGGAAAGTAAGAGACTATTGTGAAGGAAACTTTATTGTCCCTACAGAAAGATATAACTGTGGGTTAACTGTCGAGGAAGTATGACAATACTATCCTTTTTCCACTGACATTATATTTTGAAAACACAGAATATTAAATCAGGATACTATCAGTTATTCTTCCTTACTTAAACTGAAGCCACAAAAGGTATTGAACATTGAGTGAAACTGACATTTTTTAACTTCTCAGATCTCTTTCATAATAAAAAATCAGTTGGTTGGATGTTGGTTGTTGTTTTTTTTTTTTATTTTATTGAGCATACTTTCTTTTCTACCTTACTGGGTCATAGACTTGCCAAATGACTTCACATTTTATCATCTTAAATAGGCATTATTGCCTATCATGTCAAATTTCAGAGATATAATTCCAAAAATGTATTCAGGTTGTTTAAATTCCATGCATATAATTCTGATAGAGAAAAACTATAAGAATCTATTGTAAAAAAAAAATCCATTCAACCACAATGTATTTATAACTTGTCACAGACTATTAATATGCATCATCCCAACAAAGACTGTCTTTGTTCCAAACCAAAAATGGAAGAACTGAGTGAAGCTGGGAGGATTCTTGATCCAAAGGCTTCTGTTGTTCATTCTTAAGCCAGCATGCCTTCTTTTTCATGGATATACTTATTTACTTTTTCTTCTTTCAGGAATGTAAAAGGACTTTAAAGTAGCTTTAGCTGGGCTGCAAGATTGGGTTAATAAGATTATAACAAATCTTTTCAATTCTTCAGTCATCTTGCTTTAGGTTTGACTATGTGGTCTGAGGAAGCCTTTGAGCTTCAGCTGAAACAACTTTCACATTTCTCAAAATGCAAAGTTCTTTATTCACTCCAAGCTTCATTAATAGAAGCCAACTTCTAGAGAGTCATTAAATATTCACCATATTGCAGCTACTTTGCAAGTCTACTCTATCTTTATGACATAACTGACCAGATGACCCCATTGTGTCTAACTGGGTTCAAGAAAGTGGCCAGAGAGATAGGAAGCATCAGCACAATGTACTCACAGATTGCTAGATGTTCCATACGTTGAGGCGGCACTACACTTCTGGGAGCCTTGGGCAAAGGTTAAGTCGTGCATTTCTTCTTCCTCACATCCACACACTGTCTGGCTTCCTACTTAACTTAACCTAGCATAGACCATGTCCCATTCTTTTCCCACTCTCTGTCAGAAAATTCTCTAGTTTTTGAACAAAGTATGTACCCTTTCTAAATATGAACAGACCATTTTGAAGAAATATCAAATGTTTTAAGGAGCTTAGGTACCTTTACATCGTGCTCACCAGATACTGCCCAAGAGAGAAACCTACCATAAAACCTAAAAAAATTACAATAATATTATAGAGTCATCTTTATTTTACTAAAAATTCTTTATAATACAGTGACACCCCATTTTGGTAAAATCTTCTATTAAAACAATATTTCTTTTACTGACTCTACCCTTTTATAGTCAAGACTTTCCACAGAATTTGGTTCAATGCATGACTTTTTGTAATTAAAGTGTTACATTTTAGGAAAAAAAAATATAATTCTATAAATATGTGTCATTCAATGCACCTAATACAAAGGGAAGAAATTAAATTGTTAGGAAGTCAGTACCAGTCATTCCAAACGTTGATTTACACATCTGTTCTTAGCTTATGTTACTTTTGTCAGTAGTTGTGATACATAATACCAATTTCTAAAAAGTGTGACAGTTTGTAAACACAGGATACCACATTTTTTAAATGGCTACAGTGGAGAGAAGTATCTGGGGAACTCCAGATCATTAAGTATGGCACCAAACCTGAGTAAACTTGTATAAACTATTAATAAAGTAAAGAAACAACAAGGACATGTGATTCAGTGGGGAAGAAATAATCTGGTATTCATAGAGAAGCACCACACTTACAGTTTAGTAATTATCTCTGTAGGACTGAAGGTGAGGGTGATCTGGTTGGCATACTATATTTCGATTTTTACAAAGTTTTCTACCACGTCTTTCGTGGTAGGCGCTAAAAGAAATTAAAATTTGGAGGGGTGACACAAGCACCCATCTACATACTATGGAACAAAAAGTAAGATAAATGGTGATTCTGTAGAGGTAGGTCAACAATGGAGCCTGACAGGAACCTGCACGAGCATCTGCAATGTTCAAAATAGGCTAATGTTACTAAATTATTCAAGGTTCTCAAATTGGAATAGGTAAATGGAAACACCTAGTACAAATGTTCACTATTATTAAAGGGGAAAAATAGAGAATCAAATCAGGTGCCATTCTGCTTCCCACAAAGGGTAAAATAACACTGGAAGAGGTAGAGAGAAGGATGTGTGGCACAGTTTCCATATGAAGAACAGTTAAAGAGATGACACCTCTATCATCTGGAAGATAACAAAAGTCTATAAACTGATATATGAGAAAGTGATATAAAAGCAAGAGTGGCCTAGGTGAATCAAAATCATGAAATAGCCTGTTTAAAAAGGGTGGTATAGTATCACATAATGAACACAAAAGCAAAAGCAAAAAATCCTAGATATGTTTGTGGAAGAAAAAGATGCTGTTTCTGACTCACCGAGTCCACACATTGCTGGCAGCTAGGAGGGTACACAGAGGGAATTATCACTGTATGCTTCCCTAGGCATCTGCTGCTAGTCATCAATGAAGAAAGGCAACCAAGATAAGATGGACTCTTTCATCTGATCCAGCATGGCAGCACTAATGTTTTTATTCAGCAGCCCCTGGCATTACAGAGGCGAAACAATGTCAATTGGCTGATTAGCAGTATCTTGCAACAGGGAAAAGCAGATGCTCTTAAACTAAATTGCTTTATTTGGAATGCATACAGGACTGCAGCAGAAGTTCCCACAGAGATCCTGCAGACTGGCCAAATGCAGTCTTCACCACAAGTCCATGTCCAGCTTGGGGATAAGGAAGGGAGGAAGGGTTATCACATATCTTTTTGATATACCCATCCAAGCTCACTGTAGGAACACCTATTTTAGAAACGAACCAACCATACAATCCTGGTATTATCTGCTTTTTCTTCTAAATTACTGACACCAAACTCACAAACTTTTAAGATCAAGGCTGTCTGTACACATGAAACAGATGAATGTCAATGTCCACCTCATTGTTTTACTAAGTTTAATGTCCTTCATTTATGGTCCTTGTAATTATAAAAATACTTTGACGCTACAGAAAGAACCTCTCAGAATCAAAGTTGATACATCTCCCCTTAGTTACAAAGAAGAGGTTACCAGTTGGGAGGAACTAAAAGGAGACAGAAGGAATCTAGTGCCTTTAAAAAACCTGTTAATGTAATTTGGATCTCCAGGGCTAGTACTCTGTAATCGTAAGGGTTTGGCCACTGCAAGGCATCATCAGAGATCAAAAACAAAGTCTTTGTGGTGGTTTGTACTTTAATACTCTTGGATTTCTCTTGAGTGCAACTTAGCTCTGAATATCTTTGATTTAAGCATAGCTACTTTATCACTATAATGTTTTATTACCATTAAATGGCACATTTACTTTCAGCTGTAATTGAAGTTTTTCTTGTGTGGTAATATAGGATCTGGTTATAGGACTTTAGCTAAGATTCACAGTTTATAATTCATACAGCACTTTGAGATTTGCAAAAAGAGTCTCGTAAATCAGTTTAAAGAATAATAATGGAAGGCAATGGAATTAAATTATTAACGTTACATATACACTCAATTTCATTTCAATTGACTTTTCATCATGATGGCTTTTTCTTGACACATAAATATGAAGCTCTACAAAAGAAGGAGCTTTTTCGATGTTGTGAGGGAATGAGAGTATTACAAGAAAATTAGTCATTTATATAAGAAAACTTCAGCAAGTAACCAAGTAGTACTACAGGTAAAAGCAGATATTGCTCACAAGGACTGTGCAAAATAGTGAACTCTAACCATCTGTCTTCCTTGTTGCATTTAAGCGTAATCACCTGGAAAGTCTCAAAATGCAGGGAGTGTCTAGGCCACATGGTCTTCCAGCCTACAGGAGGTGTGCGGTTGTCAGTGATCTATATTGCCAAGTAAAAGAGCTGCAGAGGAGGTCTCCAGACTGCACAGAGAGGATGAAAAAGAGACCAACTCTATCTTCTCTGACACCCAACACCTTCAAAAGCCTGAAACTTCAGCTGTAGTGGAGGGGCAGGAAGAACCTGTGTATCTTTTGGATAGAAAACACTTCCCTTGTGTTTTTTCACAGTAATGAAGTATTGGTAAAGACTGCTCAGAAGAGTGCACAAAGTCATACACTTCTCCCACGTAGAAATACGTAGAAAAGCTTCTGGAACATTATCTAAAAATGGTGCCAGTACAATAAGCTTCCCATAACTGTGTCTCAGTTCTTCTAGGAATGCTAAATAACTGTTGTCAAACTCCATTTTATTCAACGTATGATAGCAGTTTCAAAAAATATACTAATTTTTCCAAATACATTAGATTACAACCATATTTAATGAAAAAACAAGTCTCTACTGATGTTCCTAAAGCTGAACTATTAAATAAAGTATCAGCAGTGTCTCACATTGTTACCTGTAGTACAGTTTATGAACTGTAAGACATGAATAAGTTAATCATATCTCTGTTGCCTCAATAACATGAATTAATCAGGTATTGAATGGATTCTGGAAGTGAATTTATTTTACTGAAATTGTATTATATGTTTGTATGGAAAACACTGAAACTCTGTTCTTGAAGCCAAAAAGAAATTAAAGTTTTAATAAGAAAATGCACTGTAGCCTCACAGAATCATAGAGTGGTTTGGGTTGGAAGGGACCTAAAAGACCATATACAGTTCCAAGCCCCCTGCAGGGTCACCTTCCACTAGACCAGGTTGCTCAAAGCCCCATCCAACCTGTCCTTGAACACTTCCAAGGATGAGGCATCAACAGCTTCTCTGGATAATCTGTTCTGTCCTCTTTCATCTTAATATCATTCCCCCTTGTCCTATCACTACATGCCCTTGAAAAAAGTCCCTCTCCAGCTTTCATGTAAGCCCCCTTTAGGTACTAGAAAGATACTATGAGGTGTCTTGGGATCCTTCTCTTCCCCAGGCTTAACAACCCCAACTTTCTCAGCCTGCCTTCAAGGCAGAGGTGCTCCAGCCCTCTGATCATCTTTGTGGCCCTCCTCTGAACTTGTTCCAACAGGTCCATGTAATTTTTATGTTGGGGGCCCCAGAGCTGACCACAGCACTCCAGGTGGGGTCTTATCAGAGTGGAGCAGAGGGGCAGAATCAATTCCCTCAACCTGCTGGCCACACTTCTTTTGGTGCAGCCCAGGATATGGTTGGCTTTCTGGCCTGTAAGCACACATTGCCAAGCCATGCCGTGCTTCCTGTCAACCAACACCCCCAAGTCCTTCTCCTCAGGGCTGCTCTCAATCCATTGTCTGCCCAGCCTCTGTGTTTGGGATTGCCAGCCTCATTGAACTTCATGAGGTTCACATGGACCCACTTTTCAACCTGTCAAGGTCCCGTTGGATGGCATCCTTTCCCTCTAGTGTGTCAATCACACCACACAGCTTGGTGTCATGTCATCAGCAAACTTGCTGAGGGTGCACTCAATCCTGCCATCCGTGTCAATGACAGAGACGTTCAACAGCGCCAGACCTAAACATCAAACTCTGAGGAACACCACTCATCACTGGTCTCCACTTGGACATTGAGCCATTGACCACAACTCTGCGTGTGACCATCCAGCCAATGCCTTTTCCACCAAGTTGTCAAATTCATGTCTCTCCAGTTTACAGACAAGGAAATCATGCAGGACAGTGTCAAATGTTTTGCACAAGTCCAGGTAGATGACATCAATTTCTTTTCACTCATCCACCAACACTGTAACCCCATTGTAGAAGGCCACCAAATTTGTCAGGCATAATTTGCCCTTTAGTGAAGCCATGCTGGCTGTCACCAATCACCTCTTTATTTTCCACGTGCCTTAGCATGGTTTCCAGGAGGATCTGCTCCATGATCTTGCTAGGTACAGAGGTGAGACTGACTGGACCTTAGTTACCTTAGTCTTCCTTTTCTCCCTTTCTATAACTGGAAGTTATATTTTCCCTTTTCCGGTCAGTGGAAACTTCACCGGACTGCCACGAATTCTCCATGCTTAGCCACTTTATCTGCCAGTTCCCTCAAGATCCACAGATGCATCTCATCACATCCCACGGGCTTGTGCAATTTCAAGTTCCTCAGATGGTCTTGAACCTGATCTTCTCCTACAGTGGGCGATTCTTCATTCTCCCAATCCCTTTACCTTCTGCAACTTGGGCAGTATGGCTGGACTACTTGTTGGTGAAGACTGAGGCAAAAACATTGAGTACCTCCTTCCTCCACATCCCAAGTAACCAGGTCTCCCGTTTCTTTCCAGAGAGGACCCACATTTACAGTAGTCTTCCTTTTATCACCAACATACTGATAGAAGCTTTTCTTCTTGTCCTTGACATCCCTTGGCCAAGGATCACTCTAATTGCTCAGATTTGGCTCTATTAGGGCTTTAACTTTCCTAATCTGATCCCTGGCTGCTCAGACAACTCCTCTGTATTCCTCCCAGGCTACTTGTCCTTGCTTCCACCCGCTGTAGGCTTCCTTTTTGTGTTTGACTTTGTCCAGGAGCTCCTTGTACATCCATGCAGGCCTCTTGGCATTTTTGCCTGACTTCCTTTTTGGTAGGATGCATCGTTCCTGAGCTTGGAGGAGCCTTGAACCAATTTAGCACATAAAATAATCACAGTACACTTTTAAATATGACACAACCAGGGTTGCAGCATGGTTACCTCTGGACTAGCTGCTGATATTCTCTTCTCAGCGCATGTTAATTATTTAGATCTTACACATGGGCATACATACATGTTTCAGCTTGCACACTAAATGCACACACACAGATATGTATATATAAGCTAAAGACTTATGAAGAATATTTTGGAAGCAGCGCTGGTAAAATGGCATTAAGAGAAATAGGAAAGTATAATGAACCAGTAGAAGTACAATTAAAAAAGTACAGCATTAAAGACCAAAAGAATTTGGCAAATTATATAGTAGCCCATATACCTAAATCAGTCAGTTATTTTTGTTATAATCTGCAGTTTCCTTTTTTTGCTGGTACTGAGGTGTCTATGCACTGTAAATAGCTGCTTTTATAAACCAACGCACCTGCTTCATAATATAGCATTGGCATGACACATTTCCTCAGCAGTTTTAACCTAATTATTAATTTATCCATAATTCCTTGTGGTCACTTTTAAACATTGTTCTTTATGTCTTATATTACCTTCAGTATTTCACTAGTGATGTTTGTAGCTGCAAAACAAGTACATATATAGTGGTAAAGGATTTATATTTACAATGGGTTTCATTTAACTTGATAAAAGAAATTGACCTATAGCACATATTTGTTACATTGCTTTCACTTTTTATAGTTTTTTTTTTAGAAGAGCAAAAAATAAACTTTAAATTATGTTCTATAGAATCTTAATATAAAATTACAATATTTTGGATCATGATTTACATTCAAAACGAAGCTTGCAGGCAGTCCTGCAAAGGGAATTCACACTCGGACCCTAAAAGGAGATTGGCACACATGCCTGCCTTCCCCTAACCTCTCTTCCTTTACTGAAAGACAGCTATACTTGGGAATCTGTAATATAGTTCAATTTTTGCTTTCATTTCAGAATACGTTTATTAGAGACACCTAAATCTGTATTTACAAATTAAATCATATCAGCTGTATTTGTTCATGTTCATATAATTAATATGTATTATTAATACTAAAATACTTAACTATTCTTTTATTTAGCCGTAGCCTTATCCTTCTACTTCTACTAAAGTCAATATAAAAATCTCCTTTGACAGCCATGAGACCTGGCAGATGAATAAAATGATTCAATTCCTTCAGAAATAGGAACTGTTGCTTATTATAATGAAAAGACAATTGTTACAACCAAGATACCATTTCTGTAATCTTTACTTCTAAAACCAGTCCCATTAACTGTAATAAAATGCATATATTAGTTTAAGTACTTTATAAATTATTATATTAAATATTAGGAATATATTGATTACTTATCCATATGCAGTGAAAAGTTTATGCAAACTAATTTGCATTAGGAGCGACCAAGAATCACGTTTTAACTTTCCTGTGTAATATTTATCTTATATGATAATAATTCACCTTCCCCAAAAATAGGTAAAAATTTAGAGGCAATAATTGATATAGCCACAACAGCAATAACACATTCATCTATGCAAAGTACAGTTGTTTAAACACCAGTATGAACTAAATCTGATTTGCAGAAATGTCAGCGTGATCTGACCACCTTACACTCTTGTGAAAAACAGCTGTTCAGCAGGGAACAAGTGGTAGACTAGCCAGTACTCACCCCTTGCCTGAGAGCTGTTACTTTATCATCGATGTGTGAGAAGCTGTAAATGCCAGTGAAGAATTGCCACACGTGTTAAGTATACATTACTTTACATCCCCATATAAAATTAATCAACAAATTATTTTGAGCAGACAATGGAAGAGCATCACTTTTTATTCCCCAAGACTGAGACGCACTTTAACAAGATGTGTTGCATATGAACTGTGTGGAGTTGACCAAAAATCTTCCACCTCAAACCCTGTGTAGCTCAGCAATCTGGCTGAGTGCCTATCCCTGGGCAGACACCTCTGCTGTACCCTGAATAACCCTCCCATGACACCCTTTGAAAAGAAACCCAGGGACGTGAATAAGAAAGGAACCACTCCAGTAACATCTCCAATCTGGGCAGTCCAAAAGCCTCATGTGTGCAGTTCATGGGGTAGTTATCAGCCTCACATTGGCAGCACAGCACAGAGACACAACTCTCACAACTAATGTTGGTGACTAAATGTTGAAAGAGAGCATGCATCTACAAAAACAGCCGCCACCTTGCCCCAGACATATTACAAGGTTAGACATAAACTGAAACCCGAAGGATACATTAATGTATCTCTATGTCCCTGCTTTCAGCAGGCTGTCTTAGCTCAGATACGGTGTTGTGGGAACACTAGTGACTGGAGCTGGCTGGTGTTAACTAATATTAGGTTTTTGTATATTTATTTAATTTTTATCAAACACTATGGCTTCAATTAACAATTAGCTCAAGACTACTTCTAAAACATCCATTTTTTTCAAATAGTCTCACATATGAGCAAGCAAACTGGTGTAAGATGTACAGATTCAATCCAGCTGAGAATCTGGCCCAGAAAGAGTGTCCAAAACTGAAAGTGCCTCTTCTGGTGCACCATTTTCCATAGCTGTCCATATGACTTTATTTTCTACAGTGTTATGTTATTATATATAGACACAGCACAGGTGCATACACACGAACAACCATGTGGATAAATTTCTGATGTGATATCAGGTGCCTTTCCTTTTGGTCCAAAGGACTGCTAGACACAGCTGATTCCAAGATATGTGCTTTCAGGAAGTGTATTGGAATAACCTGAAGAACATTTCTTCTGTTTCTGCTAATAAAGGAAAAGATTCAAGCCACATCTGTAATGCTGTATTTCTGAACAAGGTGTGCTTGTTCTGCCAAGGGTATGCCAATAATTCAAGGTAATCAGCAGGGTACATTACAGAGGAAACCCTGAACCAACAAGCTGTACAAACAAAACAGCAATCAGAAGATTTAATGCATTTCTGATGTACATTTAAGGCATTGACACTGGGCCACAGATGTACATGTGTTGTGTTTTATCTTGTTGAGATATGGTCTGTGAGAACCTATTATAGCACATCATCACCCACAACTACTGGGCCCAGCAAAGGAAAAATTCCATCACACATTACTCCTGCAGATATATTAGAGAAACAAATTGTACTTGAAATTGAAAAGTCACAGGCTTATTCTGTCTTAATAAATTCCTGCCAAAAGGCTAAGTGTAAAACTAGAAATACTTCCCAAATGTTGTTACTGTATTATCATCTCTGACATCTCAAGGGCTGCTCAGGGGATCATCTAGATATCATTTCAGAGTTCTCACAATAAATCTGCTTTTTTTTAACCTGTGCTTGGTTTTATGTAGCCATTTCTAGTTTGCTGTACTTGAAATTTAACATCCCCTTTACAAAAAGACAAAGGCTGTTTTATAACAAGAGCTTTGACGTTTTGGTTATCTGATGATACTATACACTTTTCAAAATCATAGATACACCTTCAATTGTTACTTTAACTTCTCCCATGACAAGGTCTGAAATCCCATGATGCATCTGAAGAATCTTAATAGATCTGATTCTGTCCCTGCACTGTCATCTTCCTATTCTAGATTATGCATTATATTTTGATCCTTTTTTATTCTCTTATCAATACTTGCAAAGGCTCTTTTGCACACAAGCATTGCAACTCTTCCATATATCATTGTAGTATACAGCAATATTGTAAAGTTCTCAACTACACCTGTTATTTCTGTTACCTTCTTTTACATGATTCTCTACCTCTCTTAATAAATATGAGGAGTTTCTATTATACTGTTATAAGGATAACAATATGCTAAATAAAATGTGAGAAGAACACTTTTTTGAAGTTATTCCAAGAAAAGAAGTCTTTCACATCAACCAGCAAAACCATTTTGTCCCATTTTATTTCTTCTTCAACTAAACAGAGAAAAGAACAGGAAAATGCAGATGGTGTGCCTATGCCATTTATTTAATTGATCAGTTTCACTCTGAGATCCTTCTTCTTTGACAGGCCACACTTCAGGACTGCCAGATATTCCCTGGGATGGAGCGATGAGGTCCTTGCCCAGCAGAGCCCAGACCTGGCCAAAAGCTAGCAGCACTACCATGTTTTTCTTATATTAGGAAAAAAGGTAAATAGCAATGGTCACCCTACTTTTTCTGTCATGTACCTGTTACGATTCTTCTTGTGCTTCCTTCCTAAAATGTCCCAGCATTTTTTTATATGAAAATGTCGGCAGTTCTGGATTTATGCAGTGTCATTCCCTCACAAGTGATGCTACATGACATAACTTTTCCATCGATCATTTATCTTCATCCTTGTCCATGTCCTTATGTGTTCTTTGGGAGGTGAGGAATGAGTATGGTGCTGTGAGAACTCTGAGTAACCAGGATGCCTTATCCAGTATCTTGCTTGTTTGGGAGGCATCTTTCCTCCTTTTGTTTCTCATAACTGTCATTTTTCCAACAGTTAAAGTCATATGGCTACTGCTAAGCTTTATATGAGTTCACATATACTGTTTCAAGAGAGCTTCAAACCTCCTCCAGTACATGTGCCTAATGTGTCAGTACGCAGTGATCAAAAATTTCTCTTTGTTTCAGTGTTTTGCAAAATTGGAACAGCACACTGCTGTTGCGTGCGTAGAGGCTCTGCCACACAATGCTTTTACATCAGCAATCAACAGGTAGGCTAGCCAACCACAGATCTTGAAATAATCAAGTAGCGACTTGTCATTTCAGCTGTGATGAAAGCCAGCCACTGTGGTGTGAGATGTGAAAGTGCACCGCAAAGAGTGATGATCTCATTTTTCTGGCATCTGAATAGGACAAAGAAGACAACCAGGTTTCACAGTTGTGCATCAGTGCCTCATAGTTTAAAATTCGTTAATGTTACCAGGCTCTGGTAAATGAATGAAAAGAAAATTGATCATTAAATGGTGTGATAAAATGTATGAACAAGACATCGAGATACCGGGAGCTTTCTACATACTGAATGTAGCAGCCTTATAAGCACAAGCTTACAATGTACACCTGCAGACCCCACTAAATTGTTTAGATTGCACACTTTACTGTAGGTCAGGGCTGTTAATCACCAGAATGCCCCAGGGCAGCCACATACAGCCTTATTTATGGGCAAATCAAGAAACTGAAATACTGAACCGTGCCTGATTAGCTGCACTAATATGCTACTTGTGGCTAATTTCTGAGCTGCTTAATTCGCAGGTGTTTGCCCCAGCCAATAAATCATGCTTTCTACCTCCTCTTTGCACTCATGACCTGCCATGCATATGTGCAGCCTGTTTAAGTGACAAGCAGGAAATAATTGATGGTGCATTAAATGACTCTAGTGTTTAGTGAACTGGCTCCACTTTGAAACAAGCTTTGCTACGTTCCCACTCCCAGGCTCATTTCAGATGTTATTGTAACCCAAGTCTTCTGCGCCACTGCTTGCAACCTTTCAAAGGTACAATGTGTACATTTCCTCATTTTTATTTGTTTTACTTGTAGAGCACACTATTTGCATAAGACATCTCTATTAAATTTTCCACAACAGCTATTCACCAATACGATGAAGCAGAACAAAATTCTACTGACTGAGAAGTTGGAAGGGAATGTACCAGGAGCCTTAGAAGCTCCAGCCCTGCAGTTTCCCTTTACAAATATTCTTAAACGAAGCTGTCAGTAGGCAGGGGTTCTCAGTCATGTTTTGTATTGATCAGCACTAACTTGATCGCTCTGATTTTTTTCCTTCAGACGAGAGAAAAGGTTCTGAAAGTTGAACTCACAGAAACAATCAACTCCTATCTCACTCTAAGTCAAAACCAGGCAGATTCAGATTCTTCCTTGTATCTTGACATAAAACCACAAAGAAGCTGCACAATTCCCAAATTTTAACTGAAAATGCTGTTGAGGGTATACTGGGAAACTTGAAACTAGGGAAGACCCTAATGTCTTCATCTGTCTTGTGGTTCATCCCATATAAGCATGTGGGTACCTGAAACGATTTTTATTTGGGGGGAAACTCTGGTCTTCAGCTTGCATTGCAGCTGATATGGTAGTTCCTCGAGGAATTCCGTATGAGACACATATATCTTTCTTATATGGCTTATGGAGAATGTCCTTAGGAGCAAAGGATAAGAGGCAAGACCACTTCTTTTTACTTTAAGGAGTCTGTTACCATTGTCCATGATAAAATTCCTTTGCCATTATTCTGGAATCTAAGGAAAATAATTTCAAAGTAAAGAATTTCAGCAATAAGTAAAGATTCTGTTTTTTAATTTTTTTACTAGCCACATAGGCCTTATGTTGAGACCAGACAGCAGACACTGAAACTATTGGGTTACGAGGTTGTCTGCTTATTTGTGTATCACACAAAAAGCTTATTGGTGTCCTGCAAACCACAAGGTTGCCAACAGTTTTGTGCTGATAGCTAAAAGTGGGGAATTCTGGAGATATTTTTTCTGGGGATACTTAAAAGTGATGATCCTAACTTAGCAAATTGTTACATTGTTTGAGGTGCATTTACCTGAGACTTTTTCTCCTGCTGCAGCTAAGACCAGTAGAAAAAGTTCAGCTCTCCAAAAAGAAGGTAGCTAGTTAAAATTAAATTAAAAGGAACAGCAAAAAGGATAAAATGTCTACATGTGGAACAAAAATTTTTTAAAGATAATGTATTAGACATTCACAATAACAATTAATCAACCCTACCATCAGAAGATACTTCTCATACATTCCATAGGAAAATATATGGCTGAACAGAAAAGGTAAAAGAGGCAATAGCAAATCTGGGGGGAAAAAAAGGAAATTATCCTCCTTAGTCATATCCAACTGAAGAAGTTTTTTTAAAAGCATAAAGTGAGACAAATTACATATAAAATCACAGGAAGGCACACAAAAAGAATTTTGGGGAATAACTACACAAAAGCATTAAAAAAAAAATAGTAACAAAACAAGAAACTGTTTTGATTTTTGTTTCCAAGTTTAATATGTAACCTATGAAGTGAACAGAAGGTCAAAGTTTATAAAAAAGAGCTTAAATACCCTGTAGTAGCCATGGGTGAAGATGCAATACTGAGTTACATGGATATTTAGCTTGACCTAATATGGTAATTTTATGTTCTTATCTTCTGAGGTTATAAAATGAAAGTTCTGCTGTCAGGGTGTTCTCTTTTGCTTTTACCTGCTTTCCTTGAATGTCAAGAGAGGATTTTTTAGCTTCTGTGGGACCTGTAAAGCCATGTTTTGCCATAGACTTTCAAAAGAGTTGGGTTATGAACCAGATTATGAGACAATTTTAATACATTTGTAAATTTTAAGGCCAGAAAGAGCCATTATGTTTGCCCAAATTAATTTCCTTTGCTATCTGATTATAACATTTTTCCGGAGTAGTTTCTGAATTGGAAGGACTTATTATTTTCCATTATAAATGGTTTTGTTTAGATTTAGAAACTAGTAACTTAACCCGGAATATATTTTTATAATTTGGCATACTTTTTCAATTTTTTTAGTGGTAATTCAATTATAAAAATAAGAACTATGTTTGAGATATTGTGTTTCAATTTATCATAACTGATTTAAAGGAAGTTATTGACACAAATACCTAACAAATAAACGTAAGTCATAATGTCTGATCTGAAACTTTAGGGTGAGATTTTCAAGCTCTTCTACATTAAATTATTACAAAATATCTAGATGACCCCAGTATAAAGAAATATGCATTTCAGTATAAGGGCTTGATGTTTTTCTACTATTTATTAACTGAATATTTCATTTTGGGTTTGATGCCTGATTTTCTAAGAATCCAAATCAGAAAAATAAAATGCTTGCATATAAATTAATACCATTTAAATATAACAGACTACAGTGGTTTGACTCAACAGAGGGTTTTTTCCCTAAAATGGCTTTTGTTGGAAGTGAATGTTTGGGGTCAGGGATTTTTTTAGTTAAAATAGACTTTTCATTTGCTTTCTGCATTAGCTAAAAATTTCACAACCTTCTTATTAAATATTTTCAGTGTGGTTTCTTGAGGATTAGAAAATAGTTATTGAAACTAACTGTTTAATCAAGACCATGGTTGTACGGGAAGAAAAATTAACATTTTCTGTGACGAGTTCTGCAGATATTTCAGGTAAGTAGCACTGTTGAATCGCATTACATTATTTGAATAAACAAGTGCAATAAATTTAAGCTTGATGATACGTCACAAAAAAAATAATAATATGAATGAACTGGAGAGGCAAAGAGTGAGCAGATTTGTACAGAGCTTCAGTTTTTCATTTATAACCTGTTGGAGGAGTTTGCAAGAATAAATTGCTTTTTGGTCAGCTGAAATCCATGGGAAAACTCCAGCTGAATTGAATGGAGACATGTGAAAAATTACACATGAATGTTGTCAGTATTTATAATCTGACTTGATATTTTTAGTATCTTAGGATTTTTTTGTGCCAATCTAGAGAAGTTTAATGTTCATTGGCTCAGTTCTTTGTTCTTTTTAAAGTCCAGGACCTTGTAAACATGATGAATTGGACATGAAAATTGTTTTCTGGAAACTAATCTTTAAACTAATTTTGTTGTTTGTTCTTGGAATTTTTATGATATTTTAAAGAATATTCCTGAAATGTTCATCAGGATTTTCACACAAGACTCAGATCAGGATAATGAAATAAATTCAGTTATTTTTGTTTGCACTTTACTTTTCTTTCCCCACTCACCCTGTTTAATAAAATAGATATACCTCACTCATGTCAACTTCATACTTAACAGATACATAACAAACTCTGACTCAAGGATCATCACTGGGCATTTTCAGACCAACTTGTCACACCTCTATAATTGTCTGGAAGTCTAATCTGAAGTTTCTGCTCTTTCAGAAATAGTATCATAAAATAAAAAGGACTTTGAAATTTCTTTAGACTGTCTTGAGTTTTATATGTTTGTGTTCTTTTTACCAATGTATTTTTCCTGATTAAAACTTTAGTGAATTCAATAAAGAGATTCCTCTGAACCTTCAAGGGTTGCAAAACAGTCCCAGGCTGTTACAGAAAATCTCACAAGTATAAGCTGAAACTACAACAAACTCCTATTTTATGCAGTCTTGGAGAGGTTTAAGACAAGGAGTAACATAGGCTTGCAATCACTATTGAGGTGTACACTAGCAACATTCTGATGAGAGTTCATTGAAGTTTCACTACTTCTTTCAAAGTGATGTGGTAGGGAGTCATTTTAAGATTGTTTGGGTTACCTTAATTGCTCCTTTCCATACTCATGATGCTCTCAATGTTTTGCAAAGTAAAATTACCCATGTCATTTTTGTGCTTTATTTTGCTTTTGAGAATAAATCTGAGAATACAGTCTAAAGACATCTGTGCTAGAAATAATCAAAAGGTATCTGCAATTTAACCCCATATTAACAAAGATCCTTATTATTTAATCTGAGTTTTGTATGTTTCATTGGTCTTGAATTACTTTCTCAGTTTAAAATCCACTCTGTATTTCATCATATTGTGGATAAACACCCAAAGGAATAATGTATGACAACTCAAAAAAAGGAAAAAGGAAATGTATAATGCAACTTAGCAACACTGTGTAATTGTCATATTGCTGAAAAGTAAGCATCGGAGAGGGATATGGGAATGTCAGAAAACGTGGTTTCTGTATTTAAGAATTAAAGGTGTGCCAGCCTTTGCTGTCAGAATACACTTTCAGGAGGCAGCAATGAAAGTTTATATTACAAAGGTCACTCAGAGAAGAAGAATGTCAGAAAGTTAAGTATATCCTGGGAAGACCAGATAATAAAGAATATCTTTTTCAAGCTAAAACGATAGATTGCAAGAATGGTAAAATAGTGCACATAGCAGATAGATAGAAAGGGAAATCAAGACAAGAAAAAAAATAAAATAGAAGGTTAATACAATATAAGTGAAGCTGTAGAAATCATAAAAGAAATGCTTGGAAACAAGAGTGAAACTTATTGAATAAAACAGAATTTATTCAGAGCATTCAGATGGCAAGATTCAGAAAAATAACCAGCAGAGTGGCATCTTAGCTGATTGCAAGATGCTTGACGAATACATTTTTTAAAATTGTCATGTGTTTTCATATAACACCATATGAATAATTTAAAAGCAATGCCAAGATTTATGAAAAGAGTATTATCAGTGAAATGTTAATGCCTGAGACAAGAAATTGTGGGGGTTCAGGGTGACAGTACAGTTCTAATTTATAAAAACTTACAGCATTTAACATGGACTTCTAAAGCCAGGACAAAATCTTTCTGGATTTCTACAGTATTAGCAAAGATGAAAGCCTGATGATATTTGGAAATTCTGTGATAGTTATCATTTAATACAATCTTTAGCAAACAGAATATGTATAATACTGTCAAAGCAATATCTATACTGAACAGAAGGCCTAATTATTTTTCATTTAATATTTCTTTTCCTTTGATGAGCTCATCATTAAGTGACCCTTTGTACTGAACAAGAAATTTTATGATGTCATTAAAATGTTACAAACATGATCATTATATAATGTTAGTCTTTTTGCCTTTGGAAAACCTGTAAGGAAGAACATGGGCAGGCAGGTTGATTGGATTGCTTGTGTGCCTGGCCACACCATGACAGACTTCTGGTTTCCTGTGGGAAGCATCTGTTGCACCTTGACAAAGAAACCCACCTGTGTGAACCATCTTAGGCTTTCCCATGACATGTAGAAAAGTTGATGAACAAGCACAAAATTGAGAGTTTTCTAGCACTTCACCTTCCTAGCCCTCATCTGTAGGATTACAACAGTTCCTTGCAGTAATGGGAAACGGTTGGGGAAATTCCTGAGAAGACACAAATGGGTGGCAGTGTCTGTTTAAAATTTATGAAACCATAACCATTTTCCAGCTTTATCTGCCTTATTGTCTCTTGTGGGGAGAAGATACTAGGCCGAATTGCCATGGTTGTAATATGTGTATAACCAAGACAATATGATCCTCAGGCACTAAACCAGTGATGCTGAAATCAGAAATGGTGAGCATAATCATTCTCAAAAGAACATTTTCATAGGGAACAACATCATTTTAAGTAAAATGATTTAGACAGTAGAAATATAAATTGTGACCAGAAGAGCATAGATTATGGCTTCAAGCCTTTAGGGCAAATCAGGTTGAAGGCAACCTTTCTGCTAAACAGCATGTTTAACTATCTGTTCTTTGCAAACATACCAGAAGACAGACAGCATACTACTCTGATAATGTGATGTTTTCCACTTTTTCTCTACAAATATTAAAAGTTTGCTCACATCTAAAATCCTGCTAAAGTGCAAATAAGCTCTGGGTCAAAAATTATTAACAAGAATCCCCATTTCCTCTTCCTCCATTGGTGAGCTAAAGAAATAATGCAAATTAATTTGCAAACTACATATAAATGATAGCGTGCTTCACACTGACTTAAAGGGCATATTCCCTTCCCTACACATCATATGATGTGTTACCTACAATAATTTCTAATTTTTCCAGTACTTTATTTCAATTAAATGCTACACCATCTTTCACCTTGGATTATAGTTGATTCTTAGCTATAGAAATCACATACTTAATGAACACGGACCTCTCTTAGAAAATATTCTAATCATAAAATTTTTGTCAGCAATATAAAACTCACATATACACTGAGATACTATAAAGTCTGGCCATGGCCTGGACCATGGGATACCTCTAGCTACAGGAACACAAGCCTCGTACCAACCAACCAAAAAAAGACATCTTGTGGTGGACATGCTGACTCCCAAATGTTTGAAGATTCTGGGGTCATTACCCTTTAGAACTGTAACAACTGACAAAAAACCAGCTTGGAACAGGCTTTTCAGCTGGACCTCTCCAGAAGTCATATTGACAGGAGAGCAAGAAAAAGCACAGAGAGAAAAAACATCCATGAATCCATGGCATGGCCTTCAGGAATCTTGAGCTAGAAAACTCTGTTCCTTCTAGACTGGAACCCAAACTATGCTGTGTAGTCTGCAAAAACAAGTGTGTAGCATCAAGGACTGGACATGAGTAGGACTTTAAGAGAGAATTTCATGAAGGTCTGTCAGCTCTGAATAGGGTGAAACCTCAGGCTGTTAGTCTTGCTTGTCCAACTAAGACTTCTTTATGGGATCAATTTTTATCTAAAGATATGTCTTCAGCGAGTACATTTAATCATGAAAAGATGAGTTGGATTTTATGCTGAAGTTTTCACTTTTGCAATGTATTTTTGTAGCCCATTTTTAAAGACTGCTTTGCATATGCATGCAGACTATTACACAGGTACTTTATGATTATAAAACAAAACAAACATATTCTTTACTTTCTTTAATCTCTGCAGTGTGGAAGATTGGAACATTCCTGCTTTTAAGCTTTTCAGACTGCTGTATATCAGCCATGACTACCAATAACAGTTGTGGCTATTTTTCTCTTTTCATTCCTTTCCAGTATGTTGTGTCAGATTTTGAAAAATAGCTCCTATTTTGAAACAGAAAACAATTGAAAACTCTTAATAAAAGAATGGCTGTTTTATTAAAATACTAGACTTGTATATTGCAGTGCAGTGGCATATGATATTAAGGGTGAGACTCAGGCTGATTAAATAGTTTCTTTACAATCTTATATGGTTTCTTTTCACCACTGTGGTATAAAAGGTCTCACAAAAACTATAATTAGGCCTCAGGGCTTTTCTCCTCTCTGTCTATAAGTAGTTCTCTGATTTCAGCAATCATGATTTATTGCTATGATAAAATCTACTGATTTGTGAGCTGCCAATGTACTTGGTCATCTGTTCCTACACAAGTCATAGGAAATAGGAAAGGCAGAAACTACATGGTCACTTCATCCTTCTACCTGCCCAGGGCTACCTCTGCTGTTATCATTCATGACAGACACTTGTTCCAACTCCTTTTGGAAACTCCTGTGACGGAGATCCCGCAACCTTCCTGGCAGAACTGTGCACTTGTTACTTTAAGAGAAGGATTTTTTCTTCTTTTTGTTTTAATGCAGAGCACATCTTTCACGGAAAAGAAAAAAAAATGTTTATTCCCATCATATAAAAACCCTATAGTTATATCTTTCTTTCTTTAAGCTAAATAATACCATTTTAATAACCTTTTATCATAGGACACATTTTCTAAATTTCTGATTTTTCTCATTACAAATTTGATTTTTACATTTTTTTACATTTTTTACATTTTATTTTACATCCTCTTTCTGAAAGCATGGTAATAACAAATTGAACATGGTACATATGCTGGGGCCATTCCAACTCTGAGCAGGGTAGAAGTATCAGGTCACGTATTTTTCAGGATATATTCTTGGCAGCCCAAGGTGGTGATTGTCTTTTTGCAACATCACTGGCACTTTTGACTCAGGCTGGGGTCATTAAAACCCTCCAGATCCTCTTGTAAGCCTATATAAGACTAGTCAGCTTGTATTTGTTCTTGCAAGTATTTGTTCTTGCAACTATCTGTTCTTATTTAAGCACAGTGCTCTACTGATTCAGTATCTTTATCTTTTCAATTTGTCAGGAACATTTTTTTTATTCTAATCATGTTCACTGATGCACTTTATGCCTCAGCCAATCTACAGATTCCTTAAGCATCCTCTCAAGTTCTTTACCCAATTCTCTAGTGACAAACTCAAACCAGGACAGATCCCTGTCAGGTCTCATTCACTGCAGTGCTCCATTTTAAGAATATACTACTAATAGCTATAAAACGGGTATAATTTCACATTAGATTCTGTGTGAGTAACAATTTAACCTAAACATTTTCCAAGCTTTCTTATAAGACCATAGTGCAGAATGTCTTACCAAAAGACATATACATTTAATTTCTTTTTTCATCTATAATGCAACAGTTTTTATATGATTTTCCTCTCAGATTTCCCTGATGGGTGTTTATTCTGCTCTGTTATCACTCAGCTGTTTGCAAATTATTTAATGATTAGGTGCATGGTTTTGTTCTAGGAATGGAAGTTTCTGTAACTACGTTATATTTCCTACTTCTTCCTCTTTTTCTTGTTTATGTCTAAAGACCTGCTTTGCCATTTTCTCATTTGTGGAACTTCCACAAGGTCTCAGAGAAAATGGTTTCTGCTCTGCAACTGCTTCAGCCAGATCTGTGAGCATCACAGGGTGCATTTCACCTGGCTCACGTGATTTACAGCACCTACAGAACTGCACTTTCACCTAATCTTTCCCTAATGTAGAGTGATATTTTTTTTCACCCAGACAACAGTCAGTGTTACCTGTGTGATCACAGCCAGGCCTTAAAAGGCTGTAGTGTTCTGCCTTGTGGTATGCTGCCATACTTTCCAGTAGCCTTCGTGTTACAGCACATCTGTAAATAGCAAAAACATAGAAGAAGAGTGGCAGAGTGAGCTGTTAGCAGACTAGCAGAATATGTTCATTTTCTCTAATTGACAAGCATATTATTTTACATTATTGTTTCCTAGCTTTGGCCTGATATATTTCTTACAGGTAAAGGAAAGCTCTCTCCTTCTCTATCTCTTTCTATATGTCTGCTTTCTTTCTTTACTTCTTGTTCTCTGTCTGTTATTGGGAGTTACAATCTTGCATGATCTAATGAGATGAATGTTATGAAGTGAGAATGGGAAGCTCTGTGCTTTCACTGAACTAATCTCTACCTTGGTCTAAGGGGCTTATTTGCAGCTGAAAGTCCTGGCAGTCTAGAAATAAATGCCTTGTAAAGAATTACTTAATTTAGTTAATAATGTTTGAATCAAGTCATTCTTCATTTTCCATAAAACTAGAATAGGCTAGAAGTAATTCAATTATTTTTTACAAGTACTAATGAATAAAGTAAATGTGTAATTTCCAATAAATTACATAGTTACTTGTGGTGTGAAAAATTGTGCACTCAAAACAAGTAAAAAATGTGTCACTTTTATTTTTATAGTATGTCCTTTAGAAGAGATATTAAAGCACTGTTTACTTTATCCCATGGTACTCTATAGAAAACTGTAGATTAATTTTCCCTCAGAGAAGCCATATAGTATTTTAGCTCTGTAAGAAAAAATGCCTTAGAGAGAATCATTCAGGTACCTTGTATAAATTCTTGAGTAATAAGAAAAAAGTATTTATGCACTTCACACATAGCCTGTATCTGTTGAAGAAACATATCCTTGCCCTGGTAAAGATTTGGGGGTTTTCTGTCTGAGTTTTTTTGCCCCTCTTTTAATTAAAATGCAAACAGGCATAATCCTGCCCTCTCAAACAGTGTTTTTCTGTTCTGAAGCATGTGGTTATACTTGCTTTTCTATGGGCAAAGGGTAGGACAGAAGATTCATAACTGGGAAAGGATGAAATACCCCTCATACAATGCAATTCCTTTCCCTCCTGTTTTCCTTCCAAAGCTCAAGTAAATCTTTGTGTGTTCATTGAAATGACGAAGGACTTTATTTCATATTTTCAAACATAAAAAGAGGCAACTTAGAAGAGTACAGTATTTATAAAAATGTACTTACTGCGAGCTGGGATCCCTCTTGGCATAGCGTGGAAGCACTGTCTATGAGTAATGCATCCACTGATTGTGCTGGTGCACTGGGGCGGAAGGGGAGAATACAGAGATTCACAAAATACGTATCTCAGTAACCATAAATGAAGCAAATCCACTTTAGCTTGGCTGTGACCTCCAGGAAGCAGAGCATGAACTGCTTTGATTTATCACAAAATTGTAGCTTGCATCTAGAAATGTAAGTGTGAGATCATTTACTTAAAAGCTGTAGTCATCACCATAATCTTTAAGGAGCCAGATCCTGAGGCAAATTGCTGATGTGCTGATGTACTAAGGCCTAGAAAGCAAGTCAGACTACCGGGATTCTTTACAAATATGGCAATATTGACAGGCTGTAAATTGGTTTCTTTGTGCGTGCTGCCTAGCCAAATAACCCTTAAGGAAAGCGTGATAATAGCATAAGTCACCAAATACATTTCACCAGGCCTCTGTGCAGATGTAACTCTTCAGAATAAAATAAACCAGCTATGCTAGTTTTGAAGACAAGGTACTCTTACTTAGTTGTGAAATAAACCACCACCTGGCACAATACAATCTCTTCCTCTGCAGTAGGCTTTGTCTACAAGACATGAAACCAGTATCTTCACAGATGGCTCTTGCTCCAGAGCAGAAGAGCGACAGACATGAACTAGTGAAGAAATGTACTGGCCACTAAGACAACCCAGGAAAAGCCATGCCATGCATTCAGATGGGCATAGAGGAACAATGATTTGTAAGACCTCCAAGCTCTATGTTTCTGGGCCATGGAGGTCAACATAATCTTTGACAGAATTTCTTTAGATGTTATGTCGCTTTGGTCAGAGTGTTTGCACTCCTGGTAGACAGAAGTTAGAGAGTGACCCTTGTTTTGGCTCCACTGATTAATGACCCATCACCTTTTTCCAAGTATGCCTCATTACTGCATTCTGTGCTTTACAGCAAAATTACCCAAATATAGAACCGTTAGTAAAACATTAAATCTATGTTGAATGTGTTGACTTCTTACAATGGATGACTCTAGTATCATCTTTTCGGTAATCTAAAGACCAACAAACCTAAAGCACACAGTGAACCAGCATTTAAAAAGGAAGCAGGATGACAGGATGATAAAATAAATAAAAAACCCCAACAGTTTAGGTCATTTTTTTCCCCAGTAAGCTGATTCAGAACAGAATCTTCAAAACTAAACAACACGTAATCAGTATGTGCAGTTATGTACTGAGTCCATATAATAAGTGTTTCTTATTGTTAGAAATGCCTGGAGTACCTTATCTTCTGTAATATGCTAATGACACATGCTGATTTCCAAAACAGTATCCACTGTAAGCTAACTACTGGCAGCTATAAAAATATTTACATAGATGAACAAAACTGTGTGTAGTAATATACTTGCAAATTTATCTTACAGATGTCATTTCCAGACACAAAGACATGATAATTGTTTTCTAGCTAGCTCTAATTAATTAGGACTATAAAAAGCTATAACAAATTACCATCAACATATTTGAAAGCATTTTAGAAATATTTTCCTGAATTTTTCAGTCAATGTAGAAATATGGCAATAATTCTGCTCTTCATACTTCTTCTGAGATTTGTTTCCACAGCACACATTATACTTAGAATGAACTAAGAAATTTTTTTTCTTCTTAATAATATCAGTGCTTTCCAAGTTGCCAGTGCATATTTTCTAGTTTATTATCCTATAGGGAAAGAAACAGAGCTTCACAGCTATTTTAAATTTATTTTTGCAAAAACGTACAGCAGAGTAAATCAAAATTGAACCACTCCACTCCCCAAAATTAAGAGTGGCTTATATATCCTGCATTTATGGCAAACTATTATAACAAACAGTTCAAAAAGGAATTAACAAATTCCAGAAACTGAACAAAAAGTGATCTGAATTAGCCAGTAAGAAATGGTGAGAACCATGATGCACCCAGTCCTGGGCAGAAGGCAGATGATCCCTTACCCAGCACAAGGATCCCAACAATTCATTCCTGCCAATAGAGCTCTCTGGCCCCATGCTACCAAGTCACACACCCTCTTGAGTTCACCTTCTCTGAACCCAGGGTTTTTGCATTCAGGACTGATCTGTTGCCCAGCTGCAATAAGAAAACTGAGAATCAGTCCTTTCCTGCCAGCCTCATAAAGCCTGGTGGTTATGCTGCATCTCTATGTGACATGAAAGTTGTAAGCTTGAACCCATCTAGGCCAAGCCACCTTTTGGTCCATCTTAGTCACTTTTCATTAAAGTTCCATCAAGACAATTGAAAACCCTGATCAATGTAGAGGAAACTTAGATCAACCCACTGAAATCTATTCCTGCAAAGTGTTACTTAACTTCTAAGTGTTGTACTTTTTTGGTACTTTTTTCCCTAACTGTATCCATCCAAAACATCCACTTCCCAATGACTTTCAGAACATGCTCTGTAAATGTTGTTTTCTCATTTCCTCACATTACGTTCATAGAGCATATTTGTAGTATGCTACTATTTTTGTTTTAAAGTTATAGACATACAAGTAGCATTTATATTAAGTTTTGTGTAGATACAAATCTTGGTAGAAGAAAGCGTGACCAATACCAATGGAACAGTTTTAAACATCAGCCTGACTTCTTAACACACAGTTAAGCTTAACTTGTGAAGGCTTATGAAATCTGACATGTCTGAATTGGGAAATCAAGCAAAATTTCTTTTAGAATAGGGACATTTTATTGTGGAAATTGGCTTTTTATATTCCTGAATTATTCCTTTTTAATTTGGTTTATTTTTTTTATGTGAAAGGTTTTGAAAAAAGGTCCCTTTTCCCCCCCTTATCATGGAGTTGAAAGACTTTGCAAATATTCCAATTTAAAAACCATAATGAATAATGACAGGAAAAATGACACGACCACAATTTCAACATACTTCTTCCACCAAAAGAAGTACATATAACTTTGGCTACTCTGCTTGGGAACATATGCTGAAGATATTTTGTCCAGTGCAGTGGTGCCATACTTTCTCAGAATATTTAAATGATAATCATTATGTTAAAAGTCAGAAAACTATGATGTTCTATTAAAAACTGAATCAGGACTCTGCCTTATATATGTGCTGTATGGAAATGGTGTATGGAAGCAGTTCTCATGTTGAAACCAACTGTCTAGGACTTGCCTTCCTGCCATTATATGGATTCTGAGCACCTCTGAACATAAGAAAGTGACATTTGTGGCCCTTGAACTGTTCAGGGCCATTAGCTGCACAAGAGTAGGAAAAATAAGCTTCCCAATGCTTGACCTGAAACAGGAACAGTATCTCACTTACACTGCTCAGCACAACCTCTGTCTGTTTGGTGATGCAGATTGTCTGGTGATGGTGATCAGGGAATGGTACCAGCAGGAGGAGGGAGCTGATCCTTCCGGGGAAGCTACATCTGAAGTGGTGTGTCCAGGTCTGTCCCTAATACAAGAGAGGTGGAGCTACTGGAAAGAGTCCAGCAAAGGGCCATAAAGATGGGGTGGGACTAAAATATCTCTCTTATGAGGGGAAGCTGAAACAGCTGGGACTGTTCAGCTTGGAGAAGAGAAGCTTGGGGGGATCTGTATATAAATACCTGAGGAGAGGTGCAAAGGAGAGGGATCCAGGCTCTTTTCAGTGGTGCCCAGTGACAGGCCCAGAGGCAATGGGCATAAACTGTAACACAGGAGATTCTGCCTCTGAAAGCAAACATGCACTGGCACAGGTTGCCCAGAAAGGTCTCCATCCTTGAAGATACTCAAAAGCTGCCTGGACATGGTCTAGGTGGCCCTATTTGAGCTGAAGGGTTGGGCTGGATGATCTCTAAAAGTTCCACCCAACATCAACTATTCTGTGATACTGTGAAAAATGTCTCAAGTCAGAATTATGGATATGTAACAAACCCAAACATTTCATGCCCCTCTCCTGGACTCACCCAGGCAGCCATCAGGTTCCCTTTACCCAGAATTTTTCTTACAAGGCTATGCACTCAGTGTTCCATGGAGTTCATTTTTTTTATGTCCTTAAACAGACTGTACTTTCTGAAGATTTCCCTCCATTTCAGAAGAATGTCCCTTCCAAGTTCTCCATCTCATGAATGTCCCCCATGAATAATTTCTCTTCCTGAAGTCAGCATTCCCCCTGAAGGCTGATTCATGATGAGAGAGTCTTCCTCAAGTTGTGCTCTTCAGTGATTGAGGTCCCATGTTTATGGAAAGAAAAAAAAAATCTTTTGAGAGTCTCAGGGCATTGATATCTTGCATCTCAGCAAATTGCCATGGGGTAGAGCATTCTGGTGTTATCTGTTAATACCAGAAGGTGCAGTCTTATAGATTTTTATGTTAAGATGCAAAACAGTGGCACCTGGTGACTCCAGCTTCTTGAAGAGAAACAGTATTTTTGTATTGAGACTGTTCCATTCCTGTATTCATCAAATCACTTTGCAGAGCAAGAACAGATCAGTTAATTTTTTTGGCCCAGCTTGCTGCATAGCCATATTAATTGGAATTTTCCATGAAGGATTTATAGGGCACAGTTAAAATGAAATATACTTGCTAACACCTCTGCAGAGGAGTTTATATTAGAAAATAGATGAGGACTAACTGGGTTGGTTCCCTTTAGAAAACAAATGTATATGTATGCACTGCACATTGCAAACCAGATAACATACATCGTTCAGGGTATGAATTAGACACAGAAAAGAAAACAAGAAGATCAAGAACTTAAATCTGTAAAGCTTCCAGTTGTCTTTTCCAGAAAAATAATAACGCAAAATATTTTTCTACTTGTTTTTCCCACACACACAAGCCAGCTACCTCTCAGCCACCGGGTGGTAAAGTTTCACTCTAAATAAAGCATTGATGGTATAAAAAAACAGCTGCAAAAAAACAAATGACAGTCAGTTCTGAGTGTCAATCTACACATTTAATGAGAAACTCTGCTCAATTTAATGAATTCTGGTGCTTCAGTCTACCATCACTTTAAGTAGAACCTGCATACAGAACCACGTATTGTCAATTTGGGGCATACATTATGGCAGTACAATACACCTCTGAAGGGAGAACTTCATTTTCTGAACTATTAACCATATAAGCAATTGCTACTAATTTACTGTGAGAAATGTGTGTGAAAATGTATGTGCACATGATTGACTTGGTGAGACAGCTTGAAAATATTTAATCAAGGCTGAATAATTCTGTGTCTACAGTAGCAGTTAGATTAAAAACAATAAAAGGAAAAAAAATACTATCACTTCACCAGTGTGTCAGGGGTGAAAGTCTAATTGGTTTGTAGTTGAAGATAAACTAACTTCACTGTGAACTGACTAGTTGAAATTGGGGGCGGGGGAATTAATTATCTCGGGCTTGACCTTTGATTCCTGAGTCTGATAGAAGCTGAAAAGAAGTACCCTTCCTCCAAAAGTGTATTTCATAGGGGGGGGGGGGGGGGGGGGGGGGGGCGAAGAAATAAAAGGGAAAAACTCCAAAAACTCCTTGACAGCTGCTGAATGACATCAGAATGGGGTGGCTGATTACAATGCCTCGGTCAGGACTCATTGTAAGTATACAGATATAATGTTACCTCTAACAAACGCTTACATTTATGCATGTGTTTTTCAGCCAGAAGGGCCAGCACGAACAAAACAGATTATTTTAGGAATCCCTCTAAAAGGCTACCCTTAAAATTCTGCACAGTTACCTATTTTAAAGACAGTACTTGAAGGCTGGCTCTGAACATCCAAGCCACGCTCGTCACAGCCAGCCATGAACAAGCCCAAACCTCTTCCCCTCCACCCCACTCTCCCTCCCGTAAAGCCATCCTCGCACAGTTATAATGGACTGTAGCCCAGTTCCTCTCTGCGTGAGGCTGAGAACCGGCTCATGTAAATACAAGCTGGAGAATTTAGATTGTGTCACGTAGCAAAAACAATGAGTGGAACAAATGAGTCGAGCAGCTCGGAGAGCTGGAAATCTCTAATTACCAGACCCAGTCACAGACAAACACTGAAGGAGGGGCGGACTATTTGCACCTAGTGCCACTCAACCAGGGTGACAATAAATTTATGAAAGGTCAAAGAACTTTCCATATGTAAAACTTGCCGCGGGAGCGAGGCGGGGCTGTCACCCAGCCGGGGCCGCCAGGCCCGTGGCGATGCTGCCACCTGCCGATGTCGCACCGTCCTCCGGGATCCTTCCCCGGGCTCCGCTCGGCTTTCCCAGCCTCGATGTTTCTGCGGGTAATTTATACTGAATTTGTTCTCATCGCCTGACAGGATTTCCAGTTACTGGCTGAGATTATAACACTTACTTAGGACCTACCTGGGTCAATTTGGCATCTTCTTCTCTGCTGAGAACCCACGAGCCTGTGTGCCGCGGCCGTGTCGCTTGCTGCAAAGGCAAACATCAGTGTTAGACAGCTACTACTTGCCTTTGTTAAATATAGCCTCCTTTTCTAAACAGAGCTCTCGCTCCTAGTATTTGTATCCCTGTAGACTACGGTATACCTCTTGTGAACATGCCGCTTATTGCTTAGTTATCAGACTGTGGAAAATGGTTTTCTTATAAAAATGCCTCTGCCATAAACATACAAAAACTTCCACATCAAGCTGTCTTAATGAAAACCCCTGTAACAGCAATGTCTCATTTATAAAACCTACACAAAGACATGTATAAATGTGCACAAATAAATATACACACAGAGGAAAACAGGATTAGTAAAAGGATTTTTTTTTTTTTAATTATAAATATAACCTAAACATATTCAAGAAATATTGAATTCCTCCTGCTACATTTTTTGGACAGTTCATGTAGCTCAAGCTAAAAAAAAAAGGGGGGTGGTGGTGGAGTGTGGAAACATTGCAACAGCATTCTCATTGCAGCCTATGGATTGTTCTTTATGTTTGGGTATCGGGCAGGGCTCCAGCATCAAGAAGTGCTGAATTATAGGATGAGCACTTTGGCAACTACTCCTGCTGCCCAACTGTACAGCAGTGCAAAAAAGCAGCATAGATTCTGCTGCAGCACTACCTGCACATCATTCAAGATTCATCATTCAAGAGCCATACCTGGACAACGAGAAGGGCTGCAAGAAGCAAAAATATGCTGTAAGGACAGTCCTCGGTGGCACAGGACTTCCCACTGTCTCTCCGGGGCTTTTGGGATGGCTTCCTGACTGGTCTGTGGCCTGCTAAGCTCCCGCTCCCCAGGGACAGCTTTGCAGGGGATTCTGCAATGCCTCGCTCACCCCACGTCTGCACTGGTACAGTCCCATTGCTTGGGTTCGTCCACATCACCAGAGGGCTCTGTGAAGAAGCATCTGAAGCAAAGCTCCTTCCAAAGAATTGCCTGAGTAGGGCAATCTTCAGTTGAATTCTCAAAATTAACTCACCAGCTAAGTGTGTCCTGTGTGTGCTGCCCCTCCCCAGCACACATGCACAGGCGCACACACATGTTTTCAAGTAGCTGTTGAAAAATGCCATAAGGTGTGTTGGAAGGACTACCTTGACCCTTCTCCCTCAAAACCACACATAATTATATGTGTGAGACTGCTTAGACAGTGGCATCCCAAGTTTTCATTTAGCTCTGTTGTCTGCACTTTCCTGCATATGTGTCTGAATCTTCATGTTCAGATGCTGCACATGCCATCATTGTATTTGCTTGTTCTGCAATTACAACTAGGCCAGTACTAAGTCACAGTGTACTTTGGACTTGCAACAGCAAGCTGCAGAAGCCAACCCATCTTCACATGACCAAGTGAAGGAAAGGCTCCTTCTAGCTGTGCAAGCAATTGCATCAACCTATGGTGACCACTGTGGTCAAACCCTAAAGGCAGCATGTGGCAGTGGCAACAGTACCTGTCCTCAGAGCAAATCCACCAACTCTCCCACGCAGTCAGCCCAGCACAAGCATAATTCTTGTTTCTTTGTGCCTGATTAAGGACTCTGCACCTGAATTTTAATCATGAGAAAATCGTGTCCAATACAGAGCAAGAGACAGAGAGAGGTGCCCTTGGAGGACCTTCTGTAGCAATTACTTGGCCTAAACCCTTGAATTTCTTACATTATGTTTAATCATTATCAGATAGATAGACTAAGGGTAACAATTCCAGCAGTGGACAAGCCCTGATGGTTAGCTAAGGTACCTAAGGGTGTGCATTTTAAAAAACATTTGCATAATGATGTGGCTGTTTAAAAATTACATAACAGTACAATTAAAATGCCAGAGAATGGCACAGTTGAGCTGTTGTTTAGGTTAGCTGATGTGATCCTGAATCTCTCTGCCAGCTGCTTTCTTCTCTGAAACTGCTTGCCCACTTGAAATGTAAAGACACACTTTTCCAGTGGCTCTCACAGTTTTCACTTTAATCTAAATTCTCTGGTGGGCTGCATGGTGCTTACTTAAAGAAATATTTCATACCTATAACATATATTAGCATCTTAAGATTTGCTGCCAAAACAACACCAGCATTTAAAGGTCACCTTTACTGGCTGTTATGAAGTTGTGGACTAAATATTGTTTATAAATATCTATGATAATGCTAAATGTATGTACAGAGCAGTTTTTTATTAAAAAAAAAAAAAAAAAAAAAAAAAAAAACCGAAAAAAAACCCCCACAACAAACCAAACCAAAACAAATACCAGTATTCCCAACCTCCTGCTAAACTTCCAATATATCCTATTACTATAATCGAACTATGGGTCTGACTTAAAAATCTGACAACACTAATGTAGGTTTCAGCACTTCAGCTTCAGCACCGCTATATATGATTTAAAATCTGCATTTAAATACCGTTCACCTTTGACATCCACAAGTGTTGAAGAGAGTGCTTTTTTTCTTTTTCTTGCTGAGAAAATTCTTCCTTGTCAAATGTTTTAATAGAGCCACTAACAGCTGTCATGAGTCTTATCTGCTTTGACAATCATGATACCAAATGGAAAGACACAACTACCGTTGCCTCTGATTTTCAAGATTACAAAGGACTCAGACCAGAAGTCCAGAATTAAATATTTCCTTGTTCAGATAAGACTGATTTGTGAGATCAACTCTAAGTTTAAGTTTTGTGTCTGGGTTTCGTCCTAGTTCAAGACATGAAGTGGTGCTGGGAGGAACATGATGGGCAATGGAAGCCCACTCTATACTGAACTGTAATGGTGTTTCCCATTTCTAAAAATGAAAATGTAATGATTAAACTTGCAATTCTTGACTGAAAAAGACTATGAGGCACTTATTTGTGATCACTGATATTTTCTAAGAAATAAATTAAAATTAGAGGAAGGTCAAATGCAATCTCCTGTCTGTGCTTCAGAGAATTAAAGATACTGACCACTGAGAACCCTGCCTAACTTTAAGAACTAGGCTTCCTGCTGTCTATTAAAAGTTATGTAAGATTAATGACAAATGGTAATCAACAGTAATCTTTCAAGAAATTGCCAACCGGTGGAATTCTTTAACAAAAATCTGCATAAACATAATTAATTTTTTGTAAATAAATAATTCTTTTTCAACTGAAAAGTATTTGATTTAATCCCAATTTCATTTTGCCAAAAAACCACTTTTCTACCATGAATTCTGAACTGCTGCCAGGATTATTGTTATGTAAAAGTCCTCATTTAATATTGAAATTATTTTTTTTTTCTAAGAAAGTTTTAAATTGAATCAGAAGCATCCTTTAACTTTGCCTACCAAACGAATGCAGCTTCTGTGATGGGCAAGAAGCATCTTGCAACGAGCATATGACAAACTGTCTCCAAAGGGACTTTCATCAAGCTAAAAAGATAAGGTGGTTTTCACTTGCCAAAAATGCATTGTTGTTTTAAAGAAGCAAACAGATATTTAAAAAATGTATTTTACATTTAGGAACCATATAAGAAAGGAGAATTATTCCTCAGCAAGAAGAAAATAAATTAAAAGTTTGAAAGCAACTTCCCCACTCCAACACCCTCCCCCCCCTTCCCCAATATGTGTTGACTGACATGCCTTCAGCTTCTTACTGGTGCTACACTGTTTATTTGCTACTTGCAAAGATAACAACAGGAAGGAGGTATGTGGAAGTAACTCTTTTTCTCAGTATAATAGACCTGAACTGTCCAAAGAACATAATTCTCAGACGAACAAATATGAAATAAGTAGGCTCAAGGACTCTATTAAACAGGTGAGCAGACATTTCACAAGGAACACATGGCTGCAGGTAGAGACAAACAAAGAAAAAACATGTTTGCATTTCTTTAAATCCTGGATATTATATAGCTATGTTATAACCACTGTAATGTCACTTTCACATGATAGTTTGTAAGAACAGGCCATTATTCAGTGAACTGTGAGTAGGTCAGCGTATTTCTTTCATAATGTCAATAAGACTCTTTCCTGAAGAAATGTACACTGTGCATCCATCAGGAATGGATGAGAACTTTGGAGTCAGGCACAGTGCTACTCCTTCTTCAGAAAGTTGCACTTCTGAAGCCACACCTGCAGTAGAGGTCAGTGAGAGGCATATCTTGACCAACTGGTAACATCTACTGTACATAAATGGCACACATTTGTCAGCTGTTTAAGGCCTGTAATTGCTGGGCTACTGCATTAGGTAGGGAAGGAGGAAGACCAGGTCAGAAACTTTTTTTACATATGATCATTTCATGCTACATTTTATATTTGCTTGGGCTGAAAGCCAAGAGAATGGTCTCTTTTTCTAAAAAAACAAATCAAAATTGCTTTAATTATCCCAAACATTAATACTTGAGACTGAAAACTGAAGTAGCAGGACAGTTACAAGAATCAGTAGAATGGCATTGTGCCACAGCTATAATGAGAATAAACACAACAAGAAAACTATTTTATCTTCTGGAAATTAGATGCCATGGACATAGAATGAACAAGATGCAGTCCTCTAACACACATGTATGCTACACATACACAAGGAAAGGTTTGCATGCAGATTTACTCTGAACAAAAGGAAACATTTTGTGAAGGGTGTTTGAATGCTATTTATTCAATCTGAACCATACTGTTCCTATTGAGTAGACAGATTGGAGATATGTCTATTAGAAAAAAATAAAAATCAAACCAGTTGAAAGTGCAGCACTTACTTGTTCATCTCCAATACATATAAGATAATACCTTATGGATGATCTATGTACTGATCAAGAAGGGTTTAATATACTTATTACTGGAAACCAAATGCAAATAAGTCAAGAAACTGGACTAATTACATTGTTTTGCAGGAACCAAATGAGGGGAGAATCAGTTATGATCAAAAATGTTCTTGTTCTGCAAAATACACTATGATTCTATGCAATATTTTAAAGTTTGTTCAGTACTATGTAATGTAATGAAATGTTCTGTAGCAATACAGATCTTCTACTTCAGGTATTGTAAATCACTATTATTTTCAGTGGAGGCAGGATCAGGTTCTTAGAAATGATAACAAGCCAATTCTGAATTCTCTTATACTTACCAAAGATGGTCGTCATTTCTAACAGAGATGAAGAAATGGTAAGAAAATCTATTCATGTGCTTTAGACACTGGCTTTTAGCAGCAGGAAAAAAGATATCAAAGACCACAGCTTTACAAGCATATGCAAGAGCGGCATTATAGATTAATTTCCTGAACAAAGGCTTGCATGATCAGGCCAAATTGCTTGTGAGGCTTTCAACAAGCTTTCCGATTGCATGAAAATGAGGGGGAAAATGGTGTTAAAAAAGTATTTTTAAACCTGTTGCAGTATACTGACTGGGTTTGAATTAAATCGCAGACATTCAATGTCCCTGCATTAGTACTTTTTATTAATGGACAAAGAGCACTCCATTAAACTTCTGTTTCAAATCACACTACTTGTCATTAGACAATCAGAGCATGTTTTCTCTTTCTTTTGACCTTGGCAATTAACATATAAACTTTCAAAGCACTACACTCAGACCTCTGAAAAGAAATATGATATAGAACACAATTAGTGACATAAAGATGAAGGAGACAAATAAAGGGTATCTAAATATAAAGAAATTTCCTAAAAATTCTTCTTGAAAATGAGACACTGTTATTAGAGATTAGACAGTTTAAAGTGAAAAGACATCTGACATTTGCATTGATGCCGTAGTAGTGTAGCTCTGACTTACAGTAGGTGTAATTAGAGCATTCAGTCTATGGAGGAAGAAAGACCTGTCACTCTGCAGCAAAGCCCCAAGCAAGGCAGGATAGCTAACAATGTCTTATCCTTAAATTACGCTTCTGATTTGAAAAAATATTTTAAAAAAACAAGGTTTGAGGTGGATTGTGTAGTGTTAGTAACTGAACCTTTACCTGCTTCTCTGTTAATGTTATTACAGCAAGTTATTACATATTTTTGGAAGCCCAGAGGACAGCTCAAGATTCATCCGCTTGAGCAAATGCACTGATAGGATTAATTTGGAAAAGCATGATGTAAGCAGGCTCTTTCTAATAGAATGAAACCCATCAAGATACTCATAATTAAATTGATTAATTTGGCTTGCAAAGGTCCACTGTGCCATCTGATTTTGGAAGAAGACAAATATCCAAGATACGGAATATCAGTGTCATCTTCTCCCTTCTTTATTTAGGGTTAACATACTACCAGCTAACATAGGAAACATCTCAGACAAAAGCTGCTTTTCAGTCAAGTTGATTGAAAATAGTTGGAAATTTCAGTTTTCCTCAGTTCTGGACAAGAAAGAATTTCCACACATTGGAAATAGATTTGAATGTTCTGAAATACATGAAATGTAAAAAGTTTGATTCCTGTTCAACCTTGAAGATATTCCCTGCAAACCCTGCTGTTCTTAAAAACATCTTTTCTTCTACTAACAGAGGTTCAGGCAAAACAGATGAGGCTCTCACTTCTACATGACCAGGGATAAAGTGGATGATACCTACAATGATGCCTTCTGCTTTTCTTGCAATGTTATTGATCTTTTTGTCACCTGCCCCCAGAGATCCACTGGCACTATTTTGTCATTACAGTGCTTGCCGTGAGACAGAGAATGGATAACTTAATGCTGCTTTCTGAAATACCAGTCATTTTACAGACTTCAAAATGGAGAGTGAGACTGAATGTCGCAGAGTTTTGTGAAGGGTGGCTGACTTCCAGATAATGGCCTCACACCTACTCCTAAAGCAAGCCATGAAGGTTTTGTCTTGTAGGGATCCCTAAATCTCCTCTGTTTAGAAGCAGCAATAGCTTTCCAGGGAAATGGAAAACAATACTAAAAATTATTGACAGTTTCAATTTGTAAGGATCCCCTTGGCTACAGCCACAATGAAAAAGAATGACTTGGGCCTCCTTTGCCAAATTCATGAAAATCCATAACTGAAATCTATGCCAGCAAATGAAATAAAAGACACATAACTAAAACCAATGAAATATAATAGAAAATCAGAGCTATTTGGCCAGTAATCAATTTAGGATTACCATGTAACAAGGCAAACTTCTTCAAAGAAGGCTTTCTCAATGGCTTTACTACTTCCGTTTAGTAGGCATTGCATTAAACTTGATCATCATTTGAACTGCTTATGAATAATTGATTTAGGAATAATTTCACTGACAAAAATCTTGAAGTTCATTTTGCTACGGTTTGTGGAACATATTTATATCCATTTATAACAATGCTAATCGACAGCAATCCAGACTTTTGAACCCTTAAAAAAATTAATTGAACATTACAAACTCAAATACTGTCGATCAACATAATTTAATAGAGTGTCTTCCATAGATTACCTAACAAAGATCAATCATAATCACAGGACCCTCAACCGCTTCTATTCTCCTGTGGTTATTAAAACAGATGGGATTTTCCAGTATGTCTAGAAGATTAATGAATCAGATTTCTGGTAAATCAGAGTGAGATACTAAATTAGGAACAAGTAGTTCTCCAGAAGAACCCTCACCAGTAGCCTGTCCCCACATGCAGGTTTTGTCAATGGAGTACCACTTGGAATAACAGAAGAGTGTCCCCAGGCTGCAGAATTTTAGTGCTTCCAAGATCCCTAGAGGAGAATTGGACCTACGGGTGCACTACAAGACGAAAAAAATAGCCAATGGCAATCCTGAGATGCTATATGTTGTCTTAATTAAATTTTTATTATTGTTGTTGTTGATATTAATATTGCTATTGATATTAATAGTATTATTATTGATATTATTATTATCATTATTATTATTATTGTTATTGTGGTTATTATGGTTATTATGATTACTACTACCACTACTTTTGTTGTTGGAATTGATAACTGAATGTGACGTAGTTAGACTTTTAATGTGGTATCAGTTATGGACATGCAGATAGCTGAAAAGAAAAATGCATGTGTCCTGTAGCCCTAGACAGTGTCTACTTACATACACCAAGAGATGAATTACATTTAACTCACTGCAACAGCAAGAAAACAATGAGCTATTACAATAGCTCTGGGTTTTATGCATCTCTACATCAGAGCATGTTAAAAGTAAGGTAACTTTTCAGCTAATACTGTTTAACTTTTTGTTGGCTTGAGGTGTGTATGTCTACCAAAGGAAGTAACTTTGCTTTCATAATAAATACATTTTCAATGTAAGAGAGCCTATGCATCGCTCTGTTGGACAGTAGCATACTGAAAATAACAGCTCACATGCAAATCAAAAATATACACACAAGTAGGAGAAGGGTCATCAATACGAGAACTGGTAACAGTACAGTACGTTCTATACAATCAAGAGACATAGCCTAGGGTACCTAAGGTGGTTAGTGTAGGGTACTGAGTCTACTCTTCCTCCTGAGTACAAGAGGTGTAATGTTCAGTGATAGCAATATACTTCCTCTTCATAGACCCTTCACATAATGATGAAAGTGGCAGCTGGTATAGAACACCTCTGGCACTGAGCATAAATTTTGGCTACAAAGACATTACTTTTTTCAAGGTTTCTTTTAAATCAAAGAAGAAACTGATGTGTGTACAAAGCAGTTGTTTTTATTACACATTTATCCAGAAATAAGCCTGAAACAGCAATATTACCAAATATTTGGAAAATTACAATGTTCCAAAAGCCCTTGTAGGACAAGGAAATTGAAATCCCTTCTGGAACAGTCCAATGAATCCTGAAAGAATCAACAGCAGAACATTGCTCCTGTCTTCCCTCCACCTGCTTTCAGAAAAGAGGCTACAGAGCATGAGGGAGCCACTGCAATGAGCATGTACATGTTTTGCTTTCCAGACTAGTTTGGTAATTCTCTCCCTGCCAAGGAGAAGAGAATACCTTCATGTTTCAGAAGAGGGGCACAGCAGCTAGCAAGAGAGATCTTGATGGGACAGCTTCATCAAAGCCATACTGTCACAGGTTCAGAATGTCAAGGACAGGTGAGGGTGAGGAGGAATCCTCTGCACAGAGCAAAACTGAATCTAGTGGCTCATCCCAGATGCAGATTTTCCTGTTCGATTGATGACTGCCAGAAAAGAAGCAAATCCCAAGTGAGTTACACAGTGAGGATGTCACCAGATTTCCTGGCTTCACTATCTCTTAAAATGACCTGAAGAAAGGTGTTTTGTTATCTAAGAAAATTAAAGCAAGTATTTATCTAGAAGACATAATTTCCAGAAGACTGTACCACCACCTTGTAAACCACCTGAACAAAGGTCCATAACTCTCTCCCACCAGTGCAAAGAGAGGACTCAAATGTGACCCAGACCAGTGAGCTTCAAAACAGAATGGTAATGGTCGCAGAGCTGGCTGCTTGGCGTGTAAGTGATAAGGGAAGTGCTGGCGCGCAGCAGCTGCCCCCCTGCAGTGCCAAGTGCAGCACAGAAGTGTTCTGCTTCCTGCTTCCTTGGCTGAGCGGGCAGCAGTTGGCATTAGCTGGGAGAAGACAAGTAACCAGTCACAAATTCCTAGGACTACCAATGTTAAACTGAAAGGTCAGAACAGAGTGAACATTCATTTGTGATATAAAGGTACCAAGGAAAAATTGGAATTTTGTTCTTCCTGTCCCTTTTAAGATGTTGCAAAGTCTCTTGAGCTGAGGCAGTTAATCATGTTTAGGACTAATACTGAAGCAGTCATAAGATTTAAGAATATCATCTTGAAAATGACAGATTTATACTGATGACGCATACTTTTCCTGTAAGGAGCTTCACCATTTCCTTTGGTGATGCTTGAAATGAACCAAGATCTAGAACCACAACCTCCAGTAAAGAAGCGGCATGAAGCTGTGTAAGTATTTATAGGATACTTTTGTTACATTTTCTACATATACAAAGAATGCTTACCTTGGTACCTACATATTCCCTTTTCTGCTGCATCCTATCTCCTTTGTCATGGTCTGGCACAAGAATCCAGTTTTGTAACACACTGAAGGTCATTGTCCCAGGAGACCTCTCAGTTGCATGTAGGCAGTTATAGGGGCAGCACAGCAGTGGGGTTGCTCTTTCCTGAGACCCTCCAGAGAAGAATCCTGTTGTAAGAATGAAAATCACAGCAGCTGCTGGAATGTGAAGGGAAGGTAGCAGGCAACCATCTCCTAAAGCAGGCCTGAAGATACCATGGAGGGCATACAAGCTCAAATTTTGCAGCCCCTCTCAACAGGCCCATTATTTATATATGAGACTGAAGAGGCAAAACAGAGTTGATACACACTGTGGATGACACGGAAATGAATTTTCTTTATCCATTTGAGGCTGTTCTTCAAAATACATGGAAGCATATTTTGCTTCGTGTTCACTCAGACTTTTAATGCTACAACAGGATATTCAAACTGGTAGGAATTTCATATTCTCTTTCAAGGAAAGAAAAGTAAAAGTGAACAATTCAATAAGTTACAAGACTTTTATTCAGGGAGTAATATGCACTGGCGTGGAACACCAGGAGAAGACTTGGATTATAGGTTTATCTGTCCCTTTTTGTGGATGACCTTGAAAATGCTTAGACAAAGCTAGAGAGAAAAGCAATTACATTTTTGAAATTACACACCACTGTTCTCATTCATCTTGATAAGCACTTTTAAGGAACCCAAAAAAGGCTAGAATATTGCTTTTATAAGAGTTATAGAGACCTTGGTTCTGCAGAAACAGTTTTAAAATAAATTTAGATGTACAAAGATGAATTTTTATTTCCTTTGTGTTGCTAAATTGGCCACTTTTTAAAAAAATGCAGTTCTATACTGAGGTCTTTGGCAAAAAAAAAAAAAAAAAATGTACCAGACTTTATTTTCCCTTGTTCTGAAAAGATACACAGCAGCTCAGCTTATGTTGTGCAGTCATCCCTACTGTGCCACAAGCGTCTGCATTCATCCTTTTCTGTGTGTTTATAAGTGTGATTGAAGTGTTGATAGGAAACTGCATTTATAAAAACAGGATGTTATGCAAACAATAGGCACAAGATCTTAGCTATTCTTATTCCTGCTGGTTAAGCTCCCCTGTGTTCATTTAGGCATGATCTGTCTTCGTGTCTCTTTTACTTTCATTATTATCTTGCCTTACCAATTAGGTAAGGCACTGAATAGCCTGTTATTCCAGCCTGGGAGGGCTGGGGGTCAGAAGGAGTCATGCTTAATGTTAAGTAGCTGTGAAATGTTAGAGCCTGTAAATTCATCAGGACAGTTGGCCTAGCCCACTGCAGGGCAAGGGGTGTAAGTACTTTTCTGCTTGAATTACGCATGGCGCGGCACTGGCTTTGAAATGCCAGGATCCATGCTGAGCCCGGCAAACTCTCTCCAAGTGCATAGCTCCAGCTTCAGCTCTAATAGCAGAAGCAATAGGGGTTATTTTTGGAAGCTCTTGGCAGTCAGATAGAAAAAGAAACTTCAAAAATCATTCTGCCACTTTACTGAGGACCCCCTTAGGAGTACTACTGGGAAGAAGTCTGTCGACCTGCCACAGCTAATAGTCACTCAGCAACCCGGCATAACCACCGCTCCAGAATCAATGCGCTGCAGCTATTCAGTAGTATCCCATCTGATGCTTGAAAGGATGGAAAATACGATATGTGACAGCTGCTTATGAGTGATAGTGATAATGAACAAAAAGCCTAATGGGTACTGGAATCTTCCTGCCCTGTGTACAGAAAAGGCAAGGAAGGGTTGATGACTATTTCCTAGCATGGCTGCAGTCTTCGGTGGGCACCGTCCTGTGTGCCAGATTGGCATCTCCAACAGCTCAACCGCAATTATTCACATGCCACCTCCTAAGCTGTGGTTTGGTACTCACATAATCTCTGCTATATCAACTACTAGACTGCTGACTGCACATCAAGAGGTTTTTCGCTTGTTGGACAAGACAATAAGGGACCAACAGACAGAAAACAGAAAAGGGCCAAATCTGTTAGTCTAGAATTTGTACAAGGGAAGCAAGAGCTTTTGTAATCAACACGCACAAGGCTGAAACTAAGCAAGTTTAGCTATGGAAAGAAAGGGTTTGTAGTATGGTGTTTTACCACAGGCTACACTGGGAACTCAGTTGTATATCCTCTTGGCCTACTTGAAACTTAACACCCAGCAATATTTAAATAATTTCTGGAATTTTGGATTATTTCCTGAAATCCCATAGCCTCCCATTTTAATGTATATTAAGACATTTCTTTGGCAAAGGCAACTTTGCTTCTGTTTACTGTATGTCTTAGAATCTCAAACTGTTGACTCCAAATCTGAATAGATTCTTACAGTTATACCTCACCTTCATGAAATTCACTCTTCATTGTGTGAAATATAAAAATATGAATATAAAAATATTCACTTGTTCTGAGAGGGAAGCATATTTGTTAATGTGGCTGAAACTTTTTAAAATATGTCTCAAAACAGATGTCATCATCTAGTGTGGCAAGGTTCTATAGAAAAAATCTTCAATATAAACCAATAATGTATTTCTAGCATACTGAATGACAAAATACCTGCCCAAAAGGGAAAAAAGAAGATAAGAAGAAATTTCACCAGTACAGAGACTAATTATTAAAGAGATTATAAAAGCAGCAGAGGTGACTGCATTTGGGGTAGAAAGATGAGTTTGATCAAAGGGTTAGTTCTACACAAGTGCTGCCCTGACTTGTCAGGAGCTCTTCTTGACCTATTAAAAGTCCTAAGTGAGTATTATTTTATAAATCTCAATTGGAAAGACTCCATTAATATTCCTATGTATGAGAATAGTCACTTAATATCTATTTTTACTAGTTATTTTTCACTTAAACTTCTGTCATTATCTTCTACTTTTTATACTGTAAGACCTTTTTTTAATCTTGGTTTAAGATACAGGAACACCCTTTCAAATGTTTATACACCACCAAGAAATATTTTCAAGGCTACCTCTGTTTGTGATTTTATCTTCATGCTAAGGGACTCAAAAGGTTAAGATTTTAATCCACTGCAAGGGATTTGCTGAATAAATATCTTGTTTGTAAGAGCTGGATTAAGACAGCACACTAAACCTACTCCATCTAACTACAACACAGTGAATCTTGTCAAGAAAATAAACTCTTCTGTTTATCCTTACTTATGCACAGATCTATGAATAACTCCTATAACCAGCTAGCAATCCTGCCTACATTATCTTGTCTGTAAACATGCTCTGCATGCTGAAACAGCTGAAAGGAACATACAGGATTAGGAAAAATCACAGAAGCTGAAAACATGTTTTAATGCAACCATGGGAGAAAAAAATCCTCTGCTTCAGGTGAAAAGCTTATATTTTCTCTCATCTCCCCTTATCCTATCACATTGCCCAAAATTGCCCTACTTTGTCAGAGAGAAGCTATGATGAAAAGCTCCTTAGGATGACCCAACTTGAAGGAATACCTCCCACTTTAATTTCCCTAAGAACAAATAATTTGTTTGAGAAAAAAATGGTACGCTAGCACTAGTTAGAAAAAAAAAATAAATATTATATCCAGGCAAATAAAACACAGACCCAAAATGGTTTGTGAATTTGTAAACCACTGCTAAAATCTTAAGTTCCACCATTCAATTTTTAGCCCAGGAGGTCCCAAGCATGTTGCAAACTTCGTCAGCTATGCTGTACCTGTACCAGGATTTTGTTTGGCAACGTCAGCTGGAGAAGTAGTGGGCTGCTTGTTTAAGGACAGCATCTAGAATGGGCCTGCAGAGGAGCAGCTGTTTAACAATATAACGGAACGCTGCACAGCAATGTAGGACAAAAAATACATGGCCATATTGTTCTGCCTTCCTGACGTACTCTCCCAGTGACCCAAAATGGACTTAAACCAGAACACATTTCCTGAAATCTGCAACTTCTCAAGACTGCAATTACCCGGCTGTTCTCCTCAAAAGGATTCTGTACTGGGATTTGGAGACACCCTGTGTCACAGGACAGGCAACTTCATTCCAACTTCTCAGGTCCTACAGGCATCTGTCTTTGTTAGGTGGAATGAGCATAAAGCCTTTAATTTATACTATGATAGGATCTAACTTCTCTCACATTATGAATGTTAGTAACACCTCTGGTTTTGTAACTGAGCTAGGAGACTGTAGCTGTGGCACAAAAGGGTTGCTAATACCATTATTTTAAAACCTGGGTTTCTTACTGAGTCTGTCTGATAGAAGGCAAATGCACTTTACTGTTCAGTGCAGTCTCAAGCACCTCAGCCTCACCCAAGGCATGAGGGTGGCATAGTCATGTAACTTCACCTCTGTGACATGCTCTGCTGATGTGATATATTTAAAGGCTGCAGGATCTTGAAAAAATCTCATAAGAAAAGCAAATAATGGTATTAAGATTAATTTATCCTACTTTGTGATTGTGTGCATCAAAAACATTTCTTGAAGACCTTTACCTTTCCACAAACTAGCTGACACCCTGAGTCTAGACTGACTGGGGAAGGGACAGCAAGGAGATACTGACCTTCATTCAGAGTTCCAGGGACATGAAAGCAGCTAGGAAAATACATTTCTGGGTATTGCTGCCTGCCCTTTTTGAGCAGAGAAGCCTAATAAGCTGATGTTACCTAATAAGCTGATGTTACGAATATATAGCAGGCTCCAGAGAAGCCCTTCTCTCAGCACTGGAAGAAACCACAGGTTGCAGCTCTACATTTCTTATAAGAACTTGCCACTCCACACAAAGAAAGAGGTGTATCACCCAAGGCTTAGACTGGGCAAATCCTTCACATCAAAGATGGAACGATCCTGCGCTTTGCTACCTTGAGACTGTACTTTTGTCCCACTCAATATCTGCTGACAGGAGGGATTGTAAGATGATGCTCTGCCTCCTCAAGGGTAACAAGAACTTGCAAGCAAAAGAAAAAAATGCTTCCTTGCAGCTCACCCAAAATTACCTGACTTGTTTGTCATTTGGTGGGGGAGGGAGGTGGTGAAAGAGAGGAAAAATTTGGTCAACAGCAGCATGTTCAGGGGATGTATGTCAGTTTCAGCAAGCCTTATGATCCCTATGGAAAGATCTCTGATTTTCTGCCTTCTGGTTTCCAGGCTTCAAGCTCTTAGACCCCAGGTTTTTAACTTTTCAAGAAAAAAATATCTGCTCTTGACCAGTTGGTCACCCCACCATAGTATTACATGACATTAACCTGGGAACCCCAACCAGGTTATCCTAACTCACCACTCATGCAAAAGAAGATGAGGTGTTCCCTTCATAGAAACAGGCCTCAACTACCACTCATAGGCAATAATTTCTATTTCCTTGGGTACGTTTATGTTTCTATGAACAGGTTTTTGTTCTGGAGTGCTCTGCATGTGAAGGGTCAGATATACAGATGCATCCAGCCTGATGTTGTCACACATGGTTAGGTTGTGTAAAATCAGAAATACAGGCCAAGGTCCTTCACCCATAGTTTGAACATGGCTGCTGGCATTTCTGATGAAAACAGTCAGCTCTACATCAAAGCTGTACCACAAAGATGAAAGCCTGGCATAGTCTATCCTTAAAATCCAGTGGTACTATTTCGGCTTTATGATGCAATGCAGTTAATGTAGCATGGGACACACCACAGACAAGACTCCTGTATGGCATTTTTGGCAATTAGCAAAGTTTTGATGTTGCTGTACCATTATGTCTTTCAAAATACTATTTTTTACCAGAAAGGAATACAATGATGAAATACAGCAAATTAAAACCAATGTTTGAAACCTACCTGTCCTCGTTGAACCCCAGCCGGCAACCAAGCCCAACACAGCTGCTCGCTCCCTCCCCCCGGTGGGGTGGGGGAGAGAATTAGAGGAATAAAAGTGAAAAAACATGTGATATAAAGACAGTCCAATAGGTAAAACAAAAGCCACGCATGCAAGGAAAGCAAAACAAGAAATTAATTCACTGTTTTCCATCAGCAGGCAGGTGTTCAGCCGTCCCCAGGAAAGCAGGGCTCCATCACGTCTAACAGTGACTTGGGAAGACAAAATGCCATCACATTGTATGGCCCTCTCTCCCTTCCTTCTTCCTCCTCCAGCTTCATATATTGAGTGTGACGCCAAGTGGTATAGAACATCCCTTTGGTCAGTTGGGGTCAGCTGTCCTGGCTGTGTCCCCTCCCAGCTTCTCATGCCCCCCAGCCTGCTCGCTGGTGGGTGGGTGAGGAGCAGAAAAGCCCTTGGCTCTGTGTGAGCACTGCTAAGCAGTAACGAAAATATCCCTGTGTTATCAACACTGTTTTCAGCACAAATCCCAAACATAGCTCCATTCCAGCTACTATGAAGAAAATTATCACAGGCGAAGCCAGCACACTACCAAAGACTCCTCAGGACTAACAGTGGAAAGAAATTTAAAAACATCAGTACAAATTAATATCTCAACAGCACTGTTAAACTATAATATTTTAAATCCAGACTTTTCTTGCTTAACTTTCTACTGTAGAAGAAGTGCCAAAGGGGCAAAAAATGCCATGACCCTGAATTTCTGAGTGCTAAGAAAATGATTCTTCTTTCCACCTTTACTGGAGAAACCTATGCATTCATATGTGCAACCTCAGAATCAGATACATATGCAGTGTCTGTTTAATAACTGTTACAGCATTTGCCAACACTTAAATGCTTTTCCAATTAGCGTATTTCCCATTTACCTCCTTTAGGCTAAGTTATCTCCCAGGAAATTATCTCAGTAAAGCTGTTGTCATAATATTTCCTCCCCCAGTCTTCTGCTATACACCATTACGTGCTGTACGCATACATGCACACACACACACATATATATATGCTTTATTTCAAGTGTTTTTCTTCTCTAGTACTTGGCAGAATGTCGTCTAAGCCCCCTCTTCTTATTTAGTTTTACTATGGAGTAAAACTAAATTTTACTTTAGTGGAGTAGTCTGACTGAAAAAAGACATTTTTATACAAACAGTGAGATAAGATCACGATTTAACAGCAACTGAATGACTAATACCTCTAATTCCAGAAATGAGCATGAGAAAGAAAATTTATTCCATAATCAAAGTGTGTGAAATGCTAAAATTAAAATGAAACTTAACCACAGAAATTGCATAGCAAGAGGACTAGTCTGGACAAGGCGAATATGAGCCCTCCTGTGACGGCTTACTGATTTTGACCTGGAGAGTAAATTTTAGGGAGAAAAGGATAACCAATTATGTATATTCATTCATCCTGCAGTTTCTCCTCTGAACCTCTGAGATTCCATAGTAAGACCTAAAATGTGCCTTTATTTTATGTCTCTCTCTTCCCTAAGAGGTGAACTGAGAATGTCTGATTAACAACAGAAGTGCTAAATCTCATCTTTTCCTTAGAGTTCATTTTCTAACACATAAGATTAAATTTTTATGTTCCTAAATACAACTTTGATAGTGCATGGAAATGGTTTTCTGCTGCAAATTGAACATTAATGAGACCCAGCAGAACAGTTGCATGTAGAATGATCAAAAACAAGGACAGAAAGACAAAGATCAATCACATGATCTTCAAAAACAGACAGAAGAAGACAGGAGCTAGAAAGAAAATGTAATGTTACTAGTACTCTCTGGTAATTTGGTCAGTTTTAATTCATACACAAAGAAATATTAAAGGTCCAAGAAAGTCATCCGGAAACATCATCTATTTCATTTACCACACCTCTTTTGACACAAAACCTCAGGCCATAACTGAAGCATGCACTAACATAAGTTTGGCTCTAATGAAAAAAGAAGGTTTGGAAACATACATAACTGTTACTCATTGCACATAAGCACTGCACAATGCCAAATGCACATGGTATGTTTTTTATCTCAACCAGATCACTGCGTTTTACATATTGCCATACTCTCAATATTTAATCACAAAATCAACTATGAAACAAGATGTTAATTTTTTTTCCCATTCAATGTCCAGAAACAATTCCAGTGGATATAATTTTGTAAAATTAAGCTAAACTTTCTGTGTAAGATGCTGATTGGGAAAGAGAGTGGTTAGGGAAGAAATTATTGCAAAAAAAACCCCATGTAATTTGCTGCCTGTAGAGCATGGACTCTAAAAATCTGAAAGATGGTTTTCTTCACGTTTTCTCTTCAAATTCAAAAGAATCCAGCTGAGAAGTTCGTGCAAAGTTAGAATTACACCACTGAGAAAGTATTTCAGATATGATTCTGCACACCTTAATAATATACATGGCCAGAAAGTTTCTACCTTTCTAAATGTGTAAAGAACTATTTTCTCTAGTAGCTATGGAAATGAAAACAGTGAACTCTAAATTTTTCTAATTTCACACTTGCATCTAAATGTTGAGATTTTTTTCTATGAAGACAAAGAATGGAGATTGCAACTCTCATCATTTCTCCTCCCTAATCGAATATCTTTTGCCATTTCTTGGAACCCCTTTCAGAGAAAAAATATTTTTACAATTTTTTTTACAATTTATTGGTAAAACAAAGCAAAACCCTACAGTTCTTGTTGCTAATTCGGAAAATACCCTCATTCTGCCTTATATGTTTCATAAGGCACTGCATGATATTAAATATTTTTTTAAGTGTTGCTCTTGCACTATACAGTTGGAGGTACACAGATTTGTCTGGTAACTAAAGCATATTTTATTATTCACATTTTTTTTCTATTATACAATGAAAAACAATGTGTCACCACCAGAACTATCAAAAAGGACAATTAAATGATCATTTGGTATACAAACTGGGACATTCCAGTCAGTTAATTTGCTTTTCTACAAGAAGCATAGCTATCTGAATTTCCATAATGTAAAACCATTTACTCTTCAACTGAGTAGGAATTTCTGAACAAAATAGGCCTGTGGCATGGTTTAAGGACCATTTCTACAGTAAAACATTCATTTTCTTAATATATATGAAATAAACATACAAATATGCCATTTCTCTCATCAGCAGAAGTAAAAACAGCAAATAGTGAGTTCAGCAAGTGGATCTCAAGGAATCTTTTACAACTCTGTCAGGATTTTTCATTGTCTGGTTAAAAACATCAGCCACTTCTCCAATTATTTGTAAGTAAAGATGTAAAAAAGTGATCACTACTTAGTATTCACTGATGCTTCTACAGGTAAAATTATAACATGGATTTATTCATAAATTAAAGCACACTCAGGATATGTGTTAGTTTTATTCCCTCAAATAGTTTCATAGGATCAGAAGTCTCTTCTCATAAAAAACCTACCATTCTTAATAAAATGGTGGAAAAAATTATACTGGTGATGAAACACACACAGTTCATAAAGATGAATCACTACATGTACTGGCTAATGATGTCTCAGTTTAAAACAACAGAATTCCTGAAAGTTGTGATCATAAATCATTTTTTCATTTGAGCAGTATTTGTGGATTTGTCAGTATTACCAGAAGAAAACAAATGCTTTTTAATATGCAGTCCTAAAACTTACATGTAAGCATGCACTACCCAAAAACTAGAATCAGAGCTAACAGCAATATAAATGTTAATTTATTTCCAATCCTGTAGAGAGCTATTTTCTCTAATAGTTACAGAAATGGAAATGATGTCTAAAATGAACATACTGTATTTTTCTTCTTCAAACACCAAGTATTTCACCTGAATAGTTTTGGATGAGTTGTCCAACGTATTTTGGGAAATACATATTTGTGACATAAAAAAATGAACATCCCAAACAGAATGCAATAATACATTGGAGAAGGCCTTATAAAACAAAACACTGGAAACTTTGAGAATCGCTGAAGTAGGATTCATTCCCTTGGATCAAGAATTTGGGAATGCACATACTCTGATACTTCATATGTGGTTACATATCTATTATTCTTGGGTATTCAGCCTGTATGTATTGGCAAGTCATCCATTCAGCATTGACAAAAGAGTTATGGAAAAGTCTTTCAGAGTGATATTCTGCAATCTCTGGCTTGAGGAGAGATAGGATTTTCCCTCATCTTTCCCATCTATTATAAAAATCATATATTTCTGTGGAAAGAGATGCTACAAATACAACAGTCTATTTCATATGTCTGTGTATGCCAACACCTTAAATCGGGGGATTTTTTTCTTTAAATGCATAACTCTTTCATCACTCCCAAAATTCTGCTGCTCCTGTCTGCATCAATGGACCCAAGACATACTCGGTACCTACACTGAGGACGGTCAATTTCAATCTAAATGCTGGAGGAACAGGAATGAAATCACAGAACTGGGTGGGGGGAGAGAAGTTAAATACATTGTAAAAATAACATTTGCTGATCTATTGAACAGATTGATGAATGATTTAGGCTTTTCTACAGGTATGTATACATGCTTTCAATAGTATACATAATGATTATATTAATTTATAAAATGTCCATTGTGTCAAAATTTTTAGCTCACTGGAAAAAAATATTTTACTCTTGGAACAATTTTTCTGGTGTCATTGATTCCAAATATTACACAAAGAAAATGTGGCATTGTTCTGATTTAAGGCAGGCCATAGTAAAAAGTTTCGTGTTATCACTCAGAGAAAATGGGGCAAGAAACTTAGAGCAATGTCTGGGTGCCCAGCATAATTTTTTTGGATCATTTCACCTCACCTTTGATGTGCCCCAAGAGATGAAATGCATGTTTCTGAGCAGCCTTACACGTTTTGCACCAGAGTCCCATAATATCCTCCTTTCGCTCTTCCAGTCCTCCTGACACTTGTTTCTAGTCTGTGCTGTCTGAAAAAGTCCAGACCTTCCCTTCAAGATCATGAAGAAAGAGAGCCTTTCCCTAGAGGAAAGCTGCAGGTTGGAAGAAGAAGTCATGTATGAAATGAGGACTTAAAAAAAAAAATAATCACATTTGTGAAGAGTTCTGTTATCTGAACAGGACTGCATTTTAACTGTGACTTTCACTCAGGGCATCTCTCCACAGTGTACCTTCCACCCACAGCAGTGCTTCAGCAGAGTTTCATGTTGTCCTGACCCAGCAGCTTGCACCTTCCTAAGCCAACCCAGGTGAATGGAGTCTAATATCTGTGTTCCATTTGTGTGCAAATACTTCAAAGACACAAATAAATTCCACTGCTTTATTGTTTAAATTGTTTGGAGCTATGGCAATGGACAGGTATTGATTCACATTCAGGGCCTTTCTAGTCTGAACAGAAGTTCCAGTGCCAACTGTAAGCCACTATTTGTAGCAAAACTGAGATGTTCATTGAAGGCAATGACTTGAGAGGGGGCATCTCACTCTGAAATTTAAAACATACCACAATGCTGTTGTTACTGGCAATCTGAAATGCATCTCTTACGATTGTTTTCCTAGGGTTACCATCTGCTCTGTAGTGTTGGAAAGCTGGGGTAGGTGGAGAGAACCAAAAATCAGGCAAGAGGGCTTTCTTAAAAGATACCTATACCTGACCTATTCCCATGCCATTCTATTTCATATTTTGGACATGCTCCAGTAATGTGGGACAAGTGCCTGCCTCAAGGCCAACTAGTTGCTTCAAAATATGAAAACCATTTCTGAATTTTCCCATAACTTTCAGCCTTGCCTAAAACCATTCGGTAACTGTCAACTTTTTGCTTTCTTTGTCAAGGCAGCTGCTCCTGAAAGACAACCTGAACCACCTTATGCCAGAGGATGGAGATATATTAGTACTTCCAGGCCAAGTCAATCAATTAATTGGTAATAACTACTAGAATTAATCATCCTTGCCTATCTGGCTTCATTATTCAGAAACAAAGCATCAGTATCTCTTTCCTGCTGTCACTTCTGTTCATTTTTCCTATTTATTTTGTTTAGGCTTAGATGGCATTACATCTGAATTTATTTAAAAGTCAGGTCTCATTTTTCAGTATCTGTGCTTTGCCCTGTACCAGCACAGTTTAATGAAATAAGGTGCTCTGCTGGCTGGGCTGCATTTTTGTGAGTGGAAAGAGAAACTGAGAGTGTGTTTTAGGAACAGTGCAAAACTAGGCAGATCCAGTGATGCTATGGCTTCTACCTCTGCACCTGCCAGTATGCTGAAAGTGTGATGATGGGCTTTAACAGGTATTTGAAGTAGGATTAAAATAAGATGCCAAAAGTCACTGTTCCTTGCCAGTCATGCTATATTCATCACCCTAAATGCAAAGACTTTTTTTTGCATAGGCTGTCAGCAGCCACAGTAATACACTTGGTAATATTAATATAAATGCTGGGGTGAAATCTGTGAGGGTTTAGGAGAAAATAGATTTCACTGCCTCAAGAACAGAAACATATGTCAGACAGCTGGAGGTGATACTGGAACTGTATAGCTTCAGCTTTCCTGTTGTTATCTACTCCTCGTTGTTTATACAGTTCCTGTGCTACAAGTTTGACCCCAGAATGGAAATGCAAATACAGTGTATCCACAAAAATGGACCAGTTACAGCCATTTTACAAATACTGTCATCCAAAAGGGTTCTTTTATATGAGTAAACTCTAGACATCTTTGTTGAACATACAGCTAGTGTGATCAAACTCACCCATCCAGTCCTGACCTCCTTCACAAGCTTTAGTTATTCTTCTAGATATTATTATTTAAAGTCTTTCCATGATTTATAGCACATTACTCCACACTTTTGTTAGTTTCCAAAGCCAGGTCCTAAATAAAGACCAAAAAACACTTCAAACAGCTTAATCCTTCCTAGAAAAGGCTGTTAGCATTCAAAGATGACATTACATCAAAAGCAAAGGTTAAACTCCAGAATGCATTCTTTGAATGAAGTAACAAAAGCTCTATTATAGCCTTTGATCACTTGAGCTCACCTGTAGGAAATGTTACACCTTTTTATTAAACTATTGAATTGTCTTTGCTGTACAAGTTGGAGACATTCTTGACAGGCTTAAAGTCGTTAACACCTCTGAGGAATGCTCAGCAGAGCCTATAATATTCTTTCATGTCTATGCGTGTTAGCACAGCAACTCTATAGTTTCCTAACATCCCAGGCACTCTTTCCTCTTCGTATTTGTGTAACAAATTTATTGAAATGAGTGAAATAATAGCACATTGGCAGAATTCTCTATGACACAGATGTGCACAGTAAAATATTTGATGTTTGCAAATAAAAACTCCTAGCACTAAATTAGCAAATTCTTTGAATTACCATGACACATTTGTAAAATAAATCACCAGTTAATTACTGTAAAAAAACCCAACAACTTTGCATTTACCACTGCCCATTACCAACTACTGTATACATAGTCAATCTATCTTCCATTCATATAACATACGTTCATATTTTCACACAAATAGAAACACACACAATGCACTTTCCCTCCCTCCCTAGAAATATCTACTTATATATAAATGCATAAACATGCAAGTATGGCTTATTAAAATAAGATTAAAGATCAATACTACATCTTTTGTTTCTTTTCTTTTAAAGATTTTGTTATTAATTTATTTTGTTTTAGAAGCATAGCCAACTATATACATGCTTTTTTCTTTAAAATAAATAAATAAATAAGTTTATAAGGATTTTCTTGCAATCCAGATTGCTATTTAGTTCTAATATCTTCAGTAATGAACACCTGAAAGCTATTTTCCCCCCAGCCTCTGTGGATCCTTTGTTTCCTTTCATTCCTTTGGTTCTTTTGCAAAGCTCATCCCTTCATGCTTAAACAAAATTTTTATAGACTAGCAGTCCTACATGGATGCACTCTCTCAGACACACAGAGAACTAGAAGCTGATTCTTCTCTCCTTCTCAAGTTGTGTTATATATACATTCATTCTTACATGTCATAAAGCTTTTGAATATTTCTGATACACTTTACACTTCAGATTCTGAGACATCTGCTGAATAAGCACCCATATACATGAAGGCTTACTGCCAGACCATCGCTACATATACATACAAAAAGAATTCTAATTCTTACATAGCAATGAATGCTATGGGACAGCTGAGAAACATGGTGCAAACAGCTACCAAATATAAATGGTGGTAGATTTTAAAAAGAACGTGTACCCTTTAAAAAAGGAAATGCACATGCTCTGTATTGTAACCAAAGCCCCACACACAAGCTAATGTAATCACCAAAAATTAAGTTTACATCCTTCTCTCATACTTGGCCTATGATTTTCTTACAGAACTTTTGACTTACTCATGCTTCTGTTCTTGGCCTATTTAGAGATAACTATTCAGTGGAGGCTTATAGTGAGCTTCTGGATCTTAATCCTGTTGTCTCGATTAGTCTCTTTAATGATTACACAGTTTGATTGCCTCAGAGGGCGGTGGAAAAGAATGGGGTAGAGGGAAGGGAGCAGTTTGTATAGTCCCCATTAGCTTCTGATTACAGGAAAAACAAGATAGTGTCATGTTGGCTGAGTTCAGTGGGGAGGAAGGCAACGTGCCTTAGAATAATTCCGTACAATCAAGAGATTAGAAGGATTAAATGTAACCAAACCTTTCCAAAAACAGAAGAATGAGCAATATGTTTTTAAATAGTAAACACTGGCTAATTTGTTGACTCATCTGTGAGATAGTCTACTAACACAGTGAAAACACTAGTAAGAATAAAGCAGCTGCCTATACCTGTTTCCCAGCAGAATCATGTGGAATGGATTTAAGATTGCTGTTCCTATCTTACTTTGTTAATGGAAGAATTATATCTCTCTCCTGCCCTGGACTCAGTTGGGCAATAAAAACTGAGTATTTTCTAAAATTATGAATCTTTCTGTACCTGTGAGTAACCAGAATGAATGAGTAAAAGCTACCTCACTTGGACGAATTTTTCGTCATCAGTTTCTTCTTAAGTTTTGAGTGGTTTAGAACTTGTATTTTTCATAAAACTTGAAAATAGCTTTCATAACAATTCAGCCAGAAAAAAGGCCATAATTTCTTTGCTAATTTCCTTTGAAAAATTATACAATGCAAAAATTAGCCTAATACACATTTTCATTTTCCTATTTTTTATCCTTTCTTAAGTTAACAATTAACATTGTCCTTATTTTGAAAATAGCTCATTTTTTGCAGTATCACACAGAAATTCTTCTACTTCAAATGTCTTCAGTTTCTGGAGAATAATTCATTTTTTCTGTAATCACACTGCTGTCTGATACAGAAAGCAAATGTCAGTCTGCCCAGAGAAGCCCTTTTCAGTCCTCACAGGAACTCTAATACTGGAAGTAATATTCACAGTAGTGAAAACACAGAAACATATCTGGTGCTATCCTCCCCTATAAGCTCATAGGAAGTGATGTCTTAAACTAAGAACAGCAGCTCCTCTGAATGGAAAAAAAAAAAGTCCCTTCCTTACCAAGTACTTTAGTCTGTGCTGCTTGCTCACTTTTAAAAGTCATTTAAACCCACTTATGTCAGGCCGCTCTTCTCTTCCAGTCAGAGCATTCAGCAGTGAGGGCTAACTGCAGTGAAGTATGCAAGCTACATGATCCAAAAGAATATAAAAAGTAGTAGCAATTCCCCCTTAAATGTGCAATAACACCCTAAGAGTGGAGGAGCTGTGGCCTGTCAGTTCCTATTCTCACAACATTGAAATCATGACATTAAATAAGACTTTATAAGGAGTTTACACAATGGGTTTAAGACTATGTATCATGTCAACAGAAATCAGTAAGGCAATATCTGTAAGGAGAGAGAATATCTTTTATGAGGTCAGCCAAAGTAGCTAGAAAATGCAAACAAATTTCTGAAGTCCTTTATCAAATGAAATAGAGAAGTCCTTGGCTGCCGAGCATGTTTTAGCCCATGTAACTCCATTTCCATGTAACAGCCAACTCAAGGATCTAAAAATGAAGGTAACAACACATGAAAATTCGAAGTTCACAGTTTATGTAGACATGTGGGCTGAAGCTCACAGCAAACTCAGACACAGCCTGGAAAAAAAATTGAATTGCTCTTGGCTTCAGATACCTGGCCTTCAGTCATCAGGATGAGCCTCAGATTAGCATTCCCAGATTAGTTTACTTCATAAACTCTGTGTTTACCATAGAATCATAGAATAGTTTGGGTTGGAAGGGACCTTTAAAGGTCTTCCAATCCAGCCCCCCCTGCAATGAACAGGGACACCAACTAGATCAGGTTGCTCAAAGCCCTTTTCCAACCTGACCTTAAGTGTTTCCAGGGATGGGGCATCTACCACCTCTCCAGACAACCTGCTCCAGTGCCTCACCACTCTCATTGTAAAGAATTTCTTATGTCCAATCTAAATCTAACCCCTTTTAGTCTAAAACCATTTCCCCTTGTCCTATCACAACAGGCCCTACTAAAAAGTCTGTCCCTATCTGTCTTATAACCCCCCTTTAAGGTCACAATCAGGTCTGCCCAAAGCCACCTTTTCTTCAGGCTGGACCCCAACTCTCTCAGCCTTTCCTTATGAAGTAAGCACAGCCCTTCACATGAAGTTTCCACCAATGTCTCAACCAGAGGGCAGTCAGCAGCACTCTTCCCATTAGGAGTCAAAATCTGAGGTTTATTCAATTTGTGATAGAACATGAAATGAGTAGGGGGAAAAGGGGGGTTGTTGACACTCACAGGACTGAAGTTTCCAAATACATGCACCCTTCTTCTTGGGAGCTCAGCCTCATTTGGAAAAGTAAATATACAGGCAGTAGCTGAACCAAGGATCTGAAAGATCAATGGATGCTTTAACAAAAGGAAAATGATTATTTGCAAATAGTGACCCTAAAGTTGGATTGTTTTCCAGATCATTTGTTCAGCAACCTTTGTAATCAGTAAAGGAGTTTAGGGATTCTTTTGACACGTTATTCATCACAAGCAGAAACTAGAAAGTCATAACACTAAAAAAAAGTTTGTTGCCCTAGGCATGTTTTAGCTTACTGTCAGCTCAGTCTGCTCTAGTGTTTCACTTGTAATAGTTCCTTTGCTGTACTTACAACTAATAACAATAAAATATTAACAAAATAGTTCTGCTTGGTGGTGACTCTAGAGATGAGAATGAAATGTGTTGTTATGTCCTTTGCTTTGTTTCAAGTCTGACAACTAATTTTGCTCCCAATACCACTGTATTGTTTCAGTGCCAAAAGGATCAGTGACAGCATTAGCACGGTATTCCTCACTGGTGTAAGAATAAACAGGCCAGTATGGTCTCTCACCCTAGAGGGAATTTGTTTTTCTTTGGTGCTGCTTCCTTCTCAGCTTGAACTCCTCAACACTTTCCAGCTTCCTCGCTGATGTTGTTAGAAGACATGGTGATACTTTTCTTCCTTGAGCTGCCTCACTGGCTGTGATGAGCTCCCTTTCATCTCTTCCAGCTCCTTCTGCACTCGTTCTGCCTCCAGTTTCAGCCCTTACAGCTGCTACAATTCAGTCTCCAGGGTGATGTTTACTTCAAAAGCCAAATCCCTCTCCTGCTCTGTACTACAACAATGGATGTGAAAGGTTCAGCAGTTCTCAGAAGTCACTCCCATAAAATCACCCCAAAATATCTGTCAGATTGCTTTTGAAAATTTTAAAAACATATATTTAAATGATTGTAATTACTGCTTGCTTATAATTGTGCCTACAGGTCCCAGCTGAGATTGGGCACCATCTCTACCATAATAATAAACTCAATGCAGAGTTTGCAGTATAAGCTTAATCAGACCAAAGATAAGGGAAGCAGATACTATAATTCTTATTATCTCATTTCATCCCAAGGTACAGATGAGTTTGTTCAAAATCTTTGACAACAGCAGCAGAAGCATTCAGGCAGTACTACGAGCTTGATGCTGTGTATACTGAAATGAGTTTGTATCATTTATATTATTTTTCACAAAAGCTTAATGTGGTTCTAGTACTTACAGAATTATAGTCTATTTGTGTCAGCACTAGTGCCTTATGAACTAACAAGGCATATGTTATGTGGCTTTCAAACATTTCATTTAAACTAAATTCTGTGTAAAGTTATGTTTAATTTCTTTGAATAAACTAAGGTCTATGTTTTTAATCCCTTGGGTGATATCACATGAATGTACAAATTTGTGGGCAAGCTAGGATAGATTCTTAGAATGAGGGGAAAAATTTAAAAAGAGAAAATAAAATTCTTGAAAAAGTCAGGTATTAACGACTGGCTAATATTGAGGTTCACTTTTACATTTTCTGTGTAATTTGTCATTCAAAGCAAATGTTGCCTTCAAAATCTACTTTGCAAACAATGTCACAAGATTAAACAAGATCTGTGATCACACAGTGATCCTCTTTTGTCCTACTGCTGTGGTCTTCACATCTTCAAGGTATTTCAATTTCCATAGTTTGTCCTCTTAGACTTTTGTATTCTGGTGCTTTTTTAAAGTTAACACCAGTTGACTACAGATTGCAATATCCCTTGGCATTATAGTGGTGATATGATTCACATTACTACTGGCAGGTTATCTCCTGACAATTGCATAATTAACTTACTGTGTAATTACCATTGTTTCCAGCAACTTGCTGTATGATTCCCACCTTGTTACCATAAAGTAGCACATGTTGGTTTTGACAGGGTCAAACCATGTGGTGTTTAAAGGCTTGTGAACTTTACGATGTCTGGAGGGCTTGCCAAGTTAGTTTGTCATAGCTGGGAGACTGAAGTGGGAGCTGAGTCAACTTGAGAGGGACCACCATACTTACATGGATAATTGCAATCCCTCTAACCTCCAGAACAGAATATTTTGGGGAAAATACATTTTTAAAAACAAATAAATTCTAGATACACGGAAGCTTCTATCAGTTAGGGAAATCTCAATGCATCTAGATACACTAAGCACTGCTTATTGTATGTTGTTTTTGAAGTTTCTCTAGGTGGCTCTTTCTTATATACTACAGTCCCCATACTTTTCCACATTGTCTGTTCTTTGCTCTTTTTTTCAATCCACTTATTTTTCCTTAAGATTTCTATTCTGTTTCTCTAGTCATTTTTTTCATTCACTCCACTTTCAACACAGGATTTTCAAGCCTATTCAAGAAGAGCTAAATGTGGTCTACTCATCCCACACTCTTCTACAGAGCTCAGGATAAGAAAAGTATCCCTAGTACTTCACTATAATCATGAGCTTTTTAAACATCAGTTGTTATCAGGGAGATCAGTGTTTTCATTTTTCTTATACACAGATTGATTGCTCAATTGTGTTCCAGCTCTGTTCAGGTTTGCTAAATACTAAAAAGAAATAGGAACTCCTTTCAGCTTAAACTGACAAATTTTCCCAACATCTCTGGATTGTACAAGCATTTAATCACCTATGACCAGACCAATCATTGACATAAATGCAGATTATGTCTGCAGATCAGTAGCAGAAGCAGAGGTAGGACAGATCTGAGCAATCTGGGAGTCAATCAACTTGGTTTTTTATGGAGGTACATGACACATTTTGCTTCAATTTCTTATGCTGAAGACCAGGGACACCTATTCTAAGCCAATCTTCTAAACTTCCCAGAGAATGCTGAACAAATTACACTGGATATACCCATATTATTGTTATATATAAATAGTTAGAACTGAGTCTAGATTCAGATGAGCCCAAAACACTTTTTCTGTTGAAGACTTCTCCAGCAATACAGGCCAGAAGGGTGATGTTCACTATTGTTTAAATATCTGCCAAACTGCAGCTTTAATATTAATGGCTTATTCAGGTCATGCCATTCCTTAATGTTTTTTTGTATCATCCTCTATGATATCTATGCTAATGGCCAAATGCTTTCAGTGAACCTAATTTCCAGCTTCGGTGAAATAATTTCTACACATCTAATTTAAAAAGTAGAACACTTAATTTAAACAGAATATACATAAAAGGGGTTTTTTTTCTCTCTTTTGCCTTATACTGCTATTGTTAAGCCTGAATCAGATATGAAATCTAAGCTAGTTACTGGGGAAAAAAATCCATTCACATTCAAAGTTTAACGTTACTCAGCTTTCCTTACAATCACTGTAATAACACTTTATCTGGCTATTATGAGTGTCCTTGACAGAACATTCCTGGAGCTAATAATTTACAGGAAAAATCAGAAATGAGGGTGAAAGGATATGTATTTATATATATATATATATATATATATATATATATATATATATATATATATATATATATATATATGTATATACACACACACACATATATATATGCAATATATATATATATGCAGGTGAGTGTGTATATGTATAAGTATATATACAGTTGGAGTTGATACTTTTTTCTGCTCTGGACGTTTGCAACTTCTCACTGAAGCCATAAGAAGTTACTGTAACCTAAGCAGGGAAATCAGGGCTTCTGGATGCAGTTATGTTTTTTAATTTTTACAATTACATACATTGGTTTGAAATTCTTAAAATAACAACCATTGTTGCATTCTGATTCACTACCTGTATTAAAGAAGATATTGCTGTCAAATATAATCCTACTCAGTGTTTATGGTGAAATCATATACCCAAGTGACAAAAACTTTCAGAAAGTTATGACTCCATTCAACTATTTACAGCTGCTGGCCTAATATACATTCTGGTACAACTTCTTTTTTAACCTCCTAATGAAACCTAATACTGCAGATCGAAGTCTAGCTCCTTAAAACTGAAGCTTACAGGATACCTTTGTGGTGCATTAATCTTTTAACCCCTTGAGGCATACTGAACATCAATTACACAGTGCTGTTGCCCAGAGGTGAGATATGTGAGCTGAAGCTGAAGACAGACGACAGCAGCGATTCTCACACACGGATCATGAACAATCCATCTTCTTCAGGATGTGCGGGCAGAACAACTTCAGAAAGCCATCAGTGCATAATACAGTATTTGAGTGCATTTGCAGCTAAAACTAACTTGTCGCACAAGGAAGGGCTCGCAAATCATCCTGACCTTTCTGACTCCACACAGTCTGATGCTGAGGAGCACAGGCTATTAAAGAGCCTTGCAAGGTCCATACAAAAGGAGCAAAAAGGGACTCATATAAGTGCCTGGATTTATCAGAGCATCCAGCTTAGCCAGAGGATGGAAGGTAAATAACACCACCAAAGTTGAGAGTTGCTGTTGGTATTGCTTACAGACAAGACAGATCCGCTCTCAGAAAAAAAAAAAAAAAGAGGGAAATCGGTTCAAAAAACATTACATGAACTCCCTGCTATTGAGATTTCCCAGCAGTTCCAAACATCATAAAGTGATCTTTTCCAGCATAATATGGCTCCTGTGGAAACTACAATAACTGTATGTTTCCTCTGTAAGTTCTGCTACATGATAAATTTGTTCTTAAAATGTTTACAGGTTAAGATAGTAAGAGTCTTATTGGCTTAGGAAGTAGAAATCTGAAACATACAGAGTGGTTCTTACAAAATTCAGCATGCTTAAGGATGGATAGAACTGGTACCATCACCTTTAAGAGTACAGGAAGTACTCTTCCTGATAGAGGACTAGCTGCTTGTCATGAATATATGTACGCCTTTCACATGCAGCTACCTGCAATTTCATCAAGGCTTGCCTTGATGCTATGACATCCCACCTCTTTGAAAACTCACCAAAGCAGCTAGTTCAAGAAACCTCTAAAACACTGAATAAAAGATGCATTGACTGAATAAAGATAACAATAGAGTAAATAAGGGATGTGTTAGAGTATGACAGATTTCACAAAGATTTTCACTGAGGCATCCTGGGGCTGAAAAAGGGAGTGAGTGGCCAGGAACCAACACTGGTGTCAGGCTCCAGAACTAAGAATTTATTACCTGATTTTTATTGTTACTCTATTTCTATTTGACAAAATAACATGTACGTAAAGGAAGTCTGTGCCTGTCTGTGTTCAACATTGTACATGTCTTGATACCTATTGCACAGCTCATGAACTGTCAAAACTAGTACACATTACTAGATGACTTCTTTCTTCAGAAAATTCTGGGTACACCTCTTTGTTGCAAATTTTTGTTAAGGTTGGTATTTAATACTTGCTCAATTCCTTCTGTGAACAGGCTTACTCTGAACTTCTTAGTAATTCTTGTTTCATCTGACATTGCTATCTTCTGTGTTTCAAGAACATTTCCCATTTTAGAGATATCCTTTGATATAAGTAATGCTCTGTGCTGGCTGAATGTGTAAAGGCATAAATATTTCCCTAGCAATCAGATAGAAAAGCCACTACTATAAAAGCCCATTATCTTCTGTTTGCCACAAGTCTGACTATTGCCTGGGACACCCTTAAATCAGACGAGGTGCCTGCTCCTGCTCACAGTCATCAACATCCTTCAAAGGCAGAGGTTTTCAGAAAGAAAACCAGGGACCATTGGTTTGTGGGCCTGCCTGAAGTTTCTCAGTAGCATAGGCAAAAATGAATTTGTCATCTTTAAGATAAGGAACGAGTAACTTTGTTTTCATGCACGTGGTAAAATCCGTATTTCATTGCAGCAAAGCAGGTGCCACCATCAACTCATGCTCAGTCTCTGCTTAAAACTGGCTGCAGTTATCTCTGTTTGCCTATCTTTTCTACTCTTGCCTTCATTTGCAGACTATCAGTATTTTAAATACGTGAACATGAAATATTTAGTCATTTCCTTGAACTGTATAACCAAAGAATTAAATGCAGTAAATAAACACCCACTTTATGAAAGCACAAACATTACACAGATTATAGCTCTTCCTAGATTCATTATGTTGCAGCTGCAGAAACTTGCTGTGCTTGTGAAATAACCCCACACAGTCACAACCTTTATCCAAGGAGGAGGAAGGCCAGATTGAAGTTGGACATTTTGCACACATGTAAATGGACTAGAACCTGGCAGCAACAGTGCTGGCCTTGCTGAAGTTTGTGGAGTCACCAGTTTTAGTAGGGCCAGGGTCTCATTCCCTCTGTTTTAGAAAATAATTGGAGTTGGCAGCATCTTTCACTGATGGAGCAGTAAGGGAGAGCCTTGGATCCATTAGTTCTTTATCTTCTAGATAGATAGAGCTAATCTTAAATAGGTTCCCTCTATAGTTAATGGATGCAGATAAACATCTCCAGAAGGTGTTTCATCCCACCTAGTTTTGATGTATACCAAGGAAGAACTGGGTTCAGGAGAGGCATGTTTTCCTGTGCTGATTATAAAGAGAATACAAATGACTAGTGCATTTAGATGTCTAGCTTTCAGATAGCTAACTTTACATTAAACAAATACCACTCTGAATAGATATTTAGAGGTAGATATTTCATAATGTCTCATGATCTCACTTCCAAAATTGCAATAAAAATGCAGAATAAACAAGTTATGTATTAAAACTGCTGTATAGATGCATACAAAGAAGATATCGGGTCTCTCCCAATACCACTGACTTTTCCTTAATATGCTAAATAACTTTTATTTCTTTGGTCAGTCAGAGTAAAGCATGTCTATGTTATGTTATCTATAAAGCCACACAGCTAGACATTCACAGAACGTGAACATAGACATAGACGCAGAATAGACATTCATTGCCTTCATAGACAGACACATAATATCTTCTCTGTGTGGCTCTCGGAACTTCTTACAAACATTAATGATTTTAACCTCCCTGTGAGCAAAATATAGCTCTATATAGCTCTAATTTCTATATAGCTGTTGAAAGTACAGCAGCACACACGGGGTAGATTCTAGTGCTTGAGAATTAAAAAGTTTCATTTCATGTTCACCCTATGAATGTAAATATGAAACAAAGACCTTTGAAAGCTTCTTTCTGGAGGAAATGGTTCTTGGCAGCAGTGCCAAAATTGCAACCGTCTCTCATTTTTGTGCAACCTGTGATTGGCAATTATCATATAACAGAAGATTAAAATCAGACATGCTGAGATAATTTAAAATCTCGTCAAATGAAGAAATATATTTCTAAGGCAGTTTGGAGGAAAGTTTGCAACTCAGTGCATTTCCATCATAGTATACTATGCATAGTATAGTGACTGTATATTATAAGACTAGTTGGGAAACAGGTATCACCATTATTTTTAATATGTTTGCTGTTTGAACACAGTGTTTATTCTGAATTAGAATAAAAATAAAAATTATTCTTAAAATCTTTTTATTTAAAATATTGTACCCGTCTGCTCCCTCATCTTACTCTGCCTAAAATACCAAGTTCTTCAAGGTGGGGTTTCTCCGCTGCAAGAAGCAGATAGTTCACAGGAGGCTGCTCTTTCTCCAAGAGTGACATTTCTTACCTTCCAGCTTATCGGAGAAGAATAGATAACACTGGCTGAAGACTCAAGACAAAGAACACTGAATGTCTGAAGCATGCAAGGAGTTACAATACAGGGCATTTCTCCCTCTCAAGTTAACTGTCTGTTGCAGCCACAGGGCTTTTCTCATCAGATGAGCTTACCTGCCTTAGCACTGTTTTTGGATCTCAGTGCCAGAAATACCTAGAAAAGTATCTACTAATTATCTGATAAATGTGTTTGTTCATGTCTTAAGTGCAGCTTATCTAATTGCCAGTGCCCTTCCTATTTTCCTCTAAGGGGTGGGTATAGTTGAGAATTCTCCCAAAGAGCTTGCTTTTCATGTAAGTAATTATGTGTTTTGCTTGCTTGGAAGAGATATTAGCTCATCTGCCAATGGCAGCAAACAAAAAAAAATATTTTCAAGGAGATTCAGATCTAAAATAAAACAGAGGCAAAGAATTTTGGATTTGTGGTATTAGACTTTATAGAAATTAACATAAAGCTAACAGTGAGGCTTGCTAGAAAGTACTAGCAGATCTGTGTTACTGGAAGTGCTGTCTCAAGGGCATAAACTTGTAAGGCCGAGTCACTGATCAGCTTTGACTTGGCAGCCAGGAGATTGAAAACTTAATAAAAACAATATAACAAACAAGAAAAAATTAGATGTTATTAAGAGGGTAAACTCTTGCAAACTCTTGCAAACTTTACAAATCCCTTTGCAACTACTTCTAAATCTGAAATTCCCACTACTTGTTGGGTCCTACCAACACAGCTTCAAGGCCCAGGTGTCCCTTTCTTGATGTTTTGTAAGTCTTCAGGAGCTACTATGAACCTGCAGGAGACAGAATATGGTTCAGCTTCTTACCAGGTCTCCTGGACTTGGAACAAGAGGAGAAGGACTCAGTCCTTTTCATAGGATAAGTAAGCATTAACTTAGGCAGAATATAGTTCAGCTTTATTCAATAAAATTGAAAGCATTGATCTGGATAATACTGAAAAATATATTTTTAACAGATATATAGTATACAAAATAAAATAATGTTTACATTTATCATTAGAACAAGCATGTGGATGAATGGGAATGTTGAGAGTTATAGCAGTTCATTTGATGATGTCCTTCACTAAATGCTTTTAAAGAACCTAAAATTCAGTGGGACAATATATACCTGCACATAGAACCAAGGAAGCAATTAAAAGGCAGGAAGCTGTGAGCAGTTTTCACCGTTTCAAGGGGTTGTAACTGAAGTCTGACAAAGAGCTATGCCACGGATGGTGTTATGCAATGTAAACATTCTTGAAAGGGGATAAAATTTATTGTTGCTTAACAGGGCCGACTGCTAAGAACTACAGGCTAACCTCACTATACTTATTGATCTAATGACAGGTGAACTTCAAGATAGATTAACATATAAAAAAGGAGGGTATGGAGCTTTTCTTATTCCCAGACATGGGGATGGTCCCTTGACTTACCCCAAGATTAAAATAGCTTGAGAATATACCGGGAACTTTATGACAATGTCAAGTCAGTGTTAAAAAACAGTTTGTAAACCAAAACAAATATACAGGCTAGGACTTTTCAGCTTGAAAAAGCAGTGACTGAAAACGATATGGCATTTATCTATTAAATCAAAAGTGGCAGAACACAATGAACTGAGAACAGTTGTTCATCATTTCTCATCAATGCAGGAGCTAGAGGCAAGACCTGAGACTAGTAGATTGCATATCAAATACAGCAACAACAGAAGAGATTTCTTCATACAACCCATGTTAAGTTGTGTGCCAGAAGATACTGTAGCTGCTAAAATTCACATGGATGCAAGAAATGACCAACCAATCCATGGAAAACAAAGCTACCACCCACTATTACAGAGCCCATGGATGTAATTCAGAAGGTCCTGTGCCATAATTTGTTGAATGATGAAGAATATACCTAATAAATAATATCACATATGCTCTTCTTATGCTGTTCCTTATGTTCCATCTGTTGTGAAGTTACATTACCAAGTTAAAAAAAAAATTATTAAAACCATAGAGATGAAGTAAAATACAGGACTTGAAGGAACCTGGTCTGGCTATCAGAGCTAATCAAAACTACTTAAATGTCTTCATACAGTTTTTTACAAAAGCTGAACAAGTTCTGCTTTAAAACATGTCTGATGGCTAGCCCCCACTACCCTTACAAAATCTTACTTATACAGAGGTTAGGAACCTCATTCTCAGTCTTGAGTTGTTCCAAGCAAATTTATAAGCACTGGTTTTTTAGCTATCACTGTGTTCTAAAAGCTCTTTGTCCCCTCAGTGTCAACTGTTTCTCCCTCATCTTCCCTTCATCCTTAATGAGCAACAGACACAGATCAATTATACCTCCTTCCAGACTTCATTTTGCTGTTTAAACAAATATAGCTGTTAATGAAATTAAACCTTCAGAACTGATGAAATTGCCATTACTTTATACACTTTGTTAAAGCTAGAAATATTTCATTTTGATGACAGTACCTTTTTTAACGATGGCATCCTTCGGCCCTTAACAAACTGTGCAAAATGCAAAAATGCAGTCTGGCTGAAATAACACTGCTCAGGAACCCCTAATTTTGTACCACCCCCACTATCATCTGGCATGTCAGCAAAGCTAATTTCATCAGGGAAAAACAGGAGATCATATTTGGTTGATTTTAGTTTTGTGTTTCTTTGCTTTTCTTGGGAGTTACTTTCTGGCACCCTAAATGGAAAAAAAAATAATAATTAAAGATAAAATGGAAATATGACAATGAGAGAAATAAAATAATAAAAATAATGTCATAAAAACATTTCCTAAAGTAAAAATGTATTAGTAGCTAGTTAGATAACACAGTGATGAAACGCAGTTGTAAAGATCTGTATAAAATGGAATGTACAAGTAGTGTGAAAGGGTCATTGAGGACTAGCATGTTGCTGGAAAACGAAGATCATAAATGGGGGCATATGCATAATACAAAAGATATAAAATACATTTCTGTGTGCAATACTGGAGATGACTGGACTTTTAATTTCCTTTTTTCAATGTCTTTATGTCCTTTTCAGCATGTGTGCAATAACTTTTCAATGCATGTGAAAATGTTTAGGTATTCGTAAGTACTGCTGGTAGGTTCAATATTCTGCATATATCCATGTGCTTATGGTTTAATATTATTTAGCAATGACAGTCTTCCATCTTGAACATCCTTCTCATGCAGCTAGATACTACTCCTTCTGTTAGTACGTATGATACAGCCTCGTCTCAGCAAAACATATCATAATTCAGTATAATCTCACTGAAGAAGAAATCACAAGATTGATAAAATTCATATAAGACAAGCAAGGATAGGAGATAAATGTATCTTTTTTTTTTTTGTTTTTGTCATCTCACCATAAGTATCCTCACACATTCAGAAAGAAAAATGGGTGAAATAGAAGTGAATCAAAAGTATGGCCATTGTCCAACACATCTTAATAACAAAGAGGTAAATCTTTGTTTCTCACTGGGCTTGACTTGTGCGAACTCTCAGATACCTTCATCTGACTATAAATGTACCTTTCATACACCTGGTCACCCTCTATACTTTTTTTTCTCTGGATAGACTGCTACTAACATTGTTCGCCACAAACCCCACCAAAGTATGAAATTCAATTTAGTAACTGTCTATTGCTAAGAGTATTGCAAAAAAAGCCGGTATTCCTATAGGAATATATTTCAGCAGGATAGTACAATTTGATGTGGCTGTCTTATTTAGAAGATGTGTAATTTAACCATGGAAGTAAAGTATTCCTGGCTGATTGGAATTATATACATCTATGTTATTTTGATACATTATCTGTATCACAGCCGATGTCTCACAGCAGATTTCCATGCAACTGCTGTCTTGTGAGCGGGGAGGCCAATACTGAAACAGAGAGGCGCCAGCTCACAGGGGTACAGACCTTCACTGACAAACCTCCACACTACAGCAGCCCAGTCATTGCAGTAACTTAGCAGGGTCTTTAAGCTTTTGAAAAGAGGTGGACAAAAGGTACCCTAAGCAAAATGGACCACTGCACTTTACTGCTACGAGTCTTTGTCCCAGTCACATGCTCCCTTCCAAAATGAGATAGGGAGAAATCCAGATGGCTTCTGTCTGAAGCACTATGGAGAAAAGTGTAAGCAATACTACCAGTTCTTTGATGCTCAGGCAATTAACTACAGGGAAGTATGAGGAGCCAATGGCAAGCTGAGGGAGAGAGATGTTCAAAGTTCCCTGCCACTGTTATGAAACATGCACACTCCTGCAAAGTACTTTTGCTTTAAATCTGCAAAAAGCAAAGACTTCCAAGTAGCCTGAAGGGAACTGTGATGAAACCTCCCTTTCCTCTTCTCTTCTGACCTACTCCTCTCCCTGCCTCCTTTCTTACTCTACTGCTTTCTCTTCAGCTAATCATCCCTGAAAATGAAACAAGAAAATAAGGCTTTTTCTTATTGTCAGGCTGGAATGATCCACAAATGCTACCACCAAGGGGGTGCCCCATCATTATGGCCATTATTTATCTTGTCTTCTGTACTAAGATCATGCCTTCTTTTGGTAGGGAATGATATTTATTCCATGGTGTCTAGAACAATCTCAGGTTTGTCTGGCTCCTCTTAACCATATAAACAATAAACCTAAGTGTATGTTAAAATATATTGTGAAGAACGCACTTAACTTCCTTCAGCTGAAAGGCTTGTCTTCATCCAGTATAATCTGGGATGAACAATGAAGAGAAGGTGAAACATCTGGTACCATGCCCCCCTCCCTCCTACATTATACTGTGCACTTAGACTATCTAAGTGAAGCAAGACCTGTTCCACCTGGCCAAGAACTTTTACTCTCTACTCGGAAGATTACCTTAAGAAGAAAGTTTTTTTGTTAAGAAAAAAAACAGAATTAAGAAATCAATAAATGCCCAAATTAATCTTGCCCCAAATCCTATAATAATTGAATATTGTCTGACATCCTGACTTGCTCTCAAAATTTCAGCAATTTAAGAAAGTGAAAGAATTACCCAAAAGGTAAGCTTTCTTATACATACAAAGTATCAGCAGATTCTTACTGATCTTATTTTGTCATTTGTGAAGCAGTACAGCATTCTGAGTCAGTGGTACTTGAGCCTTGGTTCAACAAGGGTGACATATTTGACCTGTCTACCAAGTCCTGTTTTTCTTCAATTTAGTTTTTCAGTGTATGCATTCAATATGTCACTTACTTTGTAAGACAACGAGTGACTTTGCTGATTATCTGTCACAGACATTCATTAAACATTTAACAGCGGAACTACACAATCCTTGCTATGACATTTTGTGTGGGATTCATTTGTTGTTTTAAATTTAGGAGTCTGTATTTAAGAGTCTACAAGTGAGATGGGCATTTGAGCTTCTGTTGGTGGATATCTATGTCTCAATTCAGTTGTCTAAACATAGGGATCTAAAGCTCTTTGGGTTATCTGGGATGTTTATAAGGCAGATATGACACAGGTCCTATGGGAGAGTTGAATCTTTCTGGGATGGCAGCAAAAACCAGGTTGGGATACGTCAGCTTGTCTACAGTGACAACAGAGGCTTGTGTTTAGGCAACTGAATTAAACCACAAATCAGTGCAGTCAGTGCACTGAAGGTCCCTTCAGTCGGTGTCTATTTTTTGTCAACCGATTTGACTCTTTTAATTGGATCAAGGGCTGTCTTGTCCTCAGTCCACCCTTGGTGGTGGAGAACCTACCGAATTAGAGGGAATTTACAACATGTTTACATCACTGGTCCAGTGATGTGAATTTTGTGATAAACAGAGATCGATTGGGTGCACAATACAAGATCTCAGTAAGGAACATTCAGAACAATCCTCTCCCTTTCTGAAACTGCTGAAATTCTAAGATCAAAGCAGGATGTCACATGATATTCAATTATTACAGGATTTGGAGCAATTCTTATAGCAACACTGTACAGGCAGAAAAAGGATGAAGTTTTCCTGCTTCTTTCTGAAAAGCTGGAACTTAAACTGCTTCATATGTTGAGACTGATGTCCAGTCACTTCACATGAAGCTTACCTGATGTTCTGACTGATTCTTATCACTCAGATTTTCAAACCACCACAACCAACCTTCATGATGGAAAAGAGACTGATACTTTGGCTGAGCAACAATGGCCACCTAAGAAGCAACTAGAAGCCTTAGTTGCAGGTATTTCAAAAATAATAATAATTGAAAAACCCTTGTGCAAATAAGCATCCAAACCATTGATTTCTAATAACATTTGAGTGTCTAAATACCTTAAGCTACTTTAAAGATGCATGTATAAAAGCATATCTCCCCTGCAGTTGCACTAACTACTGAAGAGAGGCGTAAGGAAATGTTGCGCTAGCTAGCAACACCAGAAGCAGTCTAGACACAGCATCCTGAGGTTTTTTGCAACTGACTTCCTGAGTTTCTCAGGCAGGTTTTGAGCCTGCAATGCTCAAGGCAACTGAAGTTATGTTACTTACACTAATTTACTGAGTTGACAGCACACTTAGTTTAACTTATGTATAGTACACTCTTTAATTTCAGTAACGAGTTTCAACTCGTAAGCCTTAATGTTTTAAAATCAGTAAGTACCAGAGCTACAAGTACAGAGACAGTTAAATTATTTCACCATAGCAATACAAAAAAGATAACTTAAAGTATCCATGCCTAAAAGTAGTTTGAAGCCAGAGGCTTTTACCATGGTGGTAACTTATTGTCACGTGAACCTGTCATCTTCTCTAGATGTAAGTTTATATTTGTGAGTTTTAATGTAAGAATTCACTGATTTAACATATAGTTAGACAGAACATCACCTAGCATGCTTTATATATATACTAAAAAATGTGAGCTATTAATTCAGTGCTGATATTAAACTGCTTAATTGCTCATAGTTATAAACCGCTTTGACCATTAAAGGTACGTAAGTTTCTTATCACGAAATTCAATAAAAACCTCATTAGTAACATGAAGGAAATCAGAATCAGGTTCTCAGTGAATATTTAATGGATGGCACTAGTAAGGTTAGCTGGAAACAAACACTACCTGGGAAAACGGTTTTTCAACTACATTGAATTAGTTTCAGTCAAATAAAAATTCAGTTAAATTTTAGTTTCAAACTTTTCAATTACTTACATTTATTACTTTCATTCAGCCAGTAGCAGATACAGAGTTTCCATTAGATCTTACAGTTTGACTGGCAAACTAATAAAGATCTCAATAAGGATCTTGGTTCATTTTTCTATAGGATTTGAATATGTTTGCCTTTTTAAAATAATTTTGACTCTATTACTTTGATTTATTATTTCTTGCTACACCCTGTCTTGAAATCATTAATTTAGCCATCGTAAACATGAGTATATAACCACTTTATTATAATTTCTGTTCTGATTAATAATCACCAGGCCTATATTTCATTGCAAGCAATCTGCATTTGTGAGAAACATGCTAAAGGACAAGTAATCCTGAACTGCAGTTATTTTACTAGCACATGTCTTACCATAATTACTTTGTTGTTTTGAATGCAAGGAAGAAAAATAGGTTACCACTTCATAATTATCATCTCTCTTTTCAGAGCAGAATTTGAAGTCTGGTTCCAGTCTATTGTACTATACATGGACTAATTTTCAAATGCTTTGATAAACTTACCAAGTATACTTATGTACTGAAATACGAGTTCAGCTGCTTTGAAAGGCTGGACCTAAAGGCTTGATCCTGTAAGATGCTGGACTACACATACAGTCTTTACTTTCCTGCTGCCTCAAAGTAAATCTTCCCTACCACTGCAAAATACACTTTCATATTCACACACCCAGACAAACACATACACAACAGTTACCCCTCATATTTTTTCCGTACCTTCTCTTTCATTGAACCCCTGTACGTACATCCCTTCCCATCCCTTTAACTTTCTTCTGGTGCACCCTTCTAAGAAAAAGTTCAAAGACTGAGAGGTTTAGCACTGTTTGGATAAGCATGAAATTCTAGTTGCTTATCCCAATTACACAAAACCCCTAAGTCTTTTGAACTCTCCCTTAGAAGGCAGCATGCAAAATTTTTATGCTTATCCAGGACACCTGGATTTTCAAACCTGAGCTGGAATTTTATGAGGACAGTCTTATTCTCATGGAGTAGTACATGTACTAGAGTGAACACAGAAATAAGAGAAAAACACTGCTTTATAATGCTGGATTTACTGCTGTTATTTGAAAACTTTGCTGCATCCTCCTGTCTCATCTTATCTTTCTGTAAAATGAAATAAATGAAATTACCTACCTATTACAAAAATGCTGTTGGGGCTTTTAATTCATAACCTATTGCATATGCCTTACTGTACAGAACGAACATAATAAGGCTGTTACCTCTTAATGCATTTCAGCACCAAAAGTTCCAGACTGGCCAGTGCAGGAAAAAAAAAAAAAAAAAGAAAATTAAGGAGAAAATTATTTTTTTATTATGGTAACAGTATTTAAGTTTGTAAGTATTTAGGTTCTCATATATTTCATATATTCCATTTGGCTCATGATTTAAGTTCTGGCATCATAAAATGACATTCAAATCTCCCTTTATGACTTTGTAGGTTGAACAGAATCTGTGAGATTATGATTTACTTTTCTGTCTTGAAGCTGTCCTCCTGTTCTTCAGCAACAGTGTCTACAGACTGGCTGAGCACTTCAATTTAAGCTTTCTTTACTGTAGTTGTCATTGTTGGCAAAAGTATGATTCTGAGAATGGCATTAGAGAATATTATTGCAATGCAAGAACAAATGGTCTGAGTATTGCCCCACAAGAATGGAGTGACGGAGAGAGCAAGGCTTCTGCCCTTGTGGTACCCATAATAGGCATCTTAGCTGAGTTTCTTTCAGTGTCCCTGGTTATGACAGTACCGTCAGAAACATTTATGTTTCATACCTGTGGTTCTTATAAGAGTGCAGCAGACACACAGTAAAATAATGAAAGTGGCATTATTAACATTGAATGTCATAACACTTGACAGCTTCATGTAAATGAGGACCTTACTAGGCAAAAAAAAGCAATGAATGCTGCTTTTTCTTTAAAGTGAATTCAGGACTAAAATAACAACTGATCCAGGCTGAAACCCAGGAACACAGTGCCTGTGACACAGAGGCACAAATTAGCTTCTCTTACTCTGTCTGCTTTTTAGGTCAGGAAAGGGTAATCTGCCTATTTCAATATGAGTTGCATAATTCTCAGCAAAGCTTTCTGCTATTTTACCCTTTCTTCAGTTGTCAGGGAGGGAGGGGAAGAAAGAGACTGGAAGGAGGGGAGGGAGGGAGCGAGAGGGATGCAGGCTGGGCTGAGTGGCAGCATAGAACAGGACCAGCACTTGGGGTGCCCACCTTCTCCCCCTCTCTGTCAGAAACACAGCACAGGTGCTTTCAGACCTAAATGGAGTGAGTCAGAGCATTCCTCCCCTGTTGTCACAACAGACATAGCAGGTCCTCCTGATGTGGCTTCCAGCTTTGTCATCTTCTTGCCTTGTCAGAAGGTTGCCATCATTTAGAAAGGTACACAGTGTTTTGAAAGGAATAGGGTATAAAACACAACTCAATCCTTTAGAAAAGAGAGACAGAGAAGGGGAAGGGGAAAAGCGAAGTGTCAGGTGCCACAGAGCGACTGGACAAGAACAACATGAACAAATAAAATAGCAAATTGATTGAACCTCTGCTCCTGTGAAGCAGGGGCAGAAAGAAATGATACATGACAAATACTGCCAGAGCAAAGCAGAAGGAGCAAAATGTACATTATGACAACATATGAAGGCAGAGGATTAGGTGACACCAGCAAGGGAGAGGTTCCTTGTGCACCCCCCCCTCCCCCCCCAAGCACTAGTTATACATTCATGTAATACTGACATGGGAAGCTTCTGCTTTACTGTTAACTCCATATTAACTGCGGACATTTGCAGTAATGGCAACAAACGCTGCTTATTACTGTAGTAGCAAAGCCTGACAAGTTTCTTTTTCCCTTTCTTGGGCTTTTCTCTTAAACTGCATGTCACAAAACCCCCTTAAATATTCAGGTTGTCCACACCTCTTCCCCCTGACAAAAAGTGTCCTTGTGGGGTGGGGGCTGCAGATTTTTTTCCATTCTATTTTACAAATTGTTGCCCTGCTCATGAACTTGACACATTTAAAATATTTGTGCTGAGGAATGAATGAACATTTACTCCATTAAGAACAAATCCCATTAATAGGTCAAACATCTATTATTTCATTGGGTATTTTGAAAGTACTAACAGCAGGATGTATAGTACATACTCTGTTATGCAAGTCAGGAGCTGGTTATGATCTGGCACCAATAGTGTCTAACATCAAACGCTGAAACACACCATTCATTTAGAGAGTTTCTCATGTTAAAAAATTGAATACACCACTCATTTAGAGAAAGCGAGATTAAAAAATCACATTTCTCATCACTTGAGTATATTTTAATGATTTTCCTCTCAATTTCTGCAGCAAATAGAAAATGAGATGCAAAGGTTTGCAATACTCTTTTTACCAAAGAGAACATTTTACTTGTTTCCCTTAAATGAATGTAAGGCTGTTCATGGCGATGTTTACAGTCACAAAAAAACATGATTGATCACAGCTAACCAATTCTCAGGGGCTTCAATTTGCAAGAAGTTGATACAGAACAGATTTCATTAGTATCTACTGCCAAGATGTAGCTATTTTAGTTCTAATTTATGTTTTCTCCATTTCTTTCTTTTCTTTCTACGTGTACAGTATTTTTGTTTAGACATCAGTGGTTACTTTAGGTAAGCCAATATGACAGTAATCACTTGCATACACAGATTCTGGAGTGTGATACACAACAAACCTTTTTCTACTGTAACACTGCCCAACAGGCTTCACTAAAATGTGCATGATGGCCAGCCAGCCTATCGACTGACTGTTCATGGGAATGTGAGGTGTCTGCAAGTGTGGGTTCCCGGTGCCACAGGAAGAAGTCCATCTTTTGAATTGCCTCAGTCACCTTAAGCACTTCAGAGACCTGAGAAAAACGCCTCCATTACTTTGCCCAGTATTATTTCTTAAGAAAAAAAAGAAAAAGGTAATTTCAGTGGAACTAATAGAATTTATAATAGAAAGGCTGAAAGCAAAGAAACAACTTTGTATTCACATGTTCTGAATTTTTAGTGCATCTCTAAAGAGTGTACTGCCTCTCAGCTCTTAAAAAGACCTCTCAATTTTAAAACTTGTTAACACACTTATTGCAATAAAAATTATTGAAATATTTATTTTAAAATACCTCACATCTATTTTACAAGATATTTTAATGCTTTTTAATTAGAATTTATAATATTCAGAATCTTACTAGAATTGTGTGTTTGTTACTAAATGTCAGTATCACACATTTACTCCTATCACATAAAATTTATTGCATGCAGCAAGTGATGCTGTATTCTTCAATTTTTGCTCTAGTTCTTAAAATGTTTGGTAATGTCACTAACATGGCATCTCTCTAGATTGTCTTCAGCTTTCTTGCAGATGTGAACAAGTGGCAAATACAGGTAGGTAATCTCATTCACCGTCTGCTTTAGCTCATCACTATGCAAATGTCTCTGGTCATTCCCTGCCACTACTAGCTTTCTTCTATCCACTTGTGGACAGGACAAAACAGACTTACATCAGCCCTGTAAATTAAATTCTCCCTGAAAGAGAAGCAGCAACCATGCAGAAGAAACCTGTAAAGAAAAGAGATGGCAACGCAGGCCTAATCCGGAGTCTTGCTGCCATAAAGATTTCTTTCAGTCATGGAAATCTGAAACTTCCAGAAAAATAGCATGTATGTAAAATGGAAGTGTTGTTCTTGTCCATTAGGGTTTGTAATAAGGAAGAGATTCATTATCTTTGTTTTGTTGTGGGTTTGTCTGGGATTTTTTATGAAGGTTAGTGGTTACATTGCTCCAGGTTACGTCTAATCATATATTTAGCAAAATAAGGAAACCAGGTCAGCAACTAGATGGCCAAACAAAATAGGTGTATCAGTCTGGCTGTGCAGTGGAGTTTGTAAGAAAAGTGTCATTTATGATCTTTTGAGCAGCCTGACCTGCAGAAGGAGGATCCTACAAGGAAATAACTTGGCATGTGCCAGTTATGCAAGAATAGTAAGCACCTCTGCTCAAGGGTGCTTACAACCGATAGAGTACCCACTCAGGTTATTATGGCACTGGTTACCTACACTTCATTCTCATTTGTAAATAAATCTCTGCCCACACAGGTGGCCTTCTGTCTGGCCTCTCCTGAAGATGAGTTCACTCCTAAACTCCCAGCTGAGGGTAACTGTCTTATACCACTTCCCTTTATCTTCCCTGTTGCAAACTATATCCTGAGGGAATTATTCAGTGAATTATAACAAGCAGCAGGAAACGCTTTGGTGTGTGATGCAGCTTGAGGTAGCAGTTTCTACTAAGGGAAAGATGGGGCAAGATGATCCTGGAGCATAACCTCCAGAGATACCAGGAAGGCACAGGAGAGCACCAATTCGTTAGCTGCCAAATAAAACAAATCCGTTAGTCTGAAGGATATCGGTATCTTTCATTTCAGATGCCAGACTGATCAGTCTCCCCATAGACACTAGTCTTCAATTAAAAAAAAAAAAAATAATAAAAATTAATATTCCAAGGCAAGTAACACAGTTCAGATATGTCTTATCTTTAACTTGTTTTACTTACTATGTTTTTATTTTTTTGTTTTTCCTTTATTTAGCCTTTTTTTAAAAAAATCACTCATCTAATTCACAGAACAAAGAAAACCCAGTTTTTCTTAACACTTTCTAATATTTGCTCCTCTATCCATAGCTGATGAATCCTGGCTGACAGCGAACACCATTGTAATTCTTAAGAACAGGACTGTAAAGCCAGGAATGAGCTCTACTGAAACCAATCAATTTGTTAATTGCTGAGAGGAACTTGACTTAATGTGACAATGCCCGCCCTCAATCAAGAGTTTCAAAAGATTTTGTGTTCCTAAAGGGCTGTTTTGGAAAGGATGTTACCTGACTCAGAAATTACAGCAGGATGTTGGCAAGCTTTAAGTACTCTGGGCAGGACTTCAGCAGTCCAGCTAGAGCCTTTTCTATGCTCTCAGCATCTACTTGGCCACAACACAATTCCATTTATCCTGGAACATCAGAACCAGCCTAAGACAGGACCAGTCCAGACAGAAGGGGAGAAAATAGTAAGCTAACTACCCTAAGCACATGTAGTTCCTTAAATGGCTGTAGTCTGTCCTGAACATGATTTGAATCAACAATTTGAAGCATGTGGACAGAAAGTTCACAGTAATCTGCAGCTGTGTGACACACTAGAGATCTGAGAATTAAAGGGGAAAGTCCTAGTATATGTCTAAAATATATTCTACTTATTATTTAACTGTTATATTCTATTTTCAGTGTACTTAATGCTGAAATAACTAGAACATTTAAAAGATGTTATCAGATTGCTGTATTAATTAAGAAAAATAGCAGTTGTTATATAAATTATTTAAAATAAAAAATATGTGATATTATGACAAAAAAGGTAGTGGAAGAACATGAATGCAACCCAGCATATGTGGGCAACTAAGTCTGAAAGCAAAAGCAGATTTTGTAAAAAAAAAAAGTGAGATTTTGTAATACAGGAATGTTGCAGGTATTTTATTACTCTTACCTATTTTGTGTAACTCATCAGAATACACAGAGAAAGCTAACACTCATTATAATGGACAGATACAGAATCTTAATCCATATAATCAAATTTGATTAAAGACTGGGCAGTAATACATAGAAATAAATCCCTAATTTTGACCTTTACTGATCTCTAAGTTAGTCATCACACTTCTTTACCATCTTCGGAACATGTATACTTTGCATGATATAAGTAAAGCTAGCTGACTTTCAAAAGAGTTGTTTTAATAACAAAAGTTATTCAAATAATAACTGTGTGTAATCTGTGTAATTTTATTATCCCGTTTAAGTATGACCCACACTTGGTTTTGGCAGTTTTCGAATGAGGTTTATATACCAGCTGAGTTTGAGGGACCGGTTGCTCTTACTTTCTGATGGCTTTTCATTCTTATCTGTGATGAAAAGGCCAATGATATACAAACAGGCGTTACAGAGATGGACCATTCTCTTTTCAGTAGCTGCAGACATTTTTAGAAATAATTTTTTGCAATAAGCTAAACTTAAAGCTTACATAGAAACTCTGAGCTATTGGAGAAATTAACCCTTACACTTTGGATCATTTCATATCACATTTTTCATCATTAGTGGTGTGCCATGTTACTACTCCCTACCAAAACCATTATGGTGTGCTTTAAACAAGCTCCTCCAAGCTGAGAATGACAGACAGTCAGTGCATAGCACATTTCATGATAAGACAAGAAAACTTGGTCAAAGATATCCAGATCCTACTTTTTACAAAATGAAGTTTATAATGAGGTTGTAATCTTCAAGCAGAGCTGTGCAGGATCTCAGTCTATGACGCTTTATCCTAAAACTTGTACTGAGAATTCCAAAACAAATTTGAAAAGTCTGCAGAATTAAAGGGCTATAAACTGACACGCAATGGATGGTGCTTAGCATACATCAAATGTATGTCAGCAATAAGGACTGCCACTCAAGAAAGAAATTTTGCTGGACGTTGCAAGTTGTCATCTTTAAGGCTGCAGTTCTGATGCAGACAGCTCATCTATTATGCTCCACAAGTCTTCAGTTTGGGGATATCTTAGTACAGAACTATCCAATTAATTGCTTAAAGCTGTAGTAATGTTATGCATGACAAGCAGGAAAATTGCTCTGATTAGGCAAAAGTGCAGAGTCAGACCTCAGAACAATGCAGTTGTATTTCCTCGTGAATACACAGAATAGAAAAACCAAGACAGCTCTTTGAGTGGATGTGAAATATGTACTTGATGCTTTCATTAAAAATCAAGTAAATGGCATTTTTATATCACCACTGTCACAGAGGGCCACCAGACCCCTTTTAATGAAAAAGAAACATCTGTTTTTGAATGGCGTGCTTGGAACAACATCTTTTACACTTTCCATTGGAACATAAACAAAAATCCTCTCTACTAGAAATACATGAAGAGAAGCAAGTGTACTTCAGCTAGGATCGCTGCAAATATATCACCATTTCTTTCTCTCCTACCCTTGAGAATGATCTCCCTTTTCCTAGGAATCTATCTGGATATGCTGGTAGTAGAGACACTGCACTCTGACCGTTTCAGCAGAGCACAAATTCCAGTCCAGCTGCCAAAAGGGCATTAAAACTGAAACAAGTGAATAATTAAATATGATAGAGAAAAATGAAATCAAATCAGCAAAATGTCCTACATTAAGACAAAAAATCAGAGGAAGATTGGACATTCCATAAGCCAAAAATAACAGACACAAATAAGATGGCTCATGTTCTAGTTTCACCGGTAATAGGTACATATTCCAGCAGCAAGACAGAGGTCAACCTGGAACTCAAAGAAAACTTAAAATAAGAAATTAATAACATAAGAGAAATATCATTAATAACTGATTAACTTTGGAAAGCATCAGGAAAAAATAACATGCAAGTAATTAAATGCAGACCCCTGCATTTTGGAATTTCTTTTATTTGAAGTCCATCGACCTCAGTCACTAAGGCCATGAAATGAGAAAGGAAATCACCTAAATAAGCTGAAAAGTCTTAGTTAAAGCAGTAACAGCCAGGATTATTGTAATCATTTTTCACAGTCCTAGTAAACCAATTATTTATTTATATTCTTTTTTACAGTTATATAGGGATATACCACAGTTTGAAAGGTGTATCAATACATGTATGTACACTAAAAATGTACAGTAACTTTCTGACATTTTTCTGGACCAAGGACCTATGTAATAAGCATTATATACATAAAACACTATACACATAAACAGTAAATAAACAAGAAATATGAAGAACAAGAGAAAAGTGATATGACTTCAAAGTTAGGTCTGCTCTGAACAGGAGGTTAGACCAGACAAGTTCTAAAGTTGTCTTCCAGCCTCAACTATTGTCTGATTCTACAGTGGTGGGTTTTTTCCTATAAACTACAAACATCTTGCCTTGTGAAGCCTCTTGTGGTTCACCACTGGAGAGCAGCTTTGGGAACCACTGGCTGAGGGAAGTTGGTGTAACAGGGTCCCACATGATCTTACAGTTGTGGGGCTGATGGCAGAGATGATATTCCCAACACTTAGCAGCCGAAGAGTGAACACGTACTGCCTTCTGCCCATTTGACAGATTTCTTAGATATAATGTTTTACATAATTGTTAGCTCTTGCAATTACTATAGAACCAAAACAGTCAGAAAGTATGAGTGGAGCTATAAATTGCAAACACAGTGTTAAGCTCTTGAGAGATATAATACAAATGAGACAGATACACAAGACTTTGTGTGTGCAGTATTGGGGCTACAAAACAGTTTACAGCCACTCTAATGCAAGTCTTTTTGAAAAAAGTTTTTTTCTGACAAATGTTGAAAAAAGCAGGAGAAAACACAGTACAGATAGAAATTATAACGGCCATAGCACTTGGACAGAGTTACAAAAACTAAGGATGATGAACAGAAAGAACTGAAAACAGATTCCAAAAAAATGCCCTTCAGCGTATTTATGTTTGGGTTTCAAATCAAGTTTGTTCAGTTATTGTTTATTATAGAGATAAAGGGCTCAAAATTATGGAAACTACACCAGGATTTTCAAGGAAGTGGTAAAGAGAGCTAAATAGCATGTCAATTCTTAACTCTGCTGTAAACATATCCACACAACTCCATTCATCCTAAGAAATACTTCAATTAAATGCTACATCCACATTATGCATTTGGCCCATAGTTATATCTGAAGACTGTATTGATGACTTTTCTCTTTCCCTGCGCTAAGCAACCATTCACACTCCAGGTGGACACAGAAAAGCTGTCAGAAATGGCATGTAGAGATTAGTGGAAATCAGGCACGTCTCTTTCTGGAGCCCTGTATTAGGACCAAAAGCAGCTCAGAAACTCAGAAGACAGTTGACAGCGGACCCAGAATAATCCTGACCCTCTGCTGAAGTCACATTAACTACTTTTGGGTTTGCAAGACAGAGGATGAGACAGCACCAAGACAACTAGCCTGGGGACAGGCTTCAGGTTATTAAGACAGCTACGGGGTTAGCCAGGAGGGATACAAACTTCGGTGAATTTTCCTGAGGGGAAGGGGGAAAATGGGAGTTAAGACCAACCAAGTAGCCTGCCTGGTAGCAACTGTTACATGATGGCAGCCCTCAGCTAGCCAGAGGCGTCCATGAAAACTGCACAGAATCAGTTCTGAAATCCAACTGTAATGTCCATTTGTTGTAGAAATTAATTCCCCAAAGAAGAGAGCAAAGGAAAAAAAATCAAACATAGCAAATTTTTCTGACATTACAAAATGAAGTGCAAATCTTTACCCTTCTCTATATACTATCTCTGTTAAAATAAGTACTTCCTTGGCAGTTCATTTCTGATGACAGCCAAATCCCCAAATATTAGTGCCATGAATCATTATTAGATATTGAACCAGTGAAGAAGTACTGTAGCAGAATAAATAGTGACATTGTTCTATTTCTTTGAGCTAGGTTTTTGAAACAAAGCATGGGTCTTTTTGATAGCTACATAGATGTGACAGAGAAGCAGTATGGCTGAATAATGAAATAAAATGTTTTTCTATTACATACATTAAACCAGTTAATGCAGATGAATAGGTACTGCTCACTTGCTTTCCAGTAGCATTGGCTTGCAAATTATTTGCAAGAGGATGCTAAATTCTCTCTTTGGTATGGATCCAGGAAAACTACTGCCAGATCACACCTCCTGGGAAATGTGGGACTTGGCATGGGATTTGGCACAAGACTTTACAAATGTCAGCTTTCCTGTAAAAACATCAGGTCTGTTGTCATGAAAACATCAGTTATGAGTAATTTCTTTTCTTAATATTACTAGCCAATACAAATAGAGAGGGGATGAGATGTCAATCATGTGCAGCCATGCACTCAGGACTGCATTTTTTGTAACACAAATACCCAGAATAGAAATATGAATTTGGGATTTTGAAATGAATGTCCACACTTTGGATCAGTACATGTTGTATTTTAAAGTATATCTGCCCTGTACTTCAGAATACCTGTTATTACGAAATAACTGACAGTTAGGAGGGAAACAGTACTTAGGAGGTGGGTACTCATATCCAGTCCAGAGTTGCTGGGTATCACCCTATTTCATTTTCTTTACAGATATTTGTCTCTGAAGAGCATGTTGGGGTTTTTAATTAATATTCTCTAAGAATATAAAGCACTAAAGAAAAGTTAGGATTTGATCAAGACAGTCATGGCAATAAATTCAGCAGTCTGATACATATATTTTTTTCCAGTTTGGCAAACAGCAAGCTGCATGAGTGCTTTACTGAATCAGTACACATAAACTAAGCTCCTGTCAGGTCCAAACCTTTAAGCGGTTAACAAGTAACTCATTTCTAATATAGTGCCTAATTTGTGGGAAAGCAGAGAATACCTGCTCCAAGCAAATGTAAGTCAGTCATCTTTTGGAAGATGGCTAGTAAGTTTGAAAAGCCGGAAAAAACTTTTTTTCTGAATGGACAACTTACTCCATGCAGCAGCCATTCAATAGAACTTAGTCATGTCTGTCTGCATCAGCCTGCCAACACATAAACATTCAGCCCTCTGAGTCACATATATTTGCACTGGGATCTCCTCAGAAATCTCATATTGATAGCAACAGCAGTTACACCTGAACCTTATGAAAAAACACTGCTGATGATCCCAAAATTAAACTTTGCCCATAACACCCTCTTTTCTCAAATTCCCCTTTTAATACAAAATTGATTTGAATGTATATTTTTATGTCTAGCCCTTGTGTAGAACAGTTATCCAGGAAGAGGTACACAGAACAAATATCAGAGGTAAAAGCTTCAGTATGGGACCAGTGTCAAAGTAGGTCAATTTTTAGGACTAACAGCCTTGACAGTGTCCCTTTAATATGTTGATCTGTTTCTGTAAAGCACATTAAGAAAAGTTTAGCGTGAAAGAGGCTACAAATGTGTTTGATATGATATGGCAATAAGTGTACATTTTGAGCATACTAAAGCTGTCAAAGTACATTTTAAACTGCTTTTCTTTAATAGCTAAGGGCCCAGTTCAATGAAAAAAAATCCGGACTTCTGTACACTGGAAGCTGCAGAAAATCTGGTTTTCTGTTACATCTGTGACCCACTGTATATATTTTCAAGGTGGAATCTACATCTTTCTTCAAGAGATAATGAATATTATTTGACTGTTTGGACCTCTAAGAAACCGCAAGTTGAGGTCGGGGTGGATGTTGTCCACATAAAGCTGGGCGAAATCACTTGCCTTGAGGATTTAAAAGTCCTGAGTACATTGTTTTCAAGAATACTGCTGAATCACCTCTCCTGCTGCACTGTATTACTCCTGACTTGCTTCTGATCTACATTATAGGCATGTGAATCTATCTATTTAATGAAAGTTTGATGCTGCAAGAGATATCCAGTCTGCATCACATTTACAGGTTTTGCTAAGGAAAGCACACTTGCCAAAGAAAGTTTTTTTCAGTAAAACTTATATCCAAAGAGATCTTACTAGGTTTTTTGTTTTCTTCTTTAAAACAGATGTTAATTCAATGGTTAATGCATACAAAAAGTGTCTAAATAGTACAGATAGTTCAGGGTGTGGTTCTCTGTAAAAAGGGTAAAGTTTTGAGGCAGTCTCAAATCTTCTAAAGAGTCCTTCCTAAATAAACTTCAGTGAGGAAATTCCAGGCTGCTTTTGGTTTTGTAATGTCTTGCGCAGTATCTTTCCAAAGTACTGTCTATTATCAATCACTACTCTTCTGAAGCGCTTACTGATGCTTTATGACTATGTCACACTGGACTTTTCACTGTTGCCACTGTTGTACACTACTAAAATAAGCTGGAAGTACATTCAGTAGTTCTGTTTTACTGCTTTCCTTTTAAACAAGTTACCCTGTAGTTTTCACCACTTTTCTATCATCTCAGTAAAGAGTGTAGTAACCATAGGTTGCATTTTAATAATGTTTTCATAATGATAAGCAGACAAGTTTTCAAGCACAAAAACCCTTCTTCAGGTCTGAAATGGAAACAGCCAAACTTTAAGCACATAAGTTATACACACATACAAGCCTGTTAAGTGAGCACAATGAAATAAATTTATTTGGATAGCATTGCATTCAAACCATTTCCTATGAACATTTCTGGAGTTGCTTCCAAAATATTTTCAGAAGTGCAAACATTTAAGGAAAAGCATTTAAAAATATGGCAAAGTAGCCTACTATTAGGACATACTTTAAAAACTAAAATCCCATCGCAAAGCAACTACTAAGGCTTAATGAAATGAAGGCTCACACCTTTTTTTTCAAACATAACTGTAAGATCTTTTTTTTTCTTCTACAAAGTATCAAAGAATGGAAAGACATAAAGTATACATTAACACAATTTTTTTTCCCAAATAATATATGTACAACTGTTATTTAGCAGCAAACAAGGATCTAATAATTTTCCTGTGCAGAGCCACAATTAATGAAGTGTAAAACACGACTCATTGTGCAGCATAAATATAAAACAATTAGATCAACAACAGGTGCTTAATATCTCCATGTGAACAACTCCCAAGACCTCATCTTCAACCAAAATATCCTTATGCTAGCTTTGATTTATGGCAATCTAGTGTTTCCTTTGAAATGGCAGGGGAGATGTTTCAGTTTCTTAGTTTTACAATAGAGTTTTGTCTCCTTGTATTCACTCTCAGCACAAGTAGATAGTAAGCAGATAACAATATTTTGGCTGCCAATATTTAGTGTTTAAGTTAATTTTTTCATTCTAAAATTATAATGATTAGAAATGTGTCCCTACACCGTCTCTTTATTCTTCCCAGAAACATGCCTCCTACATTGACACCACTTTTACAATGATGCTGTGATGGAATCTGAAAAAAAATCATTTTTTACAAGAAAAAAATGGAAAAGGGCTGATTCATACACTAGTTTCCATATCTAAATACACACTGAGCAGTCCCCAAAACCCTTCTGAAATTCTTGTTAACTGCAGAAACAATGATGCAGGGCTAGTTGTCAGAAATTTTCATTTTATCATGCCTCTGTTTCTTCTCTTTCGGATTTTATTCTCCTGGAAAAGTAAACATTACCTAGCCTTTTTTTCCTCACATACTCTTACATTTTTTTCCACATTTACTTGTTCTAACTGGCACACCCTCTATTTCATTGCTTCTTTCTGCAGTTACAACATATATAAAGAAACTCTTCATTTAGAATGATCGAATTAGGAATATAATATATTACAAAGGCTTATTTCTCTACAATTTCATCAGCAACATCTTAATTAGCAACAAAGGCAAAGAAGTGGTAAGGCAAGATTCATGTGCTGCAGGGCGTCTCAAAACAGCTGCCTGATTGCTTGGTATTTCTCTCAGATCAGACCCCAGTGCACAAAAACATGATCACAACAGAACTCTGCACCACTCTGATTTAATGCAGGGCAGCAGAAAAACAGGTGCCTCATCCTTGCAACAAAATCCTTTTGCACTGAACACCTTTGATAAGAAACTTTCAAAAGCAACAAGTCTTTAGGTATGTGGTCTTTTTAAGTCTTGCCTAGATGCAACTCACCAACTTTTCTACGGAACAAAAATCTCTGAACTGAGATTAAGAAGTGGTGCTCTTAGCCACTGCTGATGTGTGAGAGTCAGTCCTGAAGCTGAGCATGCAGTGGAAGAAACCTGAAAGCTGCAGCAATGGTCTGCAGTATACACCTCTTCCCTACAGCTTTGTTAATGTGCAGCCAAGCCCAAATCATAAATCAGCCCCAGCTAGCCAGAGAGCCCAGCTTTGCATATGGCTGCATCTAAAACTGGGAAGGTGCAGCCACAACAGACTCAGAGCAGTGGGAGAAACAATTTGAGTGGACACTACATCCCAGCAACACACCTGCCTAAAGCAGGAACATAGCTACTGTTCCTACAACACTGGCAGGCAGCCTTGGATGAAGGAGGAAGCCATAGCCAAGTGTTGTTTAATTAATAATGCTAATGAGGTATCTGAAGCATCTCTACTTTCTTTTCCTTTGCTAGCAGTCACATACTGGCAGAGCTAAAGTTTTGTGCAGACATTAATAAATGAGGTACTGAGAAGCTAACTGCTGAGGGACTGGGGAGGGTTTTTGGTCCAATATGAGCACAGCCTTGCTGTAGTGACCACATACCTCGTTCTCTTACAGAGGAAATTCTGCATTCACAGTTTGAAGACAGGAAGGTCAGATTTAGCACTATATCTGAATGCAACAGCTCTTGTTGGATAAGCCTTCTGATCTGAAATCATGTGAATTGGTGTAAAACCAGCTTTGCACATTTGGCAGCCAGGAGCCATAGGTGAGGATCACTAAGTGCATCTAACCAAACATAGCCAATTAAGTAACAATCACCAGAAATTTAAAATAACTTTTTTTATTATTTCTAGGAACCATCTTTTCAGTATTGTGTTAATGCCACCATTCTTTTAGCACAAAGATAACCCATTTATGTAATTTACAGCAAACAGGGAATAAGCTTCTTACAAAGCAGACTGGAGACACTACACACGCATTGACGATCTGCTACCCCAGTCCCATACAAAATATGAGAAAATACATAATATTGCACCTTCTCAGCAAAAAGCCTATCACTGAGCCTGGGCAGACAAGAAAACAATCCCTGCTTCAGGGCACCGCATTGCAGAGTTTCAAACACAGAAGAAACAGCATAATGTGAAAAGCAAGTTCCTAAGAGGTAGCACTATCTTGGAGCACAATACTTAATATCTGTGCACACAGAAGTACAAATAAAATAAATAAAAAAAAAATGAACAGAGAACACGGTGGTCATGAAATAGCCTACAATGAAATAAAAAAAAAATAAATCACAGTGAATGACAACAGCAGAAAGGAGTGAGATATTCAAGACTAAGGTACTGAAATAAATCCTTCCCATTTATAGAGAAATTTATATTGTATTATACAATATATACAAAGTATTTAGGATTTGAGAAGGTAAAGATCAAAAGGCTGAAATTATGTTTCTTTAACTGTGTTTATGAAAGGGTATATTAAGAGCTGAGCTGCACAAATAAATTAGGTTTATGTAGTTTTGACATACGCAACAAAGGGTAATGAAAACCCCAGCTACCACTGGGAAACAACAGCGAGTAACCAGCTCCTGCAAGGGAGCGGTTCGGGAGATGTGAAAATTATGATGATCCCTTGATAAAAAGATTTTGGGAAGAGCAAAGCGCTACTGCATTGTGTCTTCTGATACTTCAGATTGCAGCTTTGCCATGGTTTACTATAGTCAAAACGCAGGTACCGACACAAAACAGAAATGGAAAGCAAGCCTTGCGCTTACTTTCACTTGAGACAGAGGAGTTGCCACATAAATTGCTGAGAACTATTTGGCCTCCAGAACTCACTTGGCCTCTTTTGACTCCAGGAGATAACAAGGCAAATATAAAAATTCAGACTCCTGCCAGGTGTCTGGAAGTACCTGGTGGAGTCAAGGCTGCAAATACTTGGTAACTTCTTGTTTTCACATCACTGTAAGTACTTGAACTCTTCTCCTCCAATCCTGGCATTCCACACACACGCACACACTCCAGGTGATACTTCACTTGTTAAAAAAAGAAAATAATCTAAGATACAACTCTTTCAGCCCATGTCCCGAGTTACTGGTCAAAAGTATTGCTGAAGAGATTCCAGTGTGTGGGGTACACTTAAAGCCACCATTTTATAACCTATGAGTGTAAGAATACCACTGCATTGCCCAGTAATAGTATAAAACATTATTGCTAAAAGTTCACACACGTTTCCAACTGCAGATTGATTCACTTGTGTTGGGAATTCCTAGCATTTTTAGTCATCTCAGGCTAGATCAGTCTACCTGTTAAGTGATCTTTTTGCATGGCTTTACAGAAAACTCTTACAATTTATTGTTACACACGTGTTTAGGTAAAATATTTTCATGTTCCTTAGCTGCTCTGAGATCCAAAATGCTAATTTTGGAGTTTCATTCTTTAATTCTGTCATTTCTAAACTTATAACTCCTTAGCTTCCAGACAAAACCATATTAAAAATATTTTTTACTGTGCATAATATTATATATATATCAATCAGTTCAAATAACACAATTTCATGAACAGGAGGAGGCCTAAATTCATTGAAAAATATGTAACAAATAATGCTGCCACTTATACAGCTGATTTGGTACAAACCATTTCTAAATAATTTCATAGCTTTAAATGAATGTGATGCCAATTTTCTTCCACTTTGAATATAACATAGTTACAATCAAAGCTTTAAAAGTTAGCACTGAACAAAAGATTTTATATGTCCTTACACTATTTTTATAGATTGACAGTAGTTTAAGGACTTGGAATTAACTAAGTTTATGGTCTTGCTTTAAGTTATGCTTTTTAAAGTGATCAGAATGATCTTGGTCCAACCTGTAAGAACTAAAATAAGACTTTGGAAAAGCTGCAGATGGTAAGTGCAGAAAAGGAAAGAATTAAACCAAGGATTTTACCTGTTCTTTTCACCGAAATGTGATTTTTGAAATGGTTTGGGATATTATCCGGTCCATATAGATTCTCCAGATGTAAATTCCTCTATTTCAAAAGATATTTTTTCCCAGTTTGTGTCATAAGAGAACAAAAGCAGTTGAGTATTATCAGTTCTAGCCATTTTGGCATTTTCATTTCAAGAAAATCTGCAGGTGGTTTCACCTGGCACCTCTGCCTAAATCTCCATCCCAAAAAAACCTAGCTATTCTCTGAATTTTGCTAAGAGACACAAAAGGTCTATAAAAATTGGTCTGATAAAAATTAGAAGCACAAAGCACAAATAAAAACTGAAAAAAGGTACGGCTACAGAGCTATCATATAATATGTATGAAGGATAGCACTTGTAACCTACTAATGTTTATGATATTTTGAGTAGTTTAACAGCTGTACCACCTCTTTTGCTTTTTCCACTATTTAATACTATGACATATAAATAGCAGGAATTGTGACTGGGCCATGTTTATGCTGCCTTTAAATTTTTCATTCAGCTTTCTGTTTCTGCATTTGGTATGTAATAAAAATTTCTACAGTCATTCCACGAGTTCAACATAGCATGCTTCAGTATTGCTACAGAAAACATTTTTATAAGCAGAGATCATGAAGAGATCTGCAACACTACAGTCTGTATTATCACACAGCCATTAATCATTAAAAATGCCCTGAAACTGTAGCCTTACTTAGAGCTTCTGGATATTTCATTAATATTTTCAGTGGAAATAAGAGCAATCATCTTTATTACTTTAATATCAGCATTTGCAACTGATATTTTCCAATAAAAGATGTATCCTTCAGGTTTGGAGAAAGGAGGCTAGAGACAGTGAAGGGAAAAGGAGATACAATGATACGTATTTGCTGCATTTACTTTGTAAGAAAAAACAGCAAATTTCTGATAGGAAAAGCAGCACTTGATGTGAAAATAAAAGAGAAACCAAGAAATAAAACCTGAGAATCAGGGAAAGTGTTTCTTTCTGCTTCAAATATGATATAGGAGTTAGATGCCAGCAGTATTAAATATTTTGTGGTTTAAGACCTCTGTTTCATATTTACATTGCACAGTACTATGAGATTTTAACTTTCTCCTTGGAAATTACTCTTCTAAAAATTAAATACAACTAAAAATCTTTTTGTATCACAGTAGCTTCTGAGGGTTAAAATTAATCCTGGAATTGCAGTAGGAGATGGAAACAGGCATGGAAGAACTATTAATTGTTGGTGATACAGTTTTACCGCTCAGGAGGGTTTGCAGGATTTTTTTGTCTGGTTTTGTTTGACTCTTAAAAAATTAGTTTGATTATTTTTTCCTTATCAGGTTTCCTATTACTACAGTCTATACAAGGAAGATCATTAAATAGTAAATGATTTTTTCATCAGCCATATGGTCACCTCAGAGATTTAGGAACCTAGTTTAGGCCCCATCTGTGCCAGGAAGAGTCAAGAACTCCATGCTGTACACAAGTGGACATGTAGCAGAGGAAACCTAAATCTGAGGTGACATAGTGCCATAGAGAGTTTGTGTATGGATCCAATCTCCGATGCTCAAATTCTGCCCTGGGTCATACAAGTAAAGTCAGACATACTATGGAAAAAAAGAAATTCCTAACTTGACTGATGTAAGGTAAGGAGGGAACTTCTGATTCATATTAAAATTTACCCCAATGTAAAATAGTCAGCAGAAAGAAATTGCCTTTTGGATAACTATGGTTCCATGTCTTGGTATAAAGAATTTAGTTATTTAGCACTACCTGCTGAAAAGAATTGACCCTCTAACAGTCTTTGAGGTGGAAAAGTTGAAATCAGAGCTCACCAATTTGCAGCATCTTGAGATTCAAATCAAAAAAACCAATCCTCTAAAATCAGGGCCCAGCTATGAAAAACTGTGTAGCAGATAAGTTTCTAAATGAGGCCAAAAGTTTGGGTGATTACCTGAAATCACTAAACTAGAAATTAACTCTGAAAGTTTGGAATTCTATCTGAAGCTGGCATTGAAGAAAGCGGTTAGGAGTAATCTTTGGAAATAAAGCTTATCAGCACCTTCATTCTAGCTGATCAGATTTGCAAATAAGGATGTAGATTTTATATAAAGCTGTTCCTTTTGGAAAATTCTCCACTTGTTCATGCTATTCATTACAAGCTAGAAGAGAAACAGGTTTATACTGCTTATGATTGCTTTCATTGATCCTGGGCTAGGCTGAAAATGGGAAGTAAAGCATAAGAAATAAGGTTTTGCCCTACTGGGCTCATTAGGAAAATAGGCTTTCATTCATTCAATGTCATTCATAAATGTGCAGAAAGATATCACAAAAAAAAAAAAAAAAAAAAAAAAAAAAAAGGAAAAACTTAAAATGTCTCCGTTTCTCTTTTCTTTTCAGTGAAACACTGGGAAATGTGTACTTTTTTTTTTCCACATTTTAGAAATTCAGGAAAGAATTGCTCAAACTAGAAGTAAAGAATTTTGTATAAAAATCTGCTACATTTTTTAGATAGCATTCTTAAGTTTAAATGAAAGACCCATTACATTCATTGAGAACCATTCTATAATGAAATGTGCCAGGCAATATAGTAAGCGCAAGATTTTTTTTAAAAGTGGTTGTAATTTCCAGATGTACATTTTAGAGCACTGAATATGAGAAAGACACTTTTTTAAAAATATTTTTTTAAGAGAGCACATGGTCTCAATTTCCACACAAAGTTTATCAAGTGGGTGACCCAATTTAGGGAGTAGAGTCACTATATTCATGTCACTGTCATAAGCAATAGCAATAGCAACAGTATAATCACTACGAGTAGTACAGAGTTACTAGTAATCATGTACTAAAGAACAGACTTGAATGGTTTCCATTTCCCGGTAGGACATACCTTGGTTGAAACAAATTATGACTCTACTGAAACCAACGGGGTTGATGTGATACAAATCAGCACAAAACTTAGCAACATCATAGTATAGATTTAGTGAGAACTAGCTGTTTACAGAGTCAGAAGATTTTTTTCCTGTATCCCTTACAAAAAATTATTAAGGGTCAAAGGCAATATAAAGAAGTGTCACACTGTCTTTTCAACTATAGTGGCTCAGTTACAACCTATGGTCCTAGCTGGAGCAAAGGTGGCAGTGCTCAAGGCCAAGCCCCCTTCCTTAATTCCCTTTTAAGACTTCATAAACCAAAGGAGCACAACTAGAATTGCTGCTGTCCCGAAAGCACAAGAGCTATATGTGTCTTGCAAAAGGATTAAAAGTGGGTAGCCCCAGTGCATGTGTTCATATACAAAGCTTTCCACTATTCTATGACTACATGCAAATGGAAAATATGCTGCAATTCTATACTCACAGAAGAGAACTCCTGAGAGTTTATACACAGGGTATGATTATTTCAGGTGGATTATCATGGTCTCCTGCAATGTGAAGCCATAAGTTTTTGAGTTTTAGATGTGGTTGACCACAGATTGACTTTTACATGATCTACTTGTCATCACATATCACACTTAAGAAAAAAACAAAAGGCAGAAGTAGACTTCTATCTCCTTTTTAAATTCTTAAAAATAAAAATATATTCATGCTATGTGTATGCTGACAGCTGAAACATCAACATTCAAGAAACAGTAAACAAAGAAAAAGCAGAATATCTGCAAATAAGTTTGGAGCAGCTCTAGGTCTGCTGTAATTTAAATGTACTGTCAAAATATGTAGGGGAGCTGTGCTTCAAAAAACCAAGAAACAAACAAAAAAGAAGCCCCAAACTGACAAAGCTATTGGTGAAACTCACAGTGCTTTTTAGGTGAAGGTTCAGAAGTGCTCCACTGAACTGGGATGATCTGGGAGCTAGGTATTGCTCATGTATACGAGCCATTTCCCTGGTGAAAGGCTCTTATAGTTGCACATTTTTAATTCTGTTAGCCAGACATAGTGTTTCAGGATAAACAGTGATGGTTACACCTCAAGTTGGGAAAAGCAACTTGCAAAACTTGCACCTTTCTCCACTCATTAAAGAAGGAGCATACCTTAAAAGAGAGAAGTACTTTGTCTCCATCTACTTTGGGAATTAGAATAAGGACATCATCAGACTTTCTGACATCATTACAGCCCTAGAACGTGCGTTTTAACAATGCAGCTTACAACAGTCTGTTGCTTGCCCTTTCCCAACAATTTTGTGATTGCTTCTCTGTTGCCCCTTACCTAAGTCTCTAACCTAAGCCATAGGAGCCCAACAAAAGATTGTGACTCCATGATCACAAACTATCTCACACACTCTGTTCAAGGCTTTCTTGTTACAGGGTAGTACCAATTGTTTACACAGAAAATAAATATGTGCAAGAGAACTTGTATGGCCTAACATCCATCTGAATATTTTACCTCTCATCTGAGACAGTGGTCTACACTTCTTCACTAAGCAATGGTAGATTCATCTCAGGTTTCTTTGACCCTTTCCTGAAACAAATCCCACACTATCTCCTAATTACAGGAGTTTAACGAACTTAAATTTGACACAGTACTTTAAAATGCATTAGATAAGCTCCACCTATGCACAGTACAGTTTTCTTACTCAAATTCTGGATCTTGTTCAGTTTCCCAAAGCTGTTACACAGTAGATTTGGTATCCTGAGCATGATGCTCCAGGGCTTCTATGTCAAACACTTTGAGAAAAGAAGAAAGAGGAACAGAAGTACTTCCTTCATTCATGCCTTATATACAAATAAAGACAAGTGAAGGTGATCTTATCATTTTAACAAGTGAAAACAAACCTCAACTATGCTAGAGCAACTAAAAAACCCATTTTTTCCTTTTGATACAGCAATATGCTTTAGGCCAGTTTTTGAGGGCAAGTTAAAACTTTGGAGAGTGTTCTCACTGACGAAAAGTTTTTCAAGATCTTGGGCTCCATTGAGCTAGGTGCTGGACAGAAGATGCTGCATACTGCAGATCTCAGAAAAGGGAACATGGAATCTAACCCGAAACAAGATGCAGTTGTGTTACAGTTGTGTTTTGCCAGCTTTCACCAAAGAGAATAAAAACAAAACCTTTTTTTTAACCCTTTTTGGATGCTATAGTTGTTATCTCTCTTGTTTTAGTCCTCTTTCATGTTTAAGAGTATGTGCACTGTAAATGTATTTAGTGTGTATGTACACAGTAAATTTACTATTTACTAATTAAATTTACAATTAAATTACAATTAAAAAGAAATCAAAAAGAAGGATGTCATACTTAGGGCAAAAGACATTTTAATGAGGTTTTAGCAATTAATCATTAATTGGTATTCATGCTTGAATTGAAAGGATGGACGGGTAGATGGAACTATGTCACCCATGGATCCAACAGCAATTGTTATACTATTTTCCTTTCCTCTTCATTTACCTAGAAAGGTTACATAAAAAGAAAAAAAAGTAATATTTGCAGAAGGGGACCATAACTTTTACCTTCTTTTAATGAACATCAAAACCGTACAATGAAAAACAACCACATACAAATACATTGAGGAGTAATGGAATGCTCCTAAATGCTGTGTTTCAGTGCACTAGGTGGTAAGAAATCCAGCATTGCAATAAGGGTGTCTTTTTGTAACAGAAAGATTACCAAAAACTTTTAAGCCTTAGATCCACAGTCTGAGATCTGAGGAGAAAATAAACTCGACTAATCTTGATTCCTGTTGCTTTAATGTATCAGTTTCGACTAACTGAATTAACAACAGTAAGTTGTCTTGTCAGCTTTGTTTCTATTTAAAGTGATAAGGCCTAAGTCCCCCATAGTTTTGAAAAATTCATTACCTTACAGCCTCAGACATCCAGAAAATCTTAGACAGCTCACCAGAGTTCCAATGCTAAAAAGCTTTAAAAACATGGGCATTCATGAGTGAGATATTCCCAAGCAAGGCTGAGAAATTACAAGCCTGGAAATCATATGTAATGACCAAGCGATGGTCACCCAGGTAAGTGTTGAATAGCTGGAGTGCTGGACCTGCATGCCACTTTATTCACAAAAATCAAGGAAGAAATACAATTTCATAAACAAATACGCTGGTCACCACACCACGTTGGAAGGGATTTCTGGAAAATCATTTCTCTTCTTCTTTGGGACTTCACTCAAGCTTTGATATTTCATTATGAATCCTTACCAAATATAGGCGTGAGTTTCTACTGAAAAAGCAGACTACCCATCCAGAGCACCTCAGGATGCATGCCAAAGCAGATGCATAAACAAACACAGCTGACAAAGCACAGGCTTTTTGCACATCACCATAGGTTTTACATCATCACTAATGCTCCATTTAATTCACCTTCGGCTGCGTTACTATGGGGCATGTGGGGAGGGGGAATTAAAATAAGCAATCTGTCATGGTTGCAGGGATAGCTGCATCCCTCTTCCCTTCCCTATTTCTCTGAATACACCTTGCTGTCTCAAAGGATATAATTCTCTAATCCACCCACTCTGGATGGACCACTGCACAGCATGTGCTTGCCTCCCTTCTCTGCCTGTGCTCTGATCTGGCTGAACACAAGTCAGATCCAGAAGCTGGATAGCCATTACATTTGGCAAACGCCACTGAGACACTAACGGCTGCTGGCTCATGTCCACACAGGCAGATACTTCAGCTCCACCTCAGTATACAATATCATGTGCATCAGCTGCTCTTGTACAGCCTGCTAAGCGGATAACGGCACCTATAAAATTTCTGTTCAGAATTCCATGATCAGCAGTAAATACATCAGATAAACCACCTGATTATTTTAACAATGCCCTGACATATGAAGACCAAAATTTCTGTAAAAGGTTTGAAAGTGAGAGTTTACATTCAACTCTACTGTAATTCAAGCCTTTCTATTCTTACAGTGAACAGTAAAGCAAGCTACTCTGGATGCCTCAGACCTGGTTCCTCCACAAAACTTCCCCCATCATAAATTATTGCAGCCTCACTGGTCATCTGACCTCAAAGTCTAGGATCTACCCTCAGAAATAAGTCTCTGCCTGGGCTCAAGCAAAGCTAGCGGTTCAGTCAACTCTTTAATGCTGAAGAGTAGCTCACCTTGAACAACTGTTTCCTTGAAAACAACAATTGTTCCCTCAGTCAGCATCTTTGCTAATGCCAGTGGACAGAGACAAGGTAAAGATTAAAATGCTTTCCTGAGCTGTCAGCAGACGATGTGACTGACAGGAGATATGCCCATCCTACCTTCCCTTTGATTTTGCTCTTCCTGACAAACTTTCCCGGTGAAAGGAAACCAGCCTTGGTACACACTGACTGAAGCACACAGAGCAGCTGCTCTGTTGCAGCTCTGTCCCCGCACCACTTGGGGCTAAAAACTGGAAACTTGCCTCATTTCTCAGCGGCAATTCCTTCCTTCCCCATCCCTCACACAACTAGGGTTTAGGTGAGTTAATGGCTAAAACACGGCTTTGAGACTCCACCTGTCAACATCATGATTGATGCTGTCAATAGGAATGCATTTTGCTAAGAGAATTGTCCTGCTGTACATTAACTTCCTATGTGAATTGCATTTCCAAGCCTGAGCTCTTAACCAATCAATTATGTCCAAATATTTCAGTGCTCCTGAGGAGCCAGATCTGGTCCACTGGCTTCAGCCACCATTCAAACTGACAGTGAGGTGGTGTAGAACAACAGGAAAGTCAGAACAAGCTCACCAAGGTAATGCTGTAAGCACTTCAGCTAAACATCAAAGAGACCATCTCTTTTCTTAAATTAACACTGAAGTTCCATATACATCAAATTTCAACAGGTGCTGCTTCATGAAGGAGATTTTACTTTAGGGAGGGGAAAAAAATGCCTACAACTTGCCAAGTCTTCTAACAGTCTAAAAAGCCGACAAAAAAAAAAGGTGAGCTGTATTAAAAAACAACAGAAAAGATATGCTGGTGCATTATCGCCTATGATCAGCCCGCTGTGCATTGCTGATCCAGCTCAATGTTTGAAGCCAACAGCAACGCGCTTTGCCCATTAGTGAGGCCCTGGACAGGATGACTCTGTAGGGGTGGGGTTATCACAGAATAATCACACCCTTGGGTACTGGGTACACAACCACATCTCAAATCTTGTAACACCCCAGAGGTGTGATTATCTGCTGTCATGCTTTAATTCTTAATTAAAACAAGAGCTGCAGCTCAGATAAGATCTGTGAGAGGATTATGGTCATTCTTGGTTAGACAAGGGGGAACGTGTATCTTTGGAATTAAAATTCAGGTGCTTGGGTGAACTCTGCAATGCTGAGCCATGCTTGAATCCAGCTCGTCTTAGTTTTCCCTTTGATATGATTTAACCAGGAGGCAGCACACACAAAAAACTGCAATCCCCAGGAACCAAACACTGAATAACCCAATAAACTGCTCAGAGCTGCCATCATTCAAACATTTTTGTACTTTAATCACGTCTCAGCATTTTGACTTAAATAAAACTGTAAACTTTAAGTGTGCTTCTAATGATGTGAAAAGACTAGGTCTTGCTACTGAACATTAGTACAAGTCACAGCAGCCATAAAAATACTGGAGAAACGTCTTGATGAAATATGTACTAAACTATTCAACTTGCAAATATAAAGATGGATATACGGCCTGAGGAAAAATGAACATAAAGCACTTCTGAAATTTTTTTGAAACTTAATTTTATTTTTAACAAATATTAACCCAACTTAAGGTCTCTTTTAAAGGTTACATTTGCATTTACAAAGAACTTTCAAGCAATTTAACTACAATGAATTTTAACAAGGCAGCTTCCTGTCCTCACTGCTTACCTATTTTTAAATTTTATGAGACTCTTCTGGCAGAGTTTCGTAGCCATTAAGATGAAAGCCTGGATGCATGCATACTTTAAAAGTGGAGGAGGAGAAAAAAGAAAGAATAAAAAGAAGAAAGGAAAATAATCAATTTGGTATCAAATTTATTCCAAAGCCGAAAAGTGCATTTTTTTCTGATTGTGAAAGAAGACATGCAGGGAGGTCAAAGGTCAAGCAAAGAGGAGACAGTATTGTGTAGGAACTGTCACGCATCACCACCTATTTTGACATGCACAGGGCCGTTTGTTGTCTGTCGAACATGCAAATTAAGTGCCTGCTGTCATAGCTAGCCGATATCTGAAAGTGGAAAATGAGACCACCTGTAACCAGTGAATGGAGTGATGGACAAGCATTCAGAACTCGTCATTTCCAACGCCATTCACACCACCTCCGAATTGCATATGACATGTAAAAATCTTTTCTTAATATTCACAACCGGGAAGTTTGGGGAATTATGGAGGCTTCAACTGCTGCATCTAATGGGTTCTCCAAGCAGACAGCTGTGACTGTGAGCTGGCTTGATAATTAGGTGTCCAGGAAGATTTTATGCTATGAATCAGTTAAAAGGGAGAAAAGAAAAAGAAAATAATGGCAAGCAAAACTCGCTGGAATGGAAATCATATTAACCCTTGCATGTCTTCCTCAGCACTTGGCTTTTACAATTCCTGTGAAGCAAGATTTGCAGAAATCAGGCACATAATAATTTGTCTTCTGTCTCTGAGTAGCACTGTCTTCCTACTCAGAAAATTGCACTCCAACCCTGTTTGATGCTTTGTTTTCCTGAAGAGAACTTAGAGGCGTTAAATCTAAATATGCCAATCCCTCTTCTATTTGAAAGCAAAGGCAAGGCTTTATTTGAATTTCTAGTTAATATGGTGCATAGGATTTGAAGGAACACATTCATTGTGCTAAAGTCATGTCCTGTCATGTGCCTGTACATATGAAAATCAAATAGTTTAGCTAGCTCTTCTGTAATCCTTTGTATGTTATCCCTACTTTTGTATGCGTATCTGTCTTTGTGCATGGGATGCCATAAATACTGCAGTCAGTGTAATGCCAAGAAAAAATGTGATCTTCCTGATTTTTACTCCTCCTTGATAAATAAAGCTGCTCTAAAATACTTAGGATAGTTTAGATGCATCCAGCTGCACAACAGGCTAACAAAACCTATTATTTTATTCAGGGCCTAACTAATTAACGTCAGTGTTCATTCCTAAATAAAAAATTAAGCTCTTCAGTCTGCCACTTCTGTATTGTGTTCTGAGAGCTATTCTGGCTGGGTTTCCTTTCAAACATAAAGAAAACTTGCCTATGTACTGCAGACAGTCAGCATTCGGGAAGGTTATTCAACCCACTGAGGATGACTCCGAATTCAGCCATGGACTATTGTCCACCAATACTTCCAAGAATAGCTAGAAAGTTTGGGGACACCCATCTGAAGTCCTGCTACACAAAGATTGCAGCCCTTCTCCAAACTCCTAAGGAGGAAAGCCAGGCAGTCAGAACCAGAAACAGGTTAGTAACTGGTATGATAAACAAGCTTCTCTGAGTCATGCAATAGAAAATCTGTATTTAAATTGCTTGGTGTCTTTTTTAAAGCATTACAATTCTTTATTTACATTGGGCCAAGCTATAAAACATGGTAGCTGTTCCACCATTGTCCACAACATGCATTCACTGTGGCTACGATTCAGGTTTCTGGTGATTGCCTCTTCGCCCCTGTGACAGGGAGAGTCTAGAAAAGCTGAAACAGGACTTGACTCATTGACCCCTCTGCCTGGGACTTGTTGGGGAGATTAGAAAAGGAAGGAATGAACAGAAACAGTGAATAGATACCCAAGGGAAAAGGAGCAGAAAAGACACTAGAGAAAGAAAGGTTCTACCTGCACATGTTCAAAAGCCATCCCTATCCCATCTTCTCTTGAATAACGTGGCTACCCTGTCTGTTCCTCTGTGTTCTCGTACCACTTTTGACCTGCAAGTTTTATTGGAACCACTATTTCTCTGAAGTTTCCATATGCTTTATGGAGAGAAAAAAAAAAAAAAAAAAAAGAGAGATAAGCATCTCTCCCATTTCCCAGCCACAAGTCAGCAAACCCCATTTGATGGTTTACGTCCCTAAGACTGTTGGGAAACAGATTAGGCGAACCTAAATCAGATAGCACTCAGCCAGTACTGCACTGCTAGGCACAGCTGAGAAGTGTGCAAAGGCATACCTAAACACAACCCTGAAATACTACCACTCTGTTTCCTTGTTTCTCTCACGCGTTCGTTTGCTGCTGGGCAGACAGAGTAAAAAAGGCAGAAAAACTGGCAAGCTTTCTGTTTCATCCTTTCACACCCACTTCAGAGAATAATCTTGTTTTTCTGTGCCTGAAATCAAGATCCACACAGGACTTGAAGACAGGCAGCGCAAGGGTGGCGTCTTACTAATAATATTCTAATCTACATAGAATAGAAAATCTAAACCACCAACAGTTAAAAAAATCCATAAAATTTCCATAAAACAAAGTGCTTGGCCACAAAGACAGATTAAAGATTTCTTTCTTCAAAATGCCTTCCAATTACTATTCACATGCAACACACTCACATGCCCTAGTAGTGTCTTTGCAACTGCGAGACTGTCACTGTGACCAGGGTTAAAAATATCCCTCATCTTTGACCATATTCCAGCCTTTTATCTTTTTTAACTCCCTATAAAGTGGGAGAGGAATAAGCATAAGCCTCACTGATGAGCTTCTGAGCCATCTCACTGCCTGCAAATATGTGTGCTGGCACAAGCAGGAAGGCAGCACATGGCCATGCAAAACAAAACCTGCAGCTTCAAGTAGGACTTAACTGGCATTGTTGTTGAAGGACTATGTAGCACGGATCTACGAGACTGTTCATCTGCCTACTGGGGAGCCAGGTGGGAGTCCGAGAAGTTGAGCTCCACTTCTCAGTGTGGCCCTAGGCAGTCGATTCACCTCCAGCAGCATAGATACACTAGGGCCCTGAGGTCATGACTGCTCTTAAGGGACAACATAGATAGTCAGTAATAACAACCATTCCCTTTATACGTACTTTACTTTGTTGCTATTACATGAATTAAAGCAAGCTTTCTTTTCTAAGTATTAGCTATTACAATACAACTCTACAACCTTCAACATCTGGCAATGTACTTCTCAATATGGTTTACTCCAAGTTTCAAATAAGAGCTAATAATTTTCAGACATCAAAAATGGGCCACTGGATAACACAAGGTTGTTATCACCATTATGCAAGAAGTTAGAGATCAAGGTCTGTCAGAAAGCTCTTATGAAGGTGAGAGGGGAGAAGTGACAAGCCTTCAAGTCAAACCAAGGAGTGACTTGGGACCACAGCTGAGCAACATAACGGTGAGACTACCAAGTCTCATTCAGGCCTCACTTTTTAGCCAACAAGCATATTTCCTAAATTTTAATTTCACTGGAAATGTTTTGAACAGGTCACAAGCTGGCACTAAGTATTTTCCCAGCACAGGTCTGAGCAGCAGGGACAGGGGGCAGGTTTTTTTAAAGAGAATCCTGTTTGCTAACATATTGCAATACCAGGAACCCAAAACAATCATATTTGAAATGGCCACCTGCAGTACTTCAGGCCAAGTGTTGCTCGCTCTTCCTTTGCAGTAAGCAACATGCCAAGCAGAACAACTGATTCACCTGTCAACACGGGTAACAAGGGCAGAGTATTTGTGGAAGAAAGATCTCATGAACAAAGTTATGTAAGTCCTCCTACTCACTGTGGCAGGTCACGTTCCTTGGAGCAAATAGTCCATGGGGTAAAGTGTTATACTGCCATCCTTGTCTGACTTGGACATGCCCAGGTCAATATAAGCCACCAAATACTCAACACTTATAAAAAATCATCCATTACTTGCATTCCTTCAATAAGTATTTTGCCACCTAATCTGAGACTTGTGTTTATGCAGATACTTCTTACGGAGGTTTTACTTGGTTTTCTTAACTTATTTAACGTGCTTAACTTGAACACTTATCCTGTTGGTAGGAACACAATCCAAGGACCCAGAAGTTCTCTTTATATTGGAGACTTGCAATGTAGGTTGGGCAGACAAATAAGGCCCTTCTCTTTTTTGTGATGTCTTTTATAGAAATCTGCTTATTCTGTCAAAAGAATCTGTCACTGAGAAGCAGTGTGACTGAAAAAGACACAGTAGACGACAAACTGAACTTTATTGAACTAGGTCCAACCTTAAATAAAGCAAGGCAATTGCTCCTTCTGTATGTATGGAATTTACCCAAATACAAGACCTGTTTATCATTCAAACAAAAGTCCATTTAACACTAACACTAAAAGCTATGTGCAACTTAAAAGTGGTGTAGACACACTGAATTTTCCCTTTTCACAAGGCAATCTTTCACTCTAATTAAGCAAATGAAATAATAAAAATTTTCAAGAGATTTCTAGTAAAATTTCCAGGTTCTTTTACTTATATATTATATTATCATTAATATGTATTTAACAACTACCTGTATTATAAATAATCACCTGTACAGGAAAAATACTTTGCTTGTTTTCATACACACAATAATTAAAATATTCAGTTAGGCTTAATAGTTAAAAGCAGCACCAGACAATTTTTTTTCCCTGTATTAATATGCACATGGTACTCCTTTTTTCTGATTATATCCTTCAGTTTCCAAGTTAATATACTGAAGCTTTCTAACAAAAGGATTTCCAACGATAGATCGTGCCAGTAATAAGGGGGGGAAAAAGTACAAACATGCTTTTCCACTCACTTTCTAGATAAGCATAATTTCCCATATCATTTTTAATTGATGGTTTTAGAAGTATTTTTCCATGTGACTAACTGTTTTAGAAATACTCTAACCACTCTCTACAGATTTGTGAAATACATACAAAAGCAACCGAGAAGAAACCAGTGTGACTATAAAATGTGCTATAGGAGAAAGTAAACAGCAACAAACAGCATACAACAAAAAAAGTGAGCCCTGTGCATTGTGATGAAGTCCTCAAACTGGAGTTTTATGATGGCAGCTTAAAGTTTCTTACATGCCCTTGTGCTGCAGCACTGAATGAGCCAGGGACAGCTGCACCAATTCTACACAATTAGTCAAGGTCAGACAGTGGAAAGGGAGGACACTCACTATTTGTCAAGGGAACAATGGCAGGAGGCTCGGCCTTTCTCCACCAGGAATGACTGTTCACTACATGCATTCAATCAGTGGCGAAATTATGCCTGGCCCTTTTTTTGTGTAGTAGAGAGGGGCAACCTTTCCAGACAATCGAAGTGTAAGAACTAACAAGGCAGAGCAACAGCACAAAACCAAGCTTGTTTTAAGTACTGAAAGCATATGTTCTTGACACAAATTAATGTTTTGACACTTGCGGAGGTGAAGGTAACAATTTCTACAAGCTTTGAGTAAAAACACTAAACCCACTTAAAACTCTTCCTTCATTCTCGTTATTGGAGTTGAGATTAAAAAAAAATAAAAAATTCCTGACAAGTTACCGGCAGTTATTTTGCTTATTCTGAGGGCTTTTGCTGGTTTGTGTGTGGTTTTCTTTTAAACTTGTATTTTTTATAAACATACAAACATATTCAGGAAGAAAAAAGTCAAATGTTGGGCAAAGGCACTTCCCTCAACATAGGTAGGCAACCAGAAATGGAAAACAAGAAAAAACAAGCCAAAGCATCCGTCATTAACAGGAGGGGAAAAAAAGAAAAACACAACATTCTTAAGAATGAGATTTTATTTTAGTATTTAACTATGTGGACTTGGAGCTGTATTTTGAGTTCCTTTATGACACAACATAAATACAGAAAAGGCAAAGAAGTAGCTATAAATAAGGGATATGTAGTAGTTTTGATACAGAACTCTCACAGTACTTCACTGGAATAAACCGGTTTGTGTAAATTCTGTCACTTGTATGAACAAATGTGGGGATACAGAATGTGCTTAAACTATTACGTGGAGAGTGTACTGAGACCACCATTTTAAAAAGCATGCTATAAATTCAGATGTATTAAAAATTATTCACATTCACTGCAAACAATATTTAAGTAAGTTTATGGCAGTTCTGAATGCTAACAGACTTTAAAGTGTTTTATCATATTTGCATTCATCAAAGGCAAACAATTTTTAGATACTTAAGGCAGGAATTCTTACAATTAAGGAGTTTGAAAGCATTACTCTAAGTACGTGTAATTAAAAACATCAAAGGGCAAATATTCTTTTTCTGGACACCACCTGAAAACTAGATCACATTAGCTTTGGAAGAAAGGAATTTCTTCTTCAGGTAGTTCTTGCAGCTACTAAAGCTGCACAAGCCACACCTGCAGTTGCACACTACCATAAAAGAGGGAAGGATGGAAATCCATGAACTATTGTACCAACTCCTTCCTCCCCAATAAGAGGAGTAAGGTCAGCCACCACAATATCTTCCTCTTTCTTTGTTGCTGTCCTGCAGACACATCAAGATGTTTGAAAATGTGGGGTTTTTTAAATGCTCACCATCCCTTTGGTGTTCTTTTCCTCCAAAAATTTTTCCCCCTGTGACCTGAAGCTGCATCAGCCCTGTATTTAAGGAGCCATCTGCCCCAGCAGAAAAACTGATTCTGGAAAGATTCAATAAGGAGAGGAAATGGGAGAGATTTTACCTTGATCTAACTTCACACCCAAAACGTCCTACATTTATGATAAATATTTTCTTAATTATATCTGGAATTTTTAATAGATTAATTTTAGAACATCTTTCACTTGGAGCAATTTAGAGAAATCCCTTAAACTAGCCCAAATTTAGTTCTTCATATATCTAATAAAGACTGAGATTTGCATGTGTGAACTGTGTTTGTTAATTGAGACAAGAAACTAGTGCACTAAATCCTTAAAGGTACTTTGTTATTGCATTGTTTACAAAGCAAGGCATCCTTGACTGGTTTCTTTATCATATTTCCAGTGTCAGCTGAATAAATTAGGACAGGAAAATGTCAGGGTACAATGTACCTTTTCAAGCCATTTGGCTTAGTGAAGCAGGATAGATTCAGGCAAAACTACCTCTTTTCCAGTCTGGTGGCTTTCCAGGAAGTCAGTGTCTTTTTCTTCGTGTTTAGCAGTGCTTTCCCATCCTCTCTAGAAAGAAGCTCTGTGTAGTAGATGAAATTTGCAAATGGAAGTAACCACTAAGGTCACTTTTAGGCTGCTTGCCATGCACCTTCTATATCAACAGGTAGAGTTACTGCTTCCTGTGATGAGAATTTAAACCTAAATTTTGCCCATTCTAATCTTCCTCTCCCCCAACCCAAAGCAGCAGCTTTGCATCGCCCTCCCCTCACTGGCTCTTATCTATTTGCTACGAGGTGAAGACAGGCCACATGTCTGAAAACAGTGCTGATCAACAGAAAATAGTCAATCTCATCTAACACTGAACAAGGAAATTTATTAGAAAAAGATGACAGAATTTCTTAAGCTATTCCAGTCTTTTCGCTAAATCTATCATAAATCAAACAGACCAAAAACCCTGCTTGGGAATTACTGGATCTGAGAAAGAACTTATTCAAATGAATTCATCTAGCTGAAGGCAACTGTTATTTAACTGCATATTTTGAATTTTCCGTATGAAAAACTAGATATTTCTATTCCATACTGACTTTTCACTTATTTGGAAGGCTGAATTTTGAAATCTCAGAGCACATTAGGAAATAATATTTTGTGGCACTATTGAGAGGGTTTTTTCCCAAATGTGTCTACTGCCATATCTAGTATCAGTACCTGACTGGTTTGCAAATTTTTGCATGCAGCCCAAAAATGGAGAAGTATTGCTTGAAACATTTATCAAGTATAAACTATGCAAATGATAGCATTTTGCATAAAAGTTTTAGCCACAGGTAAAAACAGAATAATGAAAGCTATACTAATGTTAAATACCTAGTAACTTACAAGCTATTTTTACAACATTCATAGAAAGCCACTATGTCACCTTTTCTCCAAATACCATTACAATCCAAAGAGAAATGTTTCAAAATGGAGCAAAATCTTTTAATAGTATTCTCCCTGAACACTGTGGGCTGCAGAACGTTCCAAACGTATCTATTCAAATATACACATTCCTCACAATGAGTACACAAATGTTTTTACATGAATGCAGAACATCTCTAAAATGCTTTAATTCATTAGCATTTTTTTATGATAGACACGTATTCTGCTTAAAACTAGGTCTAAATTTGATCAATCCATATATATCATATAGTAAATAATAATACAGCAGCTTCAGGTAGTTTATAAAACAGAAGTCACCGGTGGTGAATAAAATTCTATAAACATTCAGAATGGTATCCAACCTGTCATTTTGATAGTACATTTATGCTTTTGACAGGGAGTGTCTTCTCTTAAAGAGCTTAATAGAGTCATAACTTATGTATCACCAAAGTTGAACTGATCTATACAGACTGTCAAGAGAAGGGCAGATGGATAGGTAAATTAGAAAATAGTGAAATAACTTTCTCACTGCTATAACAAGGAGGGAAAAGAGGAAGAACCAGGACTCTGAGAATCATTAATTCCTTTCTGATATCACTCATAGTGCATTAAGTTAGGTCCCTATTAACCCTTAGAGCTTCAAACACAGAAACGTCAACCAGAAAGACCTGGACATAGAGCAAATTATATACTGGTGCACAGTCATACTCCAAACACATTGTTAACTCTTAATGCACATTAATGAACCAGAAGTATCACTGACTGCTGAATTTCTTCATTCTAAATTCTATGCTGTACTGAAAACCTCTGAAATAAAGTTGAAAAAGGACAAACTGATCCAATACCAAAACATTATGGACTGATCAAATAAACCACCTTCATTTAAACCTAATAAATCTATTTCTAATTTAACAATATTCGTTACTAAGAGAAAGCACTGATGCAGGCAAAATGCAGCTCACACAAAATTTGCATCATAAAACAAATTATCATTGGAGGAACTGGTGTTCTTTAAAGAGGAAAAGCACAGCTGAACTCAAATTGAAATAAGAACCTCTTTCTGGCTTTCTAAAATTAAAGGAATCATGATGACAAATGTTCACCTCTACAATACAGAAATTAAAATCTAAGTATTCTCTGAAATTGTATTTGAACCGGCTACAGAAATTCTACTATGAACCTACCCAAATATAAAGAGAATTAGACTATAAAGCTGAAAATAAATTCTTACTTTCATAATACAATTCATGAGCACGTATTACTGGACATCAGCAGGAATTTCTGCTACTATAAATCCTATTTTGTAGAAACACACTTTGAATAATTTCACTCTTATCTGTTAGTTGCCTGGAATACTTGCAGAAAAAGAATGACATAAAAACAGGAGCATCCATCAAAGCATCTAATTTAAAAAGCAATAGTTGAAAAAAATTTTGAATCTGCATTTACTGGTTATTACCTCTAACATCTGCTAAAACCAATGACTAAGATAAGACCTCAGATTCTGGATATTTGATAAAGGGCCTTGACTTTCAGAGGACAAATGCTCACCACTTTCTGAATCATTAAGTAGAAAATTAAGGGCTGTGTTCCTCCATCCTGGCAGAAGCATACCATATGATTTAGGTGATGAGTCACTGAGCTGGAATTTCGATGATCAAATATTCACAATGAGATCCTTGAGAATGAGCTACAGACCAAGACCAAGAATTATTCACAGAAGTTATCGGGTGAATAGTTTTGAATAATGAGCACATATGAGAGTCTTTGCTTATACAATCTGTGAAGAAAAAAGTATCAATTGTGGGATAAATTATTAATTTTAAGTTATGTATCTGGTTCCAAAACATATTTACTACATTATACTGTAAGCCTGACTGTAAACTGACTGTCCTTTGTATTTTCTAAGTGCAAAGTTTTCACAATAGCCATTCACTGCAAGAATAAGTGTATGAATTGAAGTGATAGTGCGAGTGCATTGTAGAACACAAAATATATTGCTTCTTTGGTCAAAGGTCAAACCTGGAATAGTAATGTAAACACTCACTGGCTTGGCATAGGTAAGAAGTCTTTCATAAATCTAGCAGAAGTGAAAGTTGTCACTAGTTCCTTTTTATGAGCTTGTTTGATGACAGTGGCCTGAGGTACCAATTAAAGGGAGTTACTTTATGACATTATTAGTGCAAAGTGTGTTCAAAGGTGAGCCTATTTGTCATGCCTGATTAGCACCAAGTATGTGAAAAAATTAAAATGGTAACAAACCAAGGAAAATCTGTTTTTAAAAAGATCCAGTCAAATTGATTTGACTTTCACTTGCTCAACTACAAATTCTAGTTCCTGCCGGCTTTGTTTTGGCTTATTGGGTTTTTTTTAATTAATGATTCAGAATATAATTTCTTACCATCCCACTGGTACCATGACAGCTATTAATACTATAGTGCAGATAATTTTGCTGGGTATTTGGGTGGGAGGTTTTGATTTACTGGAATCTCTAATCATGCTGTTATTTCACTCTTTGCTTTTCTCATTCTAAGCCACTTCAGTAATTCTCCTACCAGCTTGTGACTGAAAAAAAGAGCACGTAAACTAAAATCTTCATCCATTATACTGGGTGACAACTAAGCCTGCTAAGCACATTTTCAAGAAAATCTCAAAATTCCCTTGAAAAACTCCAAGGCTCTTGCAAACTTTTCTGGAGAGTTTAGAACAACACGTTTCATCCTGAAGTGAGGAAAACAGATGAAACTTTGACATTTGATATCCTGTAAGGGTAACCTTTTCCTAGAGTGTAATAGTCAGTGGGATTTTCCCATTTTCCCACTTCCTTAACTAAAGAAGTTTTGTTAACAACTCTCAAAAATTCCTGATTTTGAAATCTGAGATTGATCAAAAGTCAGCCATTTCAACAGTCTCCTATTTTATTAACAATCCATAACGCTTTCTTCTCCTCCTAGTGTGGAATCAAAACAAAAAGCTACAACCAAATTCAATCCTATGTCAGAAAGCTTAAGGATGCATCTGTTGATTTAAATACTAACCCTCAATTTTTAACTTTTAAGTGCACTTAAGAAATGTGTTAACACATCCTTATTTATCTAAAAGATCTCTTACAACGATATCTAGCATTTAAACTCTGAAACTAACTCTTCTTGCCATCTGTACTAAATAGGATTCAACAGAAGCCAAAAAAGCCCTGCATCAAATCTGCATAGCTCTTTCCCTCCCTCCATAATATTAAAACCCAAATTTTCATTTCATTATGAATCCTAAATATCAGTCAGAATTTTGTAAGATGAATGGCATTTCTTAGGCAGTAACATTTTACCTGAAAATATGTACTTGAACCTAGTCCAACTTTAAAACAGCAGTTACATCTAATTCATCTTAAGGAACCAGGAGCATGTAGATACATTATATACATATCATGTACCAAGAATTTAGTCTCAGTCAGTATGTATGCAATGTATAGTTTCCCACAGATGCACAGATCCAGCACACAATGCATGTACTGGGTCCTCAGATCACTGGCTGAGATCCCCTTTACAGGGGGAACACACAGATCTGCTCAACAAAATTATGCAACTGCCCATTGCATAGCATTGAAAAGCTTGTTTATACCCTTCTAAAAATGCAAAAGATGTTACTGCTTTCATTAAAACTACTGCAAAAACAGACTTCTGCCACTGAACTGCATATGCAGCTCATGTCTTTTCACAGATTCTATGGGAAGAAATTTTGGCATGATCCAAATTACATTTTCAGCCTAGGGATTTTTTAATGAAAACCTTCTGAAAGTTAAATGTGCCTATAAATATGTATTAAGTTCCGCTGCCCAAAACTTGAAGTGTTTTAATAAATTGGGATTCCACTGTAAGGCAAGACAATTCTATTCAAATCCATTAAAAAAAAAACAAACAAACAAACAAAAACACACACTCAGAAGTTAAATAAACAAAAAACCAGTCATCAAAAAGAAATGTTTCTCCTTTGACAGAGAAGGAATAAGCAATGTTTATTTTAGATTTTACAAGTCTAGCCATATTTCTTAACTGTATACCTATGTATCTTCATAGCAAATTTTCCTAGGTTTCAAATGGTCATGAGTAAACTTGCAATAATTTCTCTTTCTTTACTCTCTCCTTGTCATGTGCAAGCCGACCTGATACTTTAAAAAGTAGCCCCACTTGTGCTCAAACCCTCATTTCTGATTTTTATCCCTTGTTTATGTCTCTTCTTTACCTTATTTGTCATTTGTTCAGTGTGTCTTCCAAAGTTCCCATATAAATGTTAACAACAATCTCCCTTTACATTAAAAACATGCAAGTAAAAAGAAGTGTTGAGAAAAAACAGTTTTCAGCTTCACCGCGTTAATTACAAATGACTTTTGGCTCCAATCTGGGTATGAGTCTTGGAGCACTTATTAGAATAGGAAAATGAAATACTGAGAAAACCTTTGGGGCCAGGTGAGGAAAATGTACAGACAAGAAAAAAATTAGTAAGGAACTGTGGGAGGCCTATGAAATCTCAAGAAATTGTTGTGGAACTTCACCACTTAAAGTCAGGGCACGAATGCAAGATGATGAAAAACAGGTAATTACACCATTTTGTAGAAAGCTATCCTTTCTAATAGAAGGGCCAACCAAAAAGGCAATAAAATAGTTGTATGGAATCCCACATAAGCCTTTTTATTATGAATTAACACCAATAGTAAAACAATTGATTCTTTCCTGAAAAGATTGGGTCACATTGAGTCACAACAGCCAAAAGGTTTACAAACCCAGAGAAAAGAGTTGACAGCAGCAGCAGCAGCAAAGTAATTTCTCATTTTCTTTCAAAGTCTTCCTCTTCTTATTAATTAATGGGAGACTGAATGTTGATCAGCTACTTCAGAGAAAACTGAACTGAGGAAATTTTGTTTTGCATTCTGGTCTGAAATTGTGGAGACTGTTGCCGTTCTTGGAGGAAGAAGCCAAACTAGGATCTGCCTCTGGCGTTCACCAGCTTGCCTTTAATACTTGACATTTCTGCTATCCCATTACAGTGTTTTACCTCATCACCAGCTCACTGTCTGTTGGTGCTCTGTCATCAGCATTTTTCTCCACTGACTCCAAAACAGTCACATTGGTAAAATATGTGAGTGTGTTGCACCAGCATCAGAGTATTATTCTTTAGAAAGTCTATGGTAAAAATATTCTCCAGTGGAAGTGTTTATTAAAATATAAGTAAGATCAAAAAACCTGAAAAGCAGATTGAGATTGCAGTTCTCATAGAAATGCTGGAGCAACTCTAAAAAAAAACTCATTCAAAAAAAAAGAGTTTTGACATCCAAAGGACTGGGCCACAGTAAGAGTCCAAATAATGTTAGAAAGAGGTTAGTCTGTTAGGAAGTGGGCAATAGTTGGGCCTTTCTGCCTAACCTAAATATATACGTTTTTACTCTTTCTCTGTATGGGAGATGCTCTGAATGTTTGTTGTTCTATGCTACATTAAAGCATGAAAGCAAGTCTTCTGTTCCAGGAACTGCCTGTAGAGCTGGAAAGGATTATTCCTCTCCTTCATTGTCTGTGTAGAGGTCTGGACAGGTTAGAAGCATCAGAGACCACGTAATGGCTGAGGCAGGGTATTGAGCAGTGTGAGAGAGCACGAGCTGCAGCGAATGCTGAACATCATTCCCCACATTGGTGTGATATTTCTTGATTAAATAGCAAGCATCACACCAAGCACCAAAGGTGTGCTGAGAAGGAATTATCACCATTATCATCTGATTCACAAGACTACCCAATACAGAGTAATACTGGGATTGTTTGGAGGTATCCTGCCTTATCAGTTCCCTAATATCGCTGAGGCATTCGGAACTGATGATGTCCCAGTTGCTCCTGTTACTTGCTCAACAGAAGGCAACAAAGAAAATGATATTACAGCAATGTTCCCACTGTGTTGTGGACTGGATACCCAGGGAAAGATGACTGCAGAATGCTGGCTGCATCACTTGCACATTTCCCATACCAGCACACAAACAAACTTGATTTCAAGCTCAGTAACATCCCATGTCTCAGGACGTATGCACATTGCCATCCACATGCAAACATAGATCAAAGACTAATGCAGACTGCATACTTTAAAAAAAAAAATAATGTTCTGCTGAACTGTTACGTACAGGACATACTGAAGCAATAAGAATTATTATTTCTCTTCTTACACACTCTGTTTAAACACATAGAGGGATAATCAAATGTACCAATGTTACTTTATATAACATTTCATTACCCTATGAAGCCCATTTGCTCAAAAGTAATTCTCAGACAGCTAGCTCTCGATCCACGATCTTTTGTTTGCGCTTTGGCGCTTCAGAAATACAAAACTGCTCTGATGATTTTTTATTTTTTTTTAACATGCTAAATTCAGGCAGCTGGGAAATAGCCTAAGATAAAACTCCATGCTCCTATCTTGAAATTTAAAAATAAAGTTACCACCCAAAACTTACCCCAGCAATGCCTGCTGGCATTAAAACACAGAAAAGAACAGACAGTTAATTCTGAGCTTTGTGCTGCTGTACTCTTTTCTTTCAGGTATTTTCAGTTCTACAAGACCTACCTCTTTCTTGTCAATTGCAAAAATATCCCAAAATTCTGTTGCTCAATGTTGTTAACATCCACTTTGAAATCTTCTAGAACTTTTTTTTTCCCACCAGATTTTCTGTTTTCCAATTTTAGATTTACCATGGAAAAATCAAGAGACAAAAAACATAAAGGAAGTGTAAAATATGCTGTAGTACTTTCATTAGTTTGTTTGTGGTTTGGTTTGGGTTTTGTTTGTTGTTTTTTTTTGTTTTGTTTCGTTTTTATCTAATAGGAGGCCTTATGAACCTATTCTAATCTTACAGGATTATCCAATACTTATCAGTTTGAACACTAAAACCTTGATGTCCTGTCTGCATTGTTGATAGTCAAGATGGCAAAAATCTTGCCTACTTCATTGTGCAGCAGTTGACCTAGTCAATGTATTTATGACTTCTGTTGAACTGTAATTCAAATTTAAGTGTTCCCATTATATTGCAAACTCTGTTTGGTGTACCAAATGTTACAGGACTGTTACCAGATCAAGTGATATTTTTAGAAAAGAAGTAGTTTTATTGCTAAGAACATGTGATATGCTCTTAAACCTAGTTAAATAAGTTAGAAACCATTTTCAGATCTTGAAAAATACAATTGGCAATCTCATCTCACATAGTATGGTGAAAGCTCAGAATCATTAGGAGAAATACAATCAAACATTAGACTGCCTTCTGTCCTCTACAGCACCGGCTTCTGAGGAAAACACAGAAATATTCCAAGTTTCCATTGCTGCATATTCCACTTTGTTGTTTAAAAGCTGCAATGTTGAGTAATATTTAAACAAACAAAATACTTTGTTTTCAACTATATTCAGAAAATAACTCATTGTTTGATCAAAGAGACTTTTTACACTGCCACAAAGTTGAAGTTATCTGTATGTTTGTAAATAAAAACAATAGTAAAAGTAACACAATGGAAGAGCCATTTAACCTGTGAATTGCAAGGTTATTTTTGTAGCTGTGTCCTGTCTAACCAGTGCAGCAGATGATTTATGGTCTCCAGCAGAGCTTCATCATCATTGTTCTCACCTTTATTTCCATCATAGTTAATTAAAGGGAAGGTCATTGTCACCTTATGTTTTAAACCTTCTTAACATAATATATCACCCTGGGTATGCTTTAATAAGGGACCTGTGAAGGAATGCTGTTATAGGAAAAAAAAACTTTACAGCATAATCCATCCTGTTAACAATTACCCTTAGATTTACACATAATGAAAGTTAATAAGCAGACAGAATGAAGGCTACATCTTGATACTCATTCAAATCTTGATTAATTGGCTGTGTGATGTAATGGAATAAACAGTAGTATGCTTTTCTTGACTTCAGGCGTATGTATGAGGAGTGAGATTCTAAAGAGATCTTCCCTTGAAATAATTTTAGCATACAAAACACTGTGCCAGTGGGAAAGAAAAAAAAAAAAAAACACCAAAAAGCAAAGCACATATTTTAAATATTACCAAAGAAACCTCTTTTGATGTTAAATGTACAAAATAAACCCCCTTTAAGTTGAAGATTGGCTCAGACAGATTACAAAATATTCAGACAATGAAGACAATGGTTCTTAATACAGTTTCAGTAGGTGTTAGCATTTTTAAACCCCCTGAGGGAAAAATTCAAACTGACTTGTAATTATCTACTAAAGACCAACTCTCTAAAACACACACAGATCTAGGGGGAAAAACTAAATATATATTTAAATATTTACTCCAGAAGATCTCAAAAAATCTTCTATGCTTAATCTGTGTTAAACATTTTTTTTTCAACTATTATGCAGTTTACACAATCAGTCAAAATATGGGCTAAACATACATGGAAAATGTAGTTCCGTAGCACTACTGTACTCGTTAGCCACAGACAGTTATAGAAAACCTGAATGCTGAGACTTTTATGGCTACCGATGCTTATCTCCATGCTAGAAAACAAAGCTGATTTTTATTGTAATATTAGTGGACTGTAGTATAAGCCACAGAAGAGACAATGTACAAAAATTGTGGTCCTTGTCATTTGCATGTATAGTGCCTCCTGTCCTCATGTAAATACAGCAGCTGCAACTTGCCTCTATGAAGACAACTTGCCTATCTGGAGGGAAGTTCTTACCTCAGCCAGCTGGCCTGTGAAGGTAAATCACAGACCACAGAATCGATCTGTCCACCAATAGCTAAAAAATGGGATTCAGGGATCAAAGTCCTGCCCATCAACTCAGCTGGAATCACTGATTTTTTCTTCCTTGCTATACACGCCAAAGCTGCTCTATCAGTGGAGAAAATAACTGGTCTATATGGGACCAAAAAAATAGCAATTCAAGACATCTTCATCCTGGTTGAAGTGCTTCCAGTGGCTTCCAGTGTGGAAGCATGCATCTCTGACACATTAGTATGCTTTTAGAAGGTGGTTTTAAGATTTGCCTTATCCCTACTCAGTGGTCTGAGGAGTCAGGAAGCAATTTCACGGCTGCCCTGAAAGAGAAACTTTTATCAGCCCCTTTTATCAACCAGCTTAGCTGGAGACATCAGGAGAAAAATGGCTAATAAACTGCCACTTGGACAACTTGCTCTTGACACCGGCTATCCTTTTCAAAGTATACCTCTCCAGACCATAGAAATATGATAGCAACTCTATCTGGAGACAATATAAACACATTATTTCTTCATTTGTCTTGACTTGTGTCCTGGCAGCGTTAACAAAAGCCCTAAAGGCCTGAGATCCAGACCGGTGAGAACTTCCCTGGAAAAGTCACCAACCAGGTAAAGACAGCACGAAAAAGGGTTGCCATACACCCAGGACCGTGCTGAAAATAATTGTAGCACCTCAAGAAAAACATATTAGCATATTCATGCAATAACAAAACTCATTCATGCATGTGCAGCATAATTGTTGGAGTGGTAGATTGTGCACTGTATTCAGTCACCAGAGAAGTAGCCTTTGTTTTTAATACACTGATGTAAAACTTTTCTTAAACACCAATAAATAATTTTGGTTAATAAAATAAATAATATATTGCAACAACACTGATCTTTTCAACAAATCCTGTGCTTATGTCTAGCCAGCACTTCAGGAACTCCAGGCTCTGTATTCTGCTATAGAGCAGGCAAAAAAGCAAAGCAGGGAAGTCGGCAAGGATGAACCTAGGTTTATGCTTCCTAATAATCTAGCTGTATGGCTTATTCTGCTGTGAAATTATCAGTCATACTCATTAGAGCAGTTCATTTTGCTTCAGGACAGAGGAATTTTACAGAGCAATGTCTAAACCCAATGTTGTTACTTTAAATACCCAACTAGAGAAACGTAGCAGACTTCTCTTCATACACATTCATAAAGGGAAGAACCATGACCACAAAATGTAATCTACACCAGTCTGAACTGCTGGAAACCTGATGCACCACCAGATGTTTTAGTTCATGTCCCAGGCCTTCCAATAGTATTCAGTTTTCCTGTGTTATTGTACAAAATGAGATGTTTAGCTAAAGAATATCCGTTCCAAAATCAGTGTATTGCTTTAGCTCCTCCTGAGATGCAAGGAGACCTCTTGAAGTCTTGAAGTCTTATCATTTCTCACTTGATACAAGTATTACCCATCTCAAACATTCATATGTCATGAATCACACAAAAGAAAAATTCATTACCTTGATGCCAAAATCCCACTGAAAAAAAACTGTATTTCTGTTACATATTTGGCAAGCCTTCTGACCTCCCATTAAGGCAGGTGTGTGCAAGTTACTGTGCCAGCTCTGCCTGACATGCAAAGATAAACCTGGTCCCTGCTTCAGAAGCTCCTGCTGATTAACAGGTAGCATAGAACTTAAAACTTCTTATCAAATCTAAGCTACTAATTAACTAATTACTAACTGCATGAAGCTTCTCTGCTTTTCATACACCCATCAAAGACCCACAATTAATACAACCTTCACAGTGCCTATATGGCTTTGCACCCCACCCTGAGAGCAATGTACTCACCCTTGCTGCGCCTTCAGGGTTTCTGCATTAACCTCTTCTCCTCAGGCTTGACATTAATGGGAAAGAGAAAGGATGACCTATACTCTCTTTTCACAATGACTTTCACTACTTGTCCCTTCTATGAAAACTAGGGAGCTAGAGGTGTCAGGCAATCAGGTGAAGAGTCTTTATGGGCACGGAGTCTGGCGCTTCTCTCCCTCTGATGGTGCTTGCAGCAGAGGCCAAAACGAAAGTTATGCAACATGTCAGCTCTGACAGACTTCTTGCAAGGCGAGAGAGACATTATGTTAGCAAACAATGGGATCCTGCCTCAGAAGGATGAGCAGTTCTATGCAGCCACATCAATCATTGTCTTCAGCTTATTTGAACTTTGCAAAGATGGATTTGTTCTGATGTGGTAAAAAATTATCTCCTCTACAAGCAGCTTTGAATAAGGTTCACAATGTCTGCTAACTACACACTTGCCAAAATTTTCGTACCTCCACTAATCTGCAATAACTGATCAACCCTGACACCGATTATCCAGTAACAGCTCTGGTCTGTCTTCATGATGACTCTTGCATGGTTTCTCAATGTGAGATTATGAAAATGAGAGAGATGTCCTAAAAGAGAGACCTTGGGATACCCCTCATACAGGAAGTGTCCTCTACACAGGTGAGCAATTCCCTTGGCAGTACCACCTGTCTCTTGGCACTTGGCAATAAGCCCATCTGCATTAGGAGGCTCTCCTTGGAAAGGAACAAGCAACCCAGGCTCTAACACTGCAGTGACCTAAGCCTTCAGAAGCAGCTGTGGAACAGACAACAGGAGGTTTTCTTAGGCCCTCTTCCAAATATCAGGGTATCATCCAAGCCTCCTTTTTCTCCTCCACAAATTAGATAATGACTAAATATTAGATACCTCAAGGAAGAACTTCTGTTCAGGTGGTCATCATCAGCAAGAATGGGATAAAATACAAACTGTGAGAGAAGGTAAGTCCTATCGTGCCCTAATTTATAGTGGAAGAAAGCATGAGATTTTTGGCCTGAGGGACTTGGAGTCTTTACTTGACACTGGCATTTAAAGTGACAGATGATTACCCAGAGATGGAAATAATGTGACATTAAAATATTCCCCAAGACATACGGCATTTGATACCCTAGCTCAAGAAACCTACTCAAAAAAAAAAAAAAAAATCCAGACTGGCTGGGAGGTAGCATAGGAAGCCTGGCTAAACAGTGGTTAAAAAAAAAAAAAAAAACTATTAAAATTACTCTGTATCTATGTCTAAGACCAAGATGTGGTCTTAACGCCTAACAAAACCATATAAAGATTGGGTAGAAATCAGAAATGAGACTCACATAGGAACCGCAGTGAATGAATTTTACTTACTCTCATGCCTGCCTATCCTGATATGTAAGGTCTCATGATCAATATCATATTTGTAGCTGTATATCAGTATACAGGGACACAATCTAGTATTATATATACCAATACATTCTTAACATGGAAAAAAGCACACTCACAACTCACTGATGACATCCATAGGTTATAAATTAAGTTTGCACCCCTAAAAACTATGGCAGTTTATTTGCCCTCCCCTCCAAAACACACCTGTTTCTATTTCCTTCCAACACTTAGGAAATTCACACTGTTCAAAAGTACAGACAGAGAGTTCTTCAACACAGAAAAAAAAATCCATCTGTCAAAAAGCCCCTACATTTTCTAGATTTTTATGGTTTAAAATATGACAACAATGCCACCTAGTAATAGCCTGAGAGTGTATTTACATGACTCTTTAAATTTCCCTGATTGTTAGGTTTCAGAAATCTAGCTGGTCTCACAGTTGCCTGCCAGTTTAGCATGCCCCTCTCCAACCATTTGCTGGAGACAAAAAGTTAAAAATTGTGAAACAACTGCAATTTTCAGCATTACACAATGAGGTTAGAGAATAGCTAGCAATAATACACATATATATTTCAAGTACTGTTTACTATTTATATCTTTATAAATCATGTATAGCATCCTGCTGTATTCATATTTTTACAGCATAAATTACATAGGTGACAAGTTGTGACAGTCATACAAAATCTGATTTTGTGACATTTTTCCACTTGCTGCCTTTGGTATTAAAAAAATCAGGTTAATGTCATTCTACTTCATATTTATAGTTCCTATAGAATGACATGGAGAAATTTCGGAGGAGGTTAGTCACACTGATATTCATTTGTTTTCCTACATGAGACTGTTTATATATAAAATCAGTAAATTTACTGTAATCCACATCTCAGCAAGCCAACACTGTTTATACTAATTCATATGAAAATCCTGTACACCAAGAAATGGCTATAAATATCCTCTTTGGGATTTCTAAATTCACCTGCCTTTTTCACAACTATTCCCATTTCTCTAGTGACTGAAGAGAAAACACACCAAAAATATAATGCACTATTTCTACTCCCCTCAAAGCTACCAGCATTGTGACTTACTTTACTGAGAGTAGGACTAGGTAAAACCTTTCTAACTCAATGTAATTTGCAAATCAGGACTAGTCAGTTAACACTTTCCTCTGTATAAATGTTTTCTGTTTTGTTTTGTTTTTTTTAAAAAAAAAAAACAAACAAAAAACAAACTTGTCCAGATGACAGCACTCCAAACACAAGTCAGATTTTCCTTTTTCTTAAATCAGGAAAACAGCAAAGAACACTATGAATTGCCTCATATACTAGAAAACATACAATATTGCTTATGCTGCCAGTACCTCTTGTAAAACATGTAATAGCAAATACAGACACACACTAAAGAAACCATTGGGGTTTATTACTTACATTATGGCAAGCAACACATCCTGTAGACTTTTTCAAATTATGGCAGGAAGTTCTAGAGAAAATGATGATATAGTTGTCTGGCAAACTTGAACAACTTTCTTATTCTCAGAAGAAAACTAGATAGAAAACTACTTCAAGGTCTATCAGAGTTATCATAACAAAGACAGAACTAAAAAAAAAAATCCATTACATTTGTTTTTCACACTACACTTGTTTAGCACAGATGATTGATCAAAATTTCAGTTATGACAAAACTTCCTTGGACATCCTAAAAAGGAAACATGCAAAGCACTTTTTCTGTTTGTATGTTTTTTGTTTATTACTCTTTATTTGGATGATTTGAGGTTTGTTTTGTTCTGGCTTAGTTTTAGGACGATTTATGAATATTAGGGCATTTTGTCTGTTTGCTTGCTTTCCCATTTTTTAATATTACCCTTCCATACAGCATGTTATCCTGCATAATGCATGATACTCCTTGTCTGGAATGCAATTCCTGTTCCTTTTGCCCTGTGAGAAGAAGATTCAGGATTCTGTGCTAGCAGGGTTTTAGGGCTGATTGTCCAAAACAAGGTAGAAGAGGGGAATCCAGGACATAGACCTGCACAGGATCTATAGCATGAGGCAAAAAAAGAGACAAATAAACCCCCCTCATGGACAGGAATTTATAGAATCATTTACTCCATTTCAGTCAAATGAACATTTCAAATTTAAAATATTTGCCAGATTTCATGTTAAAATAATTTTGAATAGCTAGCCCACTAAATATAATACATTTTTTCAGGTATTTTTTGAGGCTCTTGGACATTTTTTTTAAAAAAAAAAGCTTAAGTAGTTCTTATAAGATAACAGTATTTTTGTATATCTGGAATACTGCTCAGCACTGCAAGTGTTTTTATCTTCATAGCAATACATTGTTTAAATTCATTTACATGCATCTTTTCCATTTCTGTTTTCTTGTAAAGCCATCAGGATGTTTTTCAGACCAATGCAATATTTCTTAAAATAGCTGTATGAAGAATAAGGTTTGAATATCAAGCAGAGCTATACTAAACCTTGCTGATATTCAGGTTACGAGTAACCCCTCTGTGCAGTTTCAATTAATTGGCAAATGTTGTCCTAGACTCCAGAAGGCAAAACTCATTGCTTAGTGAATACTACCAACCTTTTACTAAGCAAAACGTTTCTTTTATTGTAAAATTTGTGATGTGTTTTTTGCATCTTTCATTTTCTTCTGCCAAAGACCTCTCTAACGGTGTCCTTTAACGAAGCTTCCTAAGGCACAGGCAAACATGTTAAATCTCCTCCAATGATGGGAAGCCAAAAGACAAGAGTTCTTGTAAATCCCACTGTTTCACTTTACTGTAGGTCTTTCGAGATGCCTTTACAAAAAACTCTACAGACCTTTTAATCTTTCAACAGGTAATTTCTGCACTTTCATAAAAGGCAATGGTATTTCAGCCCTTCCAACAAGTTTTTGAAGAATATGCTGGAACATATCTTACATCACACATCACTCGGTCACAGTGTTTATTAGAAGACAATCCCTATTGAGAAGGTAAGTACCTTGGAAGAAATGCATTAAGTAAATGCAAAAGAAACTGGTAATGACTATGCAACATGTTAATCTGAAAGAACTACTATCAATATCTCATGTTAATTCTGTCTCAGAGGAGCACCTTCTTGTATGACTACCATATGCTTTTATCTTTTAAAAATGTCGACCCTCTCTAGTGCCTATTAGAAGGATTTCTCCCAGACGTTGTGATCATGTTTCAAACCACTTATACTCTTGGACAGCCAAGGGACTGCGTTTGCTCTATCAGAAACCTGATGCTGAATACTCAATACTTCAATGTGTCAAATTCATGTACTAGCATGAATTAAAAAGCATCAGGCAGTGAACTAGCAAAACTTCAAGGAAAACACACAGTACTATTCTGATCTAATTCGTGTATCTCTGTCAAGCTGCCATCTTTCATTGGTTCAATGGAACATTACATATCACAAAATCCAAAACATACTACATTGGCTCAATAAATATTTTTAACTTCATGATGTTTAGATAAGACTTAGGTAAAAATCAGAAATTTGTATTTCAATTATGTTGGCTTAGAAAATAGAATTTGAAATATATTTTTTTCAACTTAAATTCTGTTAGGAATTTATTTTCTAATTCAAGGAGAAAGATAAGCCAAAATACAACAATAAAACCTCCAGAATTATAACTGTCAAAAATACTTCAAGACACAAAACCTAGCCTAAGTAGTACATAATTATGTGGATACCAGTTACTCCCCCTAAATTCTTACTGGTTTACACACACGTCTTTCCATGCACAGTGTTTCCTATAGTTTTCCTTTCTCTTTCATTGAGCACTGCGTAGTTGCCTGGCTCAGCCCCAGTCGAAGCACAAAAGCAAAGACTTGTACAGTTTTCTTCTCCTTTTTACTGTGCAACTGCTTAACTCATGTCCCCATGCATCCTGGTTGGAGACTTCAACCCTTCAGGCCTGGAGTGTGACATGGCAGAAATAGCCTCTCCCCCACTCCACATGGAGGGCATGAAATCCAGGCGGTCAGCTAGAGTTTTGTCTTCAAGGCCAGGATTTCACACAGCTTGTCCATAGTTGAATGACTGACACAAAAGAACTTGAAAAGTGCTACGCTCTTAAGATAGATGTCACGGCTGACGGTTATGGCATGGAGCTGTCAGCTGGGAGTGACAATACATTCACTGCCTAATATTCTGCTTTCTCTCCACCCCGGGGCTGGCACTGCCCAGCTTTCAGATAACTGCAGGCCAAGATTTGGCGCTTAAGGAGCAATTCATGAATACCTGTACCTTCAGATATTTCATTGCTTTCCATAGATCACCTCTTCAAGTTTTGTGAGCTCTAGGCTAAAATTACAGGTTTGGAGCATGCTTTGTCAAGCTCGTGCTGATCAAGGGAACTGACAACATAATTACTTTATCAAGATGAGTATCTATTTGATGTTCTTTTAAGATTCTGCCCAGCTGGACTGCTAAGCAGAAATTTATGAGGTTTTAGAACAGATGTAACCAGGTTTAGAGCTACGGGGATCCTTTTCTTCCTCCAGATGTACATATACTAATGTACAAAAGTTTCATATTTATTTTCAGCTCGCGCTCCACCCACCCACCTCCACCCCCATGTTTCTTGAGCAGATAAGGCCATGGACATTTAATTATAAAAAAAAATGCCTAAAATTATATATTATGTTTGCAGTATTGGGGGAATTAAAAAGATTAATATTACTTTAAAATACTTTCAGCTCTACTATATACTGTTTCAGACTATAGTTATCCCCTAAAGCTATTTGAAAGTTGCCTAATCTTTATATTTGCCAGTACGCACAATGCATGGAAGGAATACAGCAAAGTATGTTCCTAAGACTAAATGCAAACTACTTAAACAAGCATTAGGTAACCTCTTGATTTGAAAGGTAAAGTTTATTTCACTGTAAGGAATATTATGAAATTTAGAAGATCTATTTACTAAGCAACGTGTGCATCTAAATACCATACTTTTAATAAAGATATTTGAGTAATTTTCTCCATGTAATGACTGCAGTCAGCCCAGATTCAGAGGAAGTTAAACTCACATTGTCATTAATATTTTATATGTGAATTTAAAATACTTTACCAAGAGAATCCCTGGGAGGAACATTTAAAATAATTGCATGCTTACATTAGTTAGTAGCAATTCAGAATGATGGTTCTCTAGCACAGGCTCTGAAAGAACTTTTATGAAGTTACGATGAAAGCTTTAAACCCATCACATGCACAACATTCACTGAAGTTTAATGTGATTAAAGGAAATTATTTAAAGTTATATAAATAATCCAGTATTATATATATATTTATCTTCTGTAAGATTCTTTTGTGGAGAAACAGAAGATGATCGCAGCTGGAAGATCTGTTGGAGGATAGGTCTGATGATTGAGCTTTATGTGTTGTGTTTGAGATAGAAAGGATTAGTCCTTCGCTAACTAGTTTACCATCCAGCAATCAAGAGGTGATAACTACATAAAGAAATCACTTAGTATAAGACTCAGAGAGACTCTATACAAAGCTCTAGTTTATTAAGGTAGACTTCCAGTTAACTAAATAAAAATGTATTCTGTGATAATACAAAATGCTAATAATACTGATAATACTCAATGCTAAAAACATAATTAAATTATTTTAAATAATTTCCTCATTTTAAATAATCTGGTTAAAGTATTTGCATTCAAATATTGACACTAATTCTTCAAATTCTTACATTCCTTCCCCATGATTTTTTCCCAAAAATAAGAGGTAGCTGGCTCTGGACACTGAAGGGTATTTGTTGAATACAAATTTGATTCGTTATATCTGGTGGGTTAAATTTTAGAAAATTAGTCTCAAAGTTCTTTCTAAAGCTTTTAATACTAGAAAGGTATCAGTGAGTTCAAATGTTACTAAGTTCTGAGCAGTGACATGCTGAGGAAGAGTCATTCAGAAGAAAAGCAGGATTATTCTAGTCCTGGGGTCAAATCTCGGCTAGAGTATTAATTCTGATGTAACAGCATGCTACACCTTGAAAGATATTCTCAAGAGATTTTGGTGGCATCCAAACTGAAACCAGGAAAGGAGCTCTTCCAATGTAGGAGGCAATGGTAAGCAAAGAAGCAGGGGTAGATCCAGATGAAGCAATTGAAATCACAAAGTAATCACCGAGCTCTGTCTCCACACAATTCAAAGGATACTTGTTCACTTTGTTTTATCTGATTTTCATTTGTTAGTTTCTGGGGTTTTTTAAAAGCAATAATTTTCCTTGTTATCTCTTTCCCTTCTCTGCTGCATTTTTTTCTTTACGTCAAGTAAAGCCCCCCTTCCCTTCTGTCTTACACTTTTCACACCCAAGATTCTGCCACTGCAGGTGCCTCAGTCTTCCAGAGATACCTTTTTTCACTACTGGTAAATCTTTTTAGGTGACAAAAAAGGACTTCACAGCCCAAAACCCCACATATGAAAACCAGAATTCTATATTCCCTGAACTCCCATGAATAAGAGAAGGAGATCTTTATCCGTGCGCTGAAGGTCAAAGACAACTGCAATGCAAAAATTTACAATGTGAATAATTACTCCCCCATCTCTTACTAACAAAAGATTTTTCTCTGAATTTGAAAAGAAGGCAAATAGAAAGGTGAATAAATAATAATTTAATAAAATCCTGGAATTCTATGTGAAGGTTTCCCATTTAAACTCCTTTTCTTTTTAATATTCTATTAAATAAATTGTCAAGTCATTATATTATCTGAAATTTAAAAAAAATACTAGTTCAACTCTACCTGTTTTTCAAGCACACTGTTACAGTGATTTTAGTAGAAATACATTATGTTTAAACCTGAGCAGATTATGGTCTATTGTAAATGCCTCCTGTCCTATGATGGTAGTTTAATTCCAATAAAACACAAAACTGTTGTATACACCTATATTCAAACACAAGCTAATATGCATATTTGAATATTCAGCTTTGTTCTTTGCTGTGCCAAGCTCTTATTTATTTTTGGTTTGTAAACCTTTATGTGTGTAAGGAATATGATTAATTTGTCTGAGAGTTTAACTCTGATTTCAGAATTAGCCTGAACCAAATATTCTTATTTGAAATGTCATTTAAATTTCCATCAATATACTTTTTAGAAGAAAAGCCAAGTATGAGATCTTACCCACACACATTGTTTTCTCCCCTACACTACTATAAATCAAAAAAAAAAAAAAAAAAAAAAAAAAAAAAAGATTAGGTAGCCATACAAAAAAAAAGGTAGGATTTCTATAAGACCCCATCTTGCAGCTATAAATGAAAAAACATATGAACGTGTTCAATGGAGCTGAAGTTTAATATTACTACCCAAATTCCATTTTATCCCACTGTCACTGCCACCAAAGGAGGGGTTTTATGTTGGAGATAATATGATACCACAGTATAAGCCCTCCTCAGATTTCAAACAGGTCAACTTGTCAAAGCTTTTTAAGGGAGCCAATTACATTAATTTTCCACAGCAGAGAAATACATATTTCATTTCCATCTCCCACTAGAGATGGGGCCCAGGGATTCTGTTTCGAAAGGCTCTTATCACTAAGTAACATTCGTACCCCCAAAGGAACCTTTGGCAGTCACTGGTCCATTGATATAATTGAGCAAGGTATGAGCTGTCTGACACTGCCATGGCATTGCTCAATAGTGCTGTGCACTAAGCACTCGGAACAATGAAGCTTCAGCAGACGGCCGCATTGTCAATAAATTTCAATTACACTAATTGCCAAGAGTTCAATGAGTGCACTTTCAAAGGGGAGGGGGAAGGACGGATGAAAGATTAAAAAAAGCCTATGCCTACTAGGTCTAAAGAATAGGATGCAATAAATAAACTGCAGCTTCTAATAGGGGTATTAATGTATTTTTTTTAACATGGCTTAACAAGATTTTACAAGCTGTTCAGGGATCCTGTTTTACATTTCTTTGTTACTGTCTCCAAACAACCTATACAGAGACTCAATTATGTGGCATTATCTTTGGGGGAAGAATCATTTTCTTAGTTTTTATGTTGTTCATGTTCTGTTCAGGATGGATAATGCATTTGAAAGCAGAATGCTGTAATGTCAGTTCCATGAGCAAATGAGGCTGCTTACTGAACAAGCATATAGCAACCAAATACATCACCTTACTGGAGTGACAGTCACATATTCCAAATTAATTAGAGCTACGCAGAAAACTTACATATACACGTGTGTATTCACTCCAATCACTATTAACATTAGACACACAGCAATGTGCACAGTATAGATATAAGTAATTGATATACTTACCGCTTACTCACAGATTTAGTGCCATGTCTGAACTTGCATTAAAATATTGTTGACTATTCTGAGCTAAATCTGAGAACAGTCAGTTTGCCTTATATGGGACCAGACCTCAAACAATTTCCTGTTATTTTTAGTTTTGGTTTGGTTTGTAATACAGCCTTCTGCGTAAAAGGGGGCTCAAAGGAAAAGTGTGTTTAGGAACTGTGCTTAGTATATTTTCAAAACTTTACAGGAATTCTAAGAGAGTAGTTAAATATTTAAACTAATAGCTATATGATTAAAAAGTATGAGAACCTACAGGACTGTTAACGGTTCCCCCTTCTGTAGGAACTGTACGTATGAATGGAGTGGATAATCATTTATGCCAGGGGAGACCTAAGGTCTCTAGCTCAACCTTCAGCTGGAAGTAGGGTCAGCTCTGAGGACAGAGCAGGTTACTCAGGACGTTATCCAGTTGGGTTTTGAAAATGCCAAGGACAGAGTTTGCCTAATCTCTCCAAGCAACTTGTTCCAGTCCTTGACTGTCCTCATGGTGAAAAAGATTTTCCTTACATCTGCTTGGACTCTCTTATGTTTCAAGTTGGATTTGTTGGCTCTTGTCCTTGCACTGTGCCTCCCATTTATCTTCCAATGAAAGTCCTTGTTCTAAACACTATTTAAGTGCACAGACAGTGTGCAACTCTTCTAATGAATATACAGCCCAAAGATATACACAGGCAAGTATGGTGATTTCAAGCAAAGGATTTGAAAGTGAGCTTCCCCCAGTCCAGTCTACTGGCTCTTACTGGTATAAAAAAAAAAAAAAAAAAAAAAAAAAAAAGTGACTCATCTTTAAAAAGCCATACATAAAACTTCAGAAAGTTTTACTGCAGCCCAAAATAGAAATCTCAAAGAACTCTGCAGAGGAGAATGACAGCTTCAAAAACAGTCCCGGAAGGAAAATGCACTTGTAGTTTACTATTATTCAAGATCTGTTTCTTTAATAAGAAACTAGATAACGTAATAAAGTCACTTTGGTTTGTTAAAATTAGGTCTTCAACATCTCAGTGCACCACTGAGGGTGACAATGACTAAAGCTGAAAAGGGCTCCATAAGACACCAGAATTTACAATACACTAGCTCGAGGCACAAAAGTTAGAAACAGTCACTTATCTACACAGGAGTTTTTTTAACAATTTAGTTGAGAAACATGAGCAGATGACCTCAGCTTTCTGGGTAAAAAGAACAAATACTTTCTAGCAAAAGAGAGGAGGAAACAGTGGAAGTGGAAGACTGTTTCCTGCTCTGCTTGATTACATTTATGAGTTGATAGACATCTAAAGTTTAAGCCCTTTTTTACACCTCAGAGAGACCAGATCAAGATTTGCCTGTGGTCATACAGGAAAACTAAGGAAGGGTTGAGAGCAGGATTTAAACTTCTTGGAGGCAGTATTACCCAATCCCAGTATGTGGAGATTTCTGCGGCTGGCATGCTAAGCAGCTCAGGACCGAGAAACACCACAGCAAGCAGCTCAGGACCAAGAAACACTACAGCATCAGAATGAGACTCATCACTAATCCCACAGTTAATAAGACTACGTATGC